>NC_025998.2:32547737-32895963 GCF_000442705.2 Elaeis guineensis
ATGCTGTTGTATCATATTTAGATCCTAGTGTAGGGTTAATTAGTATTAATTAATGAGATTAATTAATAATTCCACTGTAAAATAGTAATTTTAAAAAAGTTTTAAAATTACCATTTTGCCCCTGTACTAAATTTTCACTTCAAATGGTATCAGAGCCATGGTTCTAGAATATGATATACATATGCATGCATAGATTAAGGTGTAATCTATAAGTTTAAATTTGAAATTCAAAATTCAAAATTTGAAATTCAAAAAGATTTAAAATTTGAAATTTGAAATTTGTTAGAAGTTTCAAATTTGAAATTCAAAATTTGAAATTTGAAATTTGGTTGAAATCTCAAATTTGAAATTTGAAATTCGAAATTTGAAATTCAAATTCAAAATTCAAAATTTGAAATTGAAAATTTGGTTGAATTCTCAAATTTAAAATTTGAAATTTAAAATTCGAAATTTGAAATTCAAATTTAAAATTCAAAGATTGGAAATTCGAAATTTGGAATTTGGTTGAAATCTCAATTTAAAATTTAAAATTTAAAATTTAAAATTTGAAATTTGAAATTCAAAATTTAAATTTTGAAATTGGTATATTTAGATATACTTGATCCAAGTAGCAAGTAATCTAATTGGGTTGGTTGCCATGGCCGTCCGGTCATAGGAAAAAGTAGGGTTTAAAGGTCCTCTCTTCCTATTCGATGGGGTCTCCTATGGCGGTAGGGGTGCCGATGCAATTACATCCCATGCCGATGAAGCAGCGAAAGGACTTAATTAAGAAATTTATCATGAATGTGTTAGATTAGATCTAAAAAAAAATTTATGATTTATTTTGAGTTATTTTTTGTTATGAAATGAGCAATAGAATTGCTGTTTATGAAATGTGCTGACCCATTTGTGAATGAGTTAACACATTTGGTGAACAGAAAATAAAATCTTTCAAATTTGAAAATTATTTTCGAAATGCCAAACCCTGACCCATCAGTCCAAGTACTTAATTAAAAGAATTAAGTGTTGTCTAGTAGGTCTAGAATTGTGAATTAAGACCTAAGACAATTGCATAAACTTTTGGGTCAATGGGTTAGATGAATTAGGTCCATAATTGGGTTAGACCTAAGGTTAGTTTAAAAAATAGACTAATTAGAGTAATTGGTCAAATCTAATCAAAAGTTGAATTAGATTAGGTCAAGGATACTCTAGACTCAACTTCAATAGTTGTAGTTGAATGGGTCCATGTCTTTAACTAGACCAAGATGGACTTAATTCATGGCTACGCGGTAGAGCCCTATTTACTAAGTTGATCAAAATTAAAACTAATGAACCGGTTGGTGTCTAAGGTAAGTTCGGCAGTTTTGACCAGTGGTTCTTAAGCGAGAGCTACTCGCATTGATTCGATCATTGATGAGTTAATGGCAAATCCTCACCACTGATCTCACTTACCTGGCCAATCTGGTAAGTTAGATTTTGATTAGATCACTTGGTGATTAGAGCTCACCCATGTCATTAGGTAAATCAGTGTGACTGATTTAGGTGCTCCTAATGCCAGCTTTAATTAAATCCTTTTTAATCTGACTTGGTGAAGTCAGTGGGAGGATTGAAATTGGCTGGATGATTTCTTCTCTACTATTCTTTAATAAAATCCTCAAAATTATTAGGTCCCTAAAATGATTAAGTTATAATGATAACTAAGTCATAGCCTCCCATTAAGTGAATGATAATGAGTCCATTAGTTCAATGATCATTGGAGGCCCAAAGGCCTGGTGCTCATTGGCTAATGAAATTATTATTCATAATATGATAATTTGATTGAGTCTTTCTGATGGTGGTTAGGTTGGCCGGTCAAAGTCGGGCCTGATCATTTATTGGTCCGATTCACTAAATTAAGTCATGTTAATGGTTGGACCTAACCAGATCTTTTCAGTGGAGGCCAAAGCCTACTGATTAGGTTCTGGGGCAAAATCAATTACTAGAAGTTGTTTAGAGAAACAACTGGTTAAGAACCTACCCATAGATGCACATGGGTTGACCAACCAAAGTTGGGCTCGTGTGTAGTCTGTGTGGATTCTAGTACCCATTAAGGATTTAAAGTAATTCCTCGAATTGGAGGATGAGGCTACCAGTTCGTAAAAATATTGGGAAAAACTTTAGACTAAAGTCCAAGTCTTTAGTATTAATTTATGTACTAATAGAGGTCTCATTTTCCTTTAAGCAGCTATGGCCACTACCCTGTCGCTCCCGGTCATTATTAGATAATGACAAGCTCATGGGACCCAATTTCGATAGCTGGTATCGAAAATTGAAAATCGTCCTTGAGCATGAGCGGATCCTTTATGTAGTAACGGATCCAGCACCTGAGGAGCCAGCTCCGAACGCTAGTAAGGCGATCCGAGACACTTACTTGAAGTGGCTCAATGACCGTACCACCGTTCGATGTATTATGCTGGCAGCAATGAATGACGAGTTCAGCCGAAGGTTTGAGAACGCCCAGCCACAGGAGATGCTTCAAATGTTGAACGACTCCTTTGGCACGCCTGACGACGTTGAAAGGCACAAAACTAGTTATGCCATTTTCAATGCTCGGATGAGGGATGGGGCCTCAGTCACTGATCATGTACTGTACATGATCGAGATGATTGAGTGCCTAAGCAAATTGGGCTTTCCTCTGCACGAGCAGCTCGGTAAGGATGCGATCCTTAATTCCTTGCCCAAGTCCTTCCTCCCATTCCTTACTCATTTTCGAATGACAAAGCCTGCAGTAAACTACCACGGATTGTTGGGGTTGCTGCAGAACTTTGAGAAGGATCACCAACTCCATAAGTAGTCGGTGAATGTAGTGGGAGGGTCTTCTTCTCGTCGTCAACCCTTTGGGAAGGGGAAGAAGAACAAGAAGAAGAAAAATAAGAAGGTGCAATCTCATGCTGGGATAGTAGCACGGGGTCAGACCAAGAAGTGCAAGCATGACCAGAGCCAGGTGGAGTGCTTCTTTTGCAAGAAGCACGGGCATTGGAAGAGGAACTGTCCTCAATACATTGCCTCCCTGGACCCGAACAGGACAAAGAGGAAGCAAGGTAATTATATGATAACTCCTTGCAACTTTTTGATTTGTGATACTACTGCCTGGGTATTGGATACCGGAAGCCCTTATCATATTTGTAATTCAATGCAGGGTCTGCAGGTCAGTAGGAGATTTGATGAAGGCGAGAGGTTCCTGAATGTTGGAGATGGAAGCAAAGTTTCAGTTCTAGCTTTAGAAATCATGAGTCTTGTAATCAATTCTCGTAATATAATTCTGAGTGAATGTCACTATTGTCCAAGTTTTTTATTAAATATTATTTCTGTAGGCCTTTTGGCCATGTACAGTTATGATTTTTTAATAAAAGGAAATATTTGCAATATCATTTTGAATGGTGTTACAATATTTGTTGGACAATTAAATAATAGAATTTACTTATTATCACAGCCTGTTAATGTGGTTCAAAAATTCGGTAAACGCTCTAGAATAGATAATGTGTCAGAAGTCTACCTTTGGCACTGTAGGCTAGGTCATATCAATAAGAACAGGATAAACAGGTTGGCTCAAGAAGGAATTCTTGAAGTTAGTGATTGTGAATCACTTCCAACCTGTGAGTCTTGTCTTCTTGGGAAGATGACCAAGTCAACTTTTATTGAAAAAGGTGAGCGAGCCAGTGAACTCTTAGGTCTGGTACATTCTGATGTATGTGGACCCATGAGCTCAAGTGCAAGAGGTGGATTTTTCTACTTCATAACCTTCACAGACGACCTATCTAGGTATGGGTATGTCTATTTAATGAAGCATAAGTCGGAATCATTTGAAATGTTCAAACTATTCCGAAATGAGGTAGAAAAACAAACTGGGAAGTGTATTAAAACTCTTCGATCTGATCGAGGAGGTGAATACCTTTCCAATGAGTTTCTGACGTATCTAGGGGAGAATGGGATTCTCTCTCAGTGGACTCCTCCTGGAACACCACAGCATAATGGTGTGTCTAAAAGGAGGAATTGGACCCTGTTAGACATGGTTCGATCCATGATGGGGTTTGCTGGTCTGCCGATCTCCCTCTGGGGATATGCACTCGAATCGGCTTGTTACCTTCTAAATAGAGTTTCGAGTAAGTCTGTAGCCAAAACGCCATATGAGATATGGATAGGACGTAAGCCAGTACTCTCGCACCTTAGGGTTTGGGGGTGTCCGGCTTATGTTAAACGTTTAATTACAGACAAGCTTGGACCTAGGTCTGACAAGTGTAATTTTATAGGGTACCCAAAAGAGACCAAAGGGTATTATTTTTACCTTGCTGATGAGTAAAAGGTGTTTGTCAGCCTTAAGGCAATCTTTTTAGAAAAGGAGTTCCTTAGTGAAGGAACTGTTGCCTCTAAAGTCGAACTTGACGAAGTTCGACAGGTGGAAAAACCGACACATATTACTGAACCTGAACCGAATTTGATTAGATCAGATCCGGAGCCCATTGATTATGCACCCTTAAGGCGGTCTGGTAGAGTACCACATCAACCGGACAGATACTATGGTTTCTTGGTCCGGGATGGTGATCCTGTCGAACTTGATGAAAACGATGAGGATCCGATCACCTACATGGATGCAATGCAGAGACCTGACTCTGAGAAATGGCTAGAGGCCATGAAATTCGAAATGGAGTCCATGAAGGTCAACGATGTGTGGACATTGGTTGACCCACCCGAAGGAGTAAAACCCATAGGGTGTAAGTGGGTCTTCAAAAGGAAGAGGGGCGCAGACGGAAAGGTGGAGACCTATAAAGCCCATCTGGTTGCCAAGGGATATCGTCAACGTTATGGTATAGACTATGACGAGACGTTTTCTCCTGTGGCAATGCTCAAATCCATTAGGATTATGCTTGCGATAACTGCCCATCTGGACTATGAAATCTGGCAGATGGATGTGAAGACAGCTTTCCTAAACGGAGAGCTGGACGAAGAGGTGTATATGATACAACCTGAAGGGTTCACATCCACAGATGAGTCTAAGGTGTGCAAGCTACAGAGGTCCATTTATGGACTTAAGCAGGCATCTCGGAGTTGGAACATACATTTTGATAGGACGATCAAAACGTATGGCTTCGTTAAGAACGGAGAAGAACTCTGCATTTATAAGTGGGCTAATGGTCCAATAGTAGTATTTCTTGTATTGTATGTGGATGACATTCTCTTAATCGGGAATGATGTCCCTGCATTACAGGGAATAAAGATTTGGCTATCGTCACAGTTCTCCATGAAGGATCTGGGAGAAGCTTCCTACATCCTAGGGATGAGGATCTATAGGGATAGATCCAAAAAGTTGCTTGGCTTATCCCAGTCCACGTACATTGATACTATGCTGAAAAGATTCAACATGGAAAATTCCAAAAAAGGTTATCTATCG
The DNA here is from genome assembly GCF_000442705.2 of Elaeis guineensis. Lineage (NCBI taxonomy): Eukaryota > Viridiplantae > Streptophyta > Magnoliopsida > Arecales > Arecaceae > Elaeis > Elaeis guineensis. The sequence continues at coordinate 32,553,145 of NC_025998.2, forward strand.
ATAGGCCATGGAATTTCTCTCTCGAAGAGGGATTGTCCGACAACACCTCAAGAGAGAGAGCGTATGGGTAGGATTCTATATACTTCGGCAGTGGGATCTATCATGTACGCCATGACATGTACACGACCAGATGTGGTATACTTACTAGGGGTAGTGAGTAGATACCAATCTGATCCAGGAGAGAATCACTGGAAGGTTGTTAAAACCATCCTAAAGTATTTGAGAAATACTAAGGACCAGTGGCTTATATATGGTGAATCGGACTTGAGACTTATAGGATTTACAGACTCTAGTTTCCAGTATGATCGAGATGATAGCAAGAGTGTGTCAGGATTTATTTTTACCCTTAATGGTGGGCTGTCTACTGGAAGAGTTCCAAGCAGCACACTGTGGCTGATTCAGTATGCGAGGCGGAGTATATTGCTACATCAGATGCTGCCAAAGAAGCGGTGTGGCTGAGGAAATTCATCACCGAGCTCGGAGTAGCACCCTCCCTTGTTGGTCCAGTTCTGCTCTACTGCGACAGCTCTGGAGCCATAGCTCAGGCGAAGGAACCAAAGGCACACCAGCGGACGAAGCATATTCTGCACCGCTACCATCTCATCCGGGAGATCGTGGATCGAGGTGACGTCGACCTTCAGAAGATCGACGGGAAGGAGAACCTGGCCGACCCATTCACTAAAGCCATTGCGGTGAAGGAGTTCAACGACTACAAGTCGAAGATGGGTATTAGATACTGCACCGATAGGCTTTAGGCCAAGTGGGAGATTGTTGGGAATAGTGTCCCAAAGCCAATCGTCAACCTGTTGATGGTTGTGCTCCTTTTGTATTAGTACATGAATTATAAATAAATAAAAGTTATTTTGGTATTTTTTCATCACAAATGTTTCATCTTCTAATGAACTCCTGTGCTGTGGTGAAATCCTTAGGACTATTTAGACTCGACAAAGGAGGATTTGTCGCTTAGTCCTTAAACATGTTCGCGACCAAATGATACGTTGTTACCAAGGATGACAATGTTTATCGAGCATAGGTCGTTGTGTGCCATATGGGTTGGTTGTCCTCATAACCAAAGAGTGTGGAGACACTGGTATGGCATACAGGTGAGATGTAATGGTACATCTGCACTGAACGTGACCAACTCCGGAGCTATTTCTACTGTCAAGATTTGCTCCGATGGGATATGGGTATAAATGTCTCTCCGACCTGAGACCGCCACGGTGACTTGCAAGCAACTCACTGCACTTAGGCACTAGACTACCTGAATTTCTAATTCAGTGATGGAAGGTTGCTGGGTGTAGTCAAGTACTTGACTTGTCGGTGCGTGTGTCAAGATGGGATTGACCACTCTAGTTTAGGAGCTATGTACAGTCGTGTTTTAATTTAGCAAAATCTTGGCCAGGGTAGTCCTAGTGAGGAGTCACAGGACTAATTGAGTTGAGCACGATTCGGATGATATCATCAGGGTTGACAGTTTAACCCTGAGTCGTCCTAAACACAAGGATCAAAAGGGATGAATTATACGGTAACCATATTCACGTAGGTTCTGAATGTTGCGATTGCAATTATTCGACCTATCCGATCGTCGGGTACCATTACTAGATGGTCACTTCGATTAGTACAAAAATTGATTCCTGTGCTACCGATTTAGGTTCGAACCTGCGGGGTCACACACATTAGAGGTTCCTTTCTGATCTGATGGCTGATTATGAGTCTTATCTATCTGAGACTCTATGATTGAGAATTAAGATTCTCTAATCATGAGTTCCACACATTTTGGGTACCGGGGTCAAAATTTTGAATTTCAAATTTTGAATTTGAAATTTGAACTCTTTGATCAGGGTTTCATATCGATGGTCTCTGATGCCTGATTGCCCATCGGATTTGGAATCAATATTTATGAGAGGTTTAATTAGTGATTTAATCATTAATTAACTCAATTTAATTAAGTAATTATTTTTGGATCAAGTCCAATTGAATTGGATTCAGTTTGGATTGACCCGATTAGGTTAAATGTTGACCTAATCGCTAAGGTGGTTTAGTCCCTGATTTGATCAGGGGTTAGGTTTAGTTAATTCCTGATTTGATTAAGATTTTATTGAGCCTAATTAAGCCTAATTATATTGGGTTTAATCTGGTCTAATTGTGCTTAACCTATTTTAAACTAGGTTGGCTCAATTTGAATCAAACCACCTTGTTTTAAATTCCCTGCGACACCCAACTTCCTTGCACCCATTTGAATTCACGAGAAGAAACTTCTCGTGAAAATTTTCTCATGCAAAACCCTTCCCCACATCCTCATTTTTGCACCATATGGATGGATAAAATAATTAGTTAGCCATTCAAATTCAAAGCATGTTTGAATTTGAATGGATAACTTATCACTTGCCCTTTCATCCTTATCCATTTTGTGCGCCATATTACTTACACGAGAAAAGGTTTCTCGTGAAACTTTTTTCACGCACAAAGAGCCACGCCCCTTCTCTTCTCACACACAAAAGGATAGGGATAAGTTGGTTTTCATTTGAATTCAAATTTGATTTGAATTCAAATGTGTAACCTCTTGTCTTTATCCTCTCACGCGGATAAGACACGTTCGACGTTGTTTTAAAAAGAGGAGAAAGGTGGGACGTGCGTAGAAAATTTAGGAGAGAAACTTTGGGGTGTGAGGAAGGCTTCTGCGTAAGGTGAAGGTCCAAAACCTTCCGAGAGAAAAAGAAAGAAAAGAGAGAAAATTGGGCGCAGGGTTTTTGGTGTGTACCCTAGGGTTTCTACCTAGGGTTCGGGAAGTGAGATTGGTGTGCCACGAGTGTCGTGTGTCCACCAAATTTTAGGAAGAGATCCATCAACCTCTCTAGCAATTGTGCAGATGATCTAGAGTGTCCGAGAAGTCGGCACACATCGATCGAAGGAGTTCGATCAATATCTGCCATCAAAAGGATGAAATCACGAACTAGCATTCGTGAGGAGCTGATCAGACGAGAGCTTCGTGTGGATGATCCACAGAGGCCAGACATTTGGGTGGCTATGATGTGACTATCAGAGCCCCCCGACGGTGATCAGATTGCGGTGATCGACTACCCGCAAAAGGTGATGTGTTCTGAACACAGTACTGTAAAATGTTTAATGATTCAAATTTGAATTTTAAATTTAAATGCATGCTGTTGTATCATATTTAGATCCTAGTGTAGGGTTAATTAGTATTAATTAATGAGATTAATTAATAATTCTGCTATAAAATAGTAATTTTAAAAAAGTTTTAAAATTACCATTTTGCCCCTGCACTAAATTTTCGCTTCATGAGTATATTGTAGTTACAGAAGCTTGTAAAGAACTTTTATAGATAAATTTTTTTTTACAAAAGTTGGGCCTAGAATAAGAGAAATATATACTTTATTGTGACAGTCAAAATGCCATCTAACTTTCAAAGAACCCGAGAATTCATTCAAGATTTAAACATACTGATGTGAGATATTATTGGGTTCGAGATGCTCTAGAAATGAAGTTTCTTTATCTTGAGAAAATCTATATCGATAATAATGGATCAGATATAATGACTAAAATTTTGCTCGTAGAAAAGTTGATTACTTACAGAGAAAATACAGGCTTGGTGGAACCTCCCACATGAGTTAAGGGAGAAAGATTTGTTGATGTGCTCCCTCCTCATATGGGACCCACATCCTCTTAAAATAAACTAAAAGCAATGTGGCCATAATAGCTATGTGGCGCAAGAGTTGTGCGACAATATAGAGAATGTGAAAACAAAGTAGAGGCAGTAGCAATGGAGAAGAAGAAAACTGAGAATTTTGATGTTGTTTTGTCAGATGATCAGATAGTTGATCATATACTGATCTTGATAAAATTTTGGTATGTTGTTTTCGACATCAAGAGCTACAAGTTTCATGATTTCGATCTTTGAAAAGCTTCCTCCATTGATTATTTCAAATATCCATACATTTGGTGAGATCTATCCTCTATTTCTATTTATTATTGAAATCTATTTTATTGATGATGATAATTATTTTTATTATAAAATCAAGAATTATTCTTAATGATATATATTTGTATAGCCTCCAGTTGATCTAAAGAAAATCTATAGTAATTTCATTATTCTAAATAGTAAAAGATTCTCATCGAATCAAAATTATAGAGTCCCTTTTTATAGGTTGGTTAATTAATTTTGCTTATTAATTATCTGAGTAGATCATATAGATTATTGTTGCTTTATGATATTTTATTTTACTACACAAAGAGGGAAAAGAAGTTTATGACATTATTGTTCATGATTACAGCTTTTCCCAATACATAGATTGTATGTAGATGTATATTATAGATCATTTCTAGAATTAAAGATAACTAAGGAATATCAATATTGAGCATACTTAAAGTTTATGGTATGGAAGAGGCAGGAAGCTCAAAGAAGCAGCTTAAAATTTGAGCACATCATGTAATTATCATCATCAACTAAAGCAGGATCCATTAGCATATCAAATAGTTAGAGAGCATATTATGGCCCTTCTCCTTCTATATATGATTCAAATGTATACTCTCAATTGTCATATCTTTAGAAGTACTCTTTTATGTAGCGTCCATCGTTATATGGATAAATTTTAGAGCCACAATGTAGTACTTTTTTTTTATGCAAAGAGAGGAAAAATCCACCCAAATTATTATGAAGAAAGAGAGTACAAAAAAAATACTAAAGAGAAAGAGGAGCCCCCATTAAACCATCAACACCGAAATTCAAAATTTAGATTCCCCTAACCCTCTCATCAACATTTAAAATTTAAACTTTCCTATACAAATAAAATATTAACTTTCAAATTTTAAAATTGAAATTTCAAAATGGAGAAACCCCATCATGCTATCGTCGGGGATGAAGCAACGTCGACCGTCGAAGGAGATCATCGCATCAATTGTCCTAAGAGAGGAAGGGGGACCAATGGCTGCTAAATCATTGGATCTAATCGACAATGCCTCCATCCATTGTTGCCATAGATGGCCATTCTGTCTTCACCATCGACAATATCAATAGCACTAAAAGAGAAGGTAGAGAGAGAACAATCGACATCCCTTAAGGGAGGAGGAGATAATTGCTGAAAAGGTTGATCAAATGCAAGAGAAAGAAGGAAAACGAAAAGGATTCCTATGGTTGGTCCAAGCACGAGATCAAGAAAGGGAAGGAATCTAGCAGCCAGGGGAGAGCAGGTGTTGTTGATTGGAAGGAGAGGAAGAAAGAGGAGGAAGGAAGAGGGGCTTTTGGTGGAAGGCCCACAGTCGAGAAGGGCCGACGAGTGCCCCAATCTCAGCGTCGGAAGAGAGGAGTAGTCCGATGCCAAGGTTTTGCCCAACCAAAGAGAGAGAGGAGAGGAAGGGAGTCCGATAGTAGGAAAAAAGAAGAGAGATAGAGGAGCAAGAGGAGAGAAAGAGAGAAAGAAGGGCTCAGATAGGGACACAAAGTGGGGGGCTTGATCAATGGAGGAAGTTTCTAGCCGAGGAAGAAGAGATCCTCATGGTTGCAAGAAGGGAGAAAAGAGAAAGGGGGAGGAATGGGGGCCCAACCAGAGGTGAAAAGGGAGACCAGAGAAGTCAGTCATAGATTTTGGTGAGGAAGGCAGGCGACACCCTGCAAAGGTCCAGCAGCAAAGGGAGCAAAAAGAGGGTGATGGGCTCATCGGAGGAGGGTCTCCAGAATAGCCGACTCCTAGCCTGAGATGTCCTTGCCATCTCATGAGAACATATGGTGGAGAGAAAGAAAGCGAGGATGGGGGAAGAGCGGTGATAAGTATATTAAATATATCTATAAAAGCATCGATTTGTAAATTAATTCATCTTTATTCTTTAGAAATTGATGCTTCTATTTATCTTTTACAGGAAAGATGATCGTCAATTCAAAAAGCTCAATTCATAGGTTAAAAAGACTCAAATTGAAAGCAAATCAGACTCAAAATGGATCCCAAAAAGAGACCCAAAGATAGCCTAAATCAAGCCAAATTTCTATTCAAATTGGGCTCAAAACAGAATCCAAATTGACCCAAAATCAATCCAAAAGACCGCTTGGTGTATCGTGAATCGACCAAGTGGTCCACAGAAACAAGGCATGGTCCACAGCATAGTTTCATCAGTCCATGTTGTGGTGCCGGGGAGGGCAGAAGGTTTTTGTTCCATCGGACCATTGAGAAGGATCCACACACCTGATCAATAGCCAAGAACGCTCCTTCCCATATACTTCGGTGGTGACCCACTAAGTTGGTGCGATCGGATGGATGGAACCCGTGTCGGCTGGGAAAGCTGAAGATCGAAGTGATTTTGCACCATCTGATGGCCCAGAATAAATCCTAAGCATGATCGGACAGCCAGCATGATTTCTGACTTGATAAAGGCATTGTTTTGGCATGATCTAGGATGTTTAAACGAGATTGGACGACCAGAAGACTGAGTTTTCACCTAGACATGTTTGGGATGCGGGATGGAGAAGTTTAATATGGCCAGGAGTCCTAATACATGAGGAATAAAGAGACAAGGTACAGCCATGACCTAGGGGGCTATGAAGGCTATAAAAAGAGGTCCACGGAGAAGAGAAAAATAGAATAGAAAATTAGGAGAAAATTATGGAAAAAAAAAGAGAGAAGAAGAGAGAAAAGTTGCAAGAGTTTGGAGTTTTGAGAGAGAGTTTTATGGTGGCATAAGGAGATTTTGCTGCATCTTCTTCTTCAACCCTTCAAAAAGATGGTGCTTTTGGTGGCAAGCGAAATCCAATCTATGAGCAGCTAAATCCTTCGTCTTTAGGAGAGTAGATAAAATCCTTCATTCCAAATTTATATTTTATTTTCTGATCTTATTGTGTATTTTTTTTTGTTATGCAATCAACTACTTGAACATTGTAAGGCTTTTTCTTTTGAATAATATGGAATATTTTGCAAACATAAATAGTTTCTATGATTTTATTCATGTGTTCAAGTAGTAGTTTTCATTATTTCATGAGATAGATTTTTAAATAGTTTATGACTACGTAGAGATGAGTCGTTATCTAAGAATACAATTCGTGCTTAGTGAGATAAGCTATGCTCAAAATTTAATCATGAATTTATCTTTTTCCAATCACTAAGACTTGTAGTTTTTAGTGATCTAGATTATTTTAATTAAAATATAAATCTGTGATTAAAGAATGGATTCAAAAACTTGAGATGCTTTTTTCTACTTGATTTTTCTCAACTTTATTTATGTCAAACTTGTTTCTTTTATCTTTTCAAAATCCTAAAATCATAATTCTTCACTTTATTTTTTAATTTGAATATAACTCAGTCTTTTGATTCTTAAGGATATGATTTTGACTCATCCTATCTATATAGTTTGAGTTAAGATTTATTTTTGACCATCCACAACAGCGATCAAATTTTGGCACCATTGCCGGAGATCATTGACATGACTGTTTCACATTAAAAAAAATTTGCTTGGACATCTTGTTTTATTATATTGCATCTTCATAACACATCTTAAGGACACAAATTCTAAACAAGATAAGGTGAAAAATTTATCACCATTCTTTAGCCCACAAATCACCATCCTTGCATGTTGCATAAATCCTAACCCTAATTAAAATCAATTAGATATTAGCCCCTAAGGAACTCAAGCTTAATAGGACAAGTGACCTCAAAAGTTAAATCAGATCGGGCCTAGTTGATCAGTTGGTGTCTAGAAAAGTAGTTCAGAAACTATGTTTTGAAAAAAATTAGTTATTTAATTGATTCTATTTTTTGATCCGGCCAACTTAGTTGGTGTCTAAGTAACGGAGAAAATCCCACCAATCTGACACTTATCTGACCAATTGGTTGGTTAGGTTCACACTTGGAGTACTTGACGGTGTACTTGAAACAGTTAGGAGCTATCTAGATCTAGAATCATCATTAGCTAGGATTGATTGTTTAACTTGATTGCAATTAACATCAAATATTAACTAATTTTTCTCTCTCTCATAGATTTAGGACTCTTTAAGTTCTCATCTTTAGAATTTTCTTCTCTTTTTCTCCTTTTATCTTCTCTTATCTTCTTCAAAAACATATTTTAAAAAAAAAATAAATTTTTTTGCTGTATGCTTGGTCATCGATCTTTACAAATAGAATTGGAACCATTAGATCAAAAAATTGAAAAGACCCTAAGAATAATTCGATCTAGGAATATGGGTGAACCAGATGAACCCAACTCTCCTTATCAATTGAAAGAGTATTTCACTCTGTCCTCATATATATATTCTCCTTGTATTCAAGTGCCCCTTGAGAGACTTCTCAATATGAGATAAAGTCTAGTGTTATTCAAATGCTACTATCTTTCTATGGACTTAATTAGTAATGAGGACCCATACAAACATCTTGATGAATTTCTTGAGATATGCTCCATTGTCAAAATTCAAAATTTCTCTGATGATGCCGTTAGGTTAAAATTATTTCCGTTCTTCCTTAAAGATAAGGCCAAGTATTGACTAAACTCTTTAGATTCAATAACCATTTCAACATGAAATCAACTTCAAAGAGAATTTCTCAAAAAGTCCTTCCCCATAGAAAAGACAAATTAGATTAGAAAAGCCATTACCAATTTTTTTCAGATAGATGGAAAAATATTCCAAGAGACTTGTGAGAGACTCAAAGACCTAATCCATAAATATCCATGCCACACCATACGTAAATGGCAACTAATCTAGTGCTTTTATGATGGTCTATCAAAAAAGCACTAGCAGATGGTTGATGCTTTGTGTGGAGGAATATTTATGCTCAAAAATGAACATAAGGCCTTGCAACTATTTGAGATCCTTAGCGAAAACTCCATACACCACATGTCTGCCGCCCATAGAGACTCACCCATGTATGAACCCAATAGAGTTAGAATCTATGAGGATGGAAACTCCATAGATATCCATAATAAGGTAGAAGAGTTGTCCCAAAAAATTGATTGTCTATTGAATAATAGATACTCTCCTGCCTCGTCTCTACATATGTATAATATATGTTTGAGTTCCACCCACCTGGTTAGTGAATGTCCAGCCACATATCGATCATAAGAGTTTACGCATGAGCAAACTTACCAAGCACAAACCCAGACTGCTCATCACAATTCTTTTGCTAACACCTATAATTTGGGTTGGAAAAATCATCCAATTTTTTCCTGACACTACAATCAGTGTCTAATCATGAACCTAGCTATCTGAAAGAAACTTATACAACGTACCAATATCAAAATGTTTAGTAATTCTCTCTAAGTGCCTATAATTCGACATTTGAAGAGAAACTATTACATATGTTAGAAGGGCTAGAAATGAACATCCAGATCCTCCACTCCCACACTAAGTCTATAGCCAAGCTAGAGATCCAAATTGATCAACTAGCTACTGTATTCAATAAGAGGGAGGAAGAAGAGTTATCTAGTCAGTCCAAAAGTGATCCAAATGGGCAATATATGGCTAAGAGCTCCAATGCCCATGAAATCTTTCTAGAGTATGTATACCCAAGCGATGATACTTAGGAGTGGAAAGGTCATAGAATAGCCTAATACACAAACTAAAAACTGCTTTGAGATGGATATACCTAAAAATGTAATAAAGAAAGCTACTCCTAGAATTATTTCTTAAGGCCCAATGCATATACGTTGGGATCCTTTTAGAATGGACAATTTTGACCTAGAGGGGTATATTGAAAATATGAACATATTATTACAGCCATCTAATTTTAGCATCATTCCCCCATGGGCTGAGAAATATGAATCAATATCTGTTCCAATAGCTTCCTCTCTAGAATCACCATCTTCTCTAGAACTGAAGTCGCCCTTGGTCACACTTGAGTATGTATTTTTAAAATCAAGTGACATCCTTCCAGTACCCATTGCATCAGACTCAACTCCTAACATAAAAATTCAATTCATGAGTATTTTAGAAGAACAAATAGGAAAAATTCTTAACGAACAAGGGTCTAAGAATGAGGTCGTGAACTATCTTCCTGAAATTGACAACAAAATACTGAAATTTATCAATAATGTTATCGTATGCCATCTTCCTAAAATTAAAAATTTAAAATCATTGAAATTTATCAATTCAATATTTGACACAAGATAGGCAGAATCATGAGTCTGATTGAAGACATTAAACTTAGCACTTTTTAAAAGATAATCTAATTTTTTTATTTTATTTATTTTTTTATTTTAGGTTATCTTTAAAACATAAATTGATCAAGAAATAAATTGCTCGATAGATTTCTGACAAATACCTATTGAGCCAAAAGCATGTTCCTCCCAGGTGATATCTTTCATTTTCTTTTCTATTTATCTATGATACTCTATTTCTCTCCTCCATTGAGGATAATGTTGTTTAAGTTAGGAGGGAGAATAACTAATTTAATGGAGTCCTCGAGTATGGTCAGAAATAATTAGTTTTGTGTATCTAAATTTTATCTGGATTTGAAGTGAATTAGGAATCCTAATCAATGAATGATTAACGGTCTAGATAATTTTAGAGATATTGAGGATCAAATTATTAAGAAAATTCAATGAATGGTAGAGTTTAGACTAGACCAAATTTTTGAGTGACTCCAGAATCTTCTTCCTACCTATCTTAATGAAAAATTTGCCTCATGAGAGTATGGATAGAAAGGTCGAGGAATGCAAAAGTCTCCCTTAGAATTTTTAAAATTTCAAAAGAAAAAGATCTAGCATTGTCTCATTGGGTAACTGGGTCTCTTCTTCTAAGTAAGCATTGTAGTTCACGTCAAAAGGTGGGGTTGCCAAGACATCTATTATAGAGTCAGTCTCATCTCGTAGCTTTTTTTGAACTTAAATCAATAAGTCTGAGGGGTGTTCTACATTTAATATTCTAAAACTAACTGATTTGAGAGTCATTGGCCAAAAGCTTGCTACAAGGATCAGCTAGAAGGCTCAAAAGGCTAAGATATTACACTAGATTCTTTTTTTTTTAAAAAAAAAGATAATATGGGGACAAATTGTAAGAATCCAATAAATCCAGCTCGTATCAAGTTAGAGGACCTAAAGAGTAAAGTAGAAAGTTGGCAAAAGAAAAACTCTAAAAATTTCTATGGGCTTCACTCAACCACTAACTAGTTTGAATTAATAATCTAATGAAGTACCTCTTTAATGGTCTGGCCGGATATCAGCTATCTTTAAGAGTGCCTAAGATGACTTTTAATTCAAGGATGAGTCGGTACACATTGCTAATTTATCTATTTTACTTGAGGATGAAGAAAGTTCAAGTTAAGAGGTATGATAAGTACATTAAATATATCCATAAAAGCATTGATTTGTAAATTAATTCATCTTTATTCTTTAAAAATTGATGCTTCTATTTATCTTTTACTGAAAAGATGATCATCAATGCAAAGAGCTCGATTCATAGGTTAAAAAGACTCGAATTGAGAGTAAATTAGGCTCAAAATGGATCCCAAAAAGAGACCCAAAGGTAACCCAAATCAAGCCAAATTTCTATTCAAATTGGGCTTAAAACAAAACCCAAATTGATCCAAAATTAACCCAAAAGATCGCTTGGTCTACCGTGGACCGACCGATTGGTCCACAGAAATGGGGTACGATCCACAGCATAATTTCATCAGTTCATGTAATGGTGCAGGGGAGGGCGAAAGGATTTTGCGCCATTGGATGGCTGGAGGGTCCACACACCTAATCAATGGCCAAGAATGCTCCTTCCCATATACTTCGGTGGTGGCCTAATAACTTGGCACGATCAGATGGCTGGAACCTATGTCGGCTAGAAGAGCTGAAGATCGAAGTGATTTTGCACCATCCGATGGCCCAGAACAAATCTTAAGCATGATCGAATGGCCAGCATGATTTCTGACTTGATAAAGGCATTGTTTTGATGTGATCTAGGACGTTTAAATGAGATTGGATGGCCAGAAGATTGGGTTTTTGCTTGGATGCATTTGGGATGCAAGATGAAGAAGTTTAACATGGCCAGGAGTCCTAATACATGAGGAATACAGAGACAAGGTACGGCCATAACTATGGGGGCTATAAAGGCTATAAAAAAGGGTCCAGGGAAGAGAAAAATAGAATAGAAAATTGAGAGAAAATTATGGAGAAAAAAAGAGAGAGGGAAGTTGCCAGAGTTTGGAGTTTTGGGAGAGAATTTTATGATGGCATAAGGAGATTCTGCTGCATCTTGTTCAAATTCTTCTTCAACCTTTCAAGAAGATGAAGCTTTTGATAGCGAGCGAGATCTAATCCATAAGTAGCTAAACCCTTCATCTTCAGGAAAGTAGATGAAGTCCTTCAATCTAGATTTTTATTTTATTTTTTGATTTTATTATATATATTTTTTATTATGCAATCAACTACTTGAATGTTGTAAGATTTTTTTTTGAATAATATTGAATAATTTTGCAAACATGAATAGTTTCTGTGATTTTATTCATATATTTAAGTAGTAGTTTTTATTATTTTATGATATAGATTTTTGAATAGTTTATGACTACGTAGAGATGAGTCGTGATCTAAGGATACGATTCATTCTTAGCAAGATAAGCTATGCTCGAAATTTAATCATAAATTTATCTTTTTTCAATTACTAAGGCTTAAGTTTTTAGTGATCTAGATTGCTTTAATTAAAATATAAATATGTGATTAAAGGATGAATTCGAAAATCTAAGGTACTTTCTTCTACTTGATTTTTCTCAACTTTATTTCTATCAAACTTATTTCTTTTATCTTTTTAAAATTTTAAAATCTTAATTCTTCACTTTATCTTTTAATTTGAACATAACTCAGTCTTTTGTTCCCTAAGGATACAATTCTGACTCATCCTATCTATATAGTTTGAGTTAAGATTTATTTTTGATCGCCCACGACAATGATCAAGCAGGAGAAGAGAGAGAGGGGAGAGAGGGAGAGTGAGAGGAAGAAGGAGAAGAGAGAGGGGTCTGACAGTCGGCTAATGTCGGCTGGGCACTAGAGGAAGAGATCACCGGAGGAAGCCTCGTGCTTGGAGAGTAGTGGGAGGAAAGAGTTTTCTCAGAGCTTCTCTCTCTAGAAAAGATTCTAGAGCCATAATATAGTACTTGCCTCTCATTATTATAAGTAAGAATAAGTAGTCTACTACCCAATGTACTATTGAGAAGATTGTGTCAAACAATACCAAACACAATCTAAGCAACATGGATTGGCTGAATATTAAGATTGGCATCATATTAAAGGACTTCATTATAAACATGTTCCAGGTATTTACCATGGATATTCCATATAGGATTGTAGTAAGTTTGATATATTTATCTTAAATCGATTAATCTATTGTCTAATATTAAAATATGATTTATGAGATAGTATTCATATTATAATATTTCTATTTATAGATGACCAACCCTAGTGTAGTAGAAGTTGCAATATTATTTCACCAAACTATATGATTTTTGCTTTAACAAGGACTCATGTAGCATCAATTATAAGAAATTATTGCTCGGTAATCAATGAACGATCTCTAATAACTTGGGAGGCCATAATGCATCATAGTGTTAGGTTTAAATAAAGACAATTTACCATAAATATATTGAAGAAAGTTCGATTTTCGGGATATGCGTGCAGAGATCAGAATACATAGATTTTTATCTTTTTAAAATTCATAAACACAGTGAAAATTAAAATTGATCTAGATTTAAATAATTTTAAATCTACCATGTATAAAATATAGATCTAATCTATACATGTCAAGAACGTTAACATACTGAAATTAAGATGCTAAAAATTAAAATCAGATTTAAATTTAGACTTTTATCTTTGCACGGATAAATCTTTACCATGATCCGATGGTCTGTGATAATCTGGTGAGGTTCCTGTAGAGCCGCATATACGTCCGACCTCTACGAGTATCCATCGAGATTGATCTGATCAGGAGGATTCGATTTCATCAGGGTGCTAGCTTCTTTGCAGAGATCGCTCCCTAAATTATCGAATCGATTTGATCTTTTGATCCTCTTCTCAAGAGAATCAATCAGATCAATAAGAGAACTATGAAATCAGATCAAATCTGATTTTATTTTTTACTTTTCTCTTCTCAAGAAAAAATTCAAAATCCACAGAAGAAGACAAGAGATCAAATCTCTTTCTTCTTTCTATCTTGTCCAACCCTTGGATTAGATCTAAGAAAGGGAGAGAAGAACTTTTTGTGTCCATCTCATAGATCAGAAAAGAGAGAAAGATTAGATTGAATCTATTTTATTCATGTCCAACTCTTGGACATCTTTGGAGGAGAGGGAGAAAGGGAACCGTCTATCTCATGGATTAAGAAAAAAAAATCAGATCAACCTGATTTTAGTGTCCAACTCTTGGACATATTTTTGAGGGAAGAAGAGAGAGACATGTCCAACCTTTGGACAAATAAGAGAGAGGGATAATTATCTATTATAACAATCAACCTTCGATTATTAGAAAGAAGGGATAAGAAGAAGTGGTAGAGGGCGTCAACCACCTTGAGCGTCCTTGATTTTTCTCATGCCAACACACCTTAGGCATCCCTCCATATCTCACGGATATGTCTCTCTCATCTGGGGTGTCAACCCTTGAACTTATCTCTAAGGGAGGCGCCCCTAATTCCCTCTATTTAAACCAAAAGAATTAGGATTAGTTAGGGCTTGAAGAGTCCAAGAATAATTGGACTTTAGAAAGAGTTGCCGCCCCTCCCTTTTATTTCTCCCCATCTCCATGCCAAAAGCAATGTAGAAATATTTTGGACATCTAAAAAATAGGGGAGAGTCCTTCAGTGGGTAGAACTCCTCTTTAGATTTGGTTAAGGGGTGGTTTGGGTTCAAATCCAATCATATTTGGAGTCCAACTTAGATTAGGTTTCAACATAAATGAAGTTCAAACCCCATTAGACTAATGAAACCCAATCCAAGTCAAATTCAAATCATATCAAGTCAAATAAAATCTGATTTAAATTAACTAAGACCATATCCACATCAAACATGGCTAAAGATTAGGTCAAACCTAACCAAGATAGATTTGGGTCAAGTGTTCATTAGGTCTAATCTCATTAGACTTGTGAAATCTAATTTGAGTCAAATTCAAATCAAATTAAATCTGATTTAATTTAATTAGGATCCAATCCTAATATTTGATCAAATCAAATAATTTACAATAATTATAATATGATCCTCCTATAACTTGTTAACTCTTAGCAAGTCCTTAATATAACTTTTACATTTTAGTCCAATCATCAAATTGATAATTGAGACCATTTATGATTTACGATTGAAAATCATGATTCAACAATTTGATCAGTCAAAATCTCTTTATGTGTGATCCCATAAATTCTATTCTATCTGATAGTGAGAAATATTTTGATCTCCATCAAAATATCATTGAAACTCCTTTCAATGGATTGGAATAATTCTAACTCTCCAATCAAAAATTATTGACCATCAAAATAATTCTCATTGATCCCATAATCTATCAGTAACGTCTAGTAACATGTAGTTACAATCTAGTAAAATAGAAGGATAAATCTCTAAGAATAATTACTATGTGATTCAATTCTTCCATCGTGAGTCTTAACAAGATGAAAGTTATGAAAAACTCGTCAAACCCAATCGTCTATCATATGTAAGATTTATTCGACTTGAATTTATTTGTGAAATCTAATAGAAACTCCTTTCTATCATTCATACAACACTGATCAAGATCTTTCAAACTCAATCTCATAAATTATGTAGGACTACTTCTTTCCTACTAAGGTTAATAGATCCCATTTTGGTATATATCCTATTCCTATAATGAACCTACTACAACCAACATACACCTCAGGATTTCATACGGCTAGAAGATCGAGTTATGGTGTAGTCAAACTACAGCAGCCTTATTATGAATAGTCGAGGTACCGCAGGTCTAATAACTACTAACACAACTACAGCATCGAGAATGCCACTGATGAGTGAGTAGATATCTAAGTGATTTCTTATATTGGTCATGCTTTTCTAATAACCATCTGTACTCTCACTCTAGTATTCCCACACTGTAGACTCGAAACTCATCTATTCTAAGAAAAGTGATTCGTGTATCAATCTTATCAGACCATTCACCATCTCCATGATGATCTTTCGATAGGGAGTAATTTAAAAATTAACCATCAATGACACATGTCTCAAATTCTCAACTATTAAGAATATATGTCATCATCTTATTAATTTTTTAAATAATTTATGGATATATACACTATATGAATGGAATTAACCATCCTAATTAATTAGATCAAGTATAAAATTATGTCCTAAAAAGAATTAATATATCGATCCGATTGACTTATAGGGCATACATCTAACAATCTTCCACTTGTACTAAAGTCAATCTACCACAAACTTATGCCCCATCTTCTTAAGATGTTCTTTAGTCTTGGCTAGCTAAATTATTTAGTTAGTGGGCCCATCATATTTTTGTGGGATCTATTCTGATCCTTGAAGTCTTACTTCTTGGAACAGTCGTGAATCATCGCTTTTATGTGCTAAGAACTCTGATGAGATCTTGATTCCTTAGCTAAAGCTATGGCGCCATCATTGCGAAAGAACAGTGTTGTATCATCTCATAACGTTACACCTAGTTCTCCAATAAACTAGACTGCTTTCTTAAGTATCTCATAAGCAGCTACATACTCAGCTTTTAAAATCTGCAATGATCAGTTGTTTGAAACTCTTTCAATTTACTGCGTTATATTGCATAAGAAAACACAACTTGATGTAGATTCTCTACCATCAGCATTAGACTTAAAGTCTGAATTGTGAATCCTTTTATCCTCAATTTTTCTTCTCCTCCCAAAGACCATGAACATATCCTAAGTGTTTCTTAAGTATTTTGAAATATTCTTCATCGCTATCCAGTACTCTCAGCCTGAATTCAATCGATAATTGCTCGTGATACTCACAGTACGGTCTATATCGGGTTGTATGCATAGCATGACATACATGAGGCTTCCTTTAGTCGAAGCATAAGGGATCTAGCTCATGTGCTGAATTTTCTCAAATATGTCAGGACACATCTTCTTGGAGAGATCAGTCTCATGTCTAAAGGATAGAAGCCCTTCTAGGAGTTATCCATGCTGAACCCTTTCAGCACCTCCTCTTTGCATATTTTCTATAAAAAATTTAGCATCCTCTTAGCTCTATCTCATAGACCAAAATCTATCTCATAAATCTTTGTTGGATATTTCTCAAGATCTTTCATGAAGAATTTATCTAGACAATCAAATTTTAAACCAATCTCAGCATAGGAACAACTTTTCTAATTAGGAGGTTGTCATCTACGTACAATACGAGGATCATGACAACACGCCTACTGACCTTTTTATAAACACATGTTTCTCTCATAGAATATTTGATCATATCAAATGATTTGATCGCATCAAATTCATGTTCCTTATCTCTCACAAGGAACACTGCTTCTGTGTCCTCTGTCAAAATATTTAAGTATCTTTGGATAGGATCGGAGATTATGAAATGAGGGGACTACATGTACTGGCTCAATGTGAATAGGTTCTATAGGTTCTATGACTCATTGTTCTTAAGGCACTTTCTTTTTGAGTTTAGTTTTACTCTCACTATTCATCTTGATCAAACTATTTCTCTAAGAACATAGCATATCAGGTCACAATTACATTGTGATCCTTAGAAAGAAAAAATAGTATTTCTAAAATTTTTTAGGATATCTTGAAAGGAGTCTCATAGACCTAACCTATAACTTAATCCATATGTCAATACTTGATATGTGTTGAACATCCTAAACATGCCATATCTCATACGGCATGATAGAAAAAAACTTAGAGAAAACTCTATTCATTAAGCAAAGTTTATTCCTAAAGAAAATAAGAAAAGATCAATGATGCTCATCATGGATCAGACTATATTGAATAGAGTCCAGTTCCTCCTCTTTGACACCCCATCAAGTTGAGGTGCATCAGAAAGAATCTATTATGAGACTATGCCATTTTCTTGAGATAGGTTAGAAACTGTCACTAAGGCATACACCTCTTCTGTCTCATCGAACAACCTTAAGGATTTTCTGATTTATTTCTTTACTTCATATTCAAATTTTTGAACTTTTCAAAGCTTTCAGATTTGTGTCTCACACATATACCCAAAGTCACCAATATGAGTAATGAAGTAAAGAGAATCAATCCTATCTAGCTCATCAAATGAGCTATATACATCAATATGTATTAGGACAAACATATTAGTGGTCCTCACCGCATGTCCTACAAAGGGTGGTTTGGCCATTTATTCTTGAAGGTAGAATCCATAAATTAGAAACGACTCAAGTGTCGATGAACCTAACTTATACCTTTCTAATTTATTTATTCCATCCTCTCCAATATGATCAAACCTAAGGTACCACATATACTTCGGGTCTATCTCATCTTTGGATCTCTCAGATCCTATGACACTCACTATCTATTCATACCTTCTAAAGGTATGTCCTTTATTCTTTTCTATAGGTTCTCCAGTATATAGGAACCCTTCCTTTTGAACTTTTCAAGATCTCATCAATAGTTACAAACTCAACCAAGGTGCAATCGATTTTATTCATGTGGCAGTTTACTATAAACTGGCCATATGAACTAGTAAGAAATTGCAAGATCAAATCCATTCATAATTCCTTATGCTTGGATATATTGAGCTTCTCAAGCTCATCCAAGTCCTTGATCATTGTCAAATAATGATCATGAGTTGATTTTCCTTTGATCAATGTCGGATGATTTGATAACCTAGGGATATTCTGATTAGCTCAACTTCTCTGAACTTAAAATCATTTGAGATTCTAGAAATAGTCTTTATAGCTTAATTAGTTAGTCAATTGGTTCTAAGTTTGCGAAGATTGAAAGTCGATTTTAATTCTATTAGAAAGTAGAGATTCTAGTTAAATATTTGTACTTGATTTATATTTGTTCTAGGAACTTTTAAAATAAATATGCTTCCACTAATTTTTTGGATCCCAACACTCCTTGGGTTGGAAAGAAGAAACCCCTTCGCAAGTTAGGGTTTCTAGCGGTACTGTGGTTCCATCGATTGCGACACCACCTCACCTAACAGATCTTGATGAATGTATCAACTAATGAGTAGACAACTCTTATCCAATACTTCTCAAATAAATTACAGCGGACTTGATCTCTAAGTCCTGAGACCTCACTGGACAGATCTTGGTTTCATTCTTTAGTTAAGTCAGACCTACCTTGAGCATGAGTGAAGCTATGACTCTCACCTGATAGATCTTGGGCCCAATCCCATCTCCACCCCATATATAGAGTGGTTGCTTCTCCCCTGATGCAACTGAATCACTATATTCAGTCAAGAATAATAAACATTAGAGAGAGTATGGCACTCTACAATGGTGGAAGACCTCTTGACTTAATATTATTGAGGAAGTTTTAATTTAGGTCTCTTTAATCCTTTAATTGTTAATTTACATCTCATGTAAATGCATAATTATAATGGATCCAATCCTAATTAGTCATAACTGCTATGACTAACTCTAAGGGTATGGGCTAGCTCGAATCAAAGCAACCACATCAAGACTAATCAATCAAATTGGCCAGATAAGTGTAAAATCAGTGGAGGTCTTCCTATTGCTTTTCTTAAACATTAATAAATTGATCAGGTCAGCAAACGAAACTAATTAAATAATCACCTCTTTTTAAACCACTTTTCTTAGATACCAATAGGTCAATCAATTTTGAATAGATTAGCTTGTGTAACTCGGGCTCGAGCCACTATGCCAATTAGATCTTTGAGTTAATCGATCTAACATGAGGCTGTTAATCGATGTGACCAATCTACAACTATTGAATTGATATTGAGTACTCTGGATCTAATCCTAATCAACTCTTGATCGGATTGGGTCAACCACTTATCTCGATTGAGCCCTACCATGTACTAATCGATTATCCAAAAATAATCAAATTACTAGACCTAATTGAACTATCGAAGCCCAAATCCTCATATTTTATGCTTGAGATTAAGATCTTAAATTCTTAATTTTAGACCCTTAACTAAGTACATTATGAATATGAGATAGTTTAGATGTTGAAACTACTTTTATATCTAAATATTTAATTATATATCTCATACATGAATCTAGGATTCCAAATTAAAGGGTCTCATCTCACATCATCCTAGGACAACCATTCAGCATAATCTCTATTATGCCAGGGCAACCTTATGTAAGAATGATTTTGATTAATCTAATCAATTTAGATCCAATCTAAAATAGGTTTGATTATTTATACATCTCATGTATATTTATGTTTCATAACGTGCATCTCATACAATATCAAATCAGATTATGTATCTCATACATAACCACATCTACACATATCACATATGCATATCAATTATACATCTTATGCATAAATAAAATGTAATGCATCACATGTATTTAAAATAAATCTAATCAAATTTACTAAATTTGATTTTTAGATCTAAAGATTTAATTTTCAGATCATCACATATCACATATGCATATACATCTCATGTATAACCTAGATTTAATACATCTCATGTATATTTAAATTAGTTCTAATCTAATTTATTAAATCTAAAGATGTGATTTTTAGATCATAATAACATGCATAGGAAATAAAACCATGGCTTTAATACCACTTGAAGGTAGTCCAACTTTCGAGATATGCATGCAGAGATTGGAATATGTAAATTTTTAACTTTTAAAAATCATGAATGCAGCAGAATTAAAACCAACTTAGATTTAAATAATTTTAAATCTATCATGCATAAAATATAGATCTAATCTACATATGTCAGGATTGTTCACATAATAAATTAAGATGCTAAAAATTAAAATCAAATTTTAATTTAGACCTTTACCTTTGCATGGATAGATCTTCATCATGATCCGATAGTCCATGATAATCTGGTGAGGTTCCTACAGAGCCGCATATGTATCCAACCTCTATGAGCATCCACCGAGGTTGATCTGATTAGGAGGACTTGATCTCATCAGAGTGCTAGCTTTCTTGTAGAGATCGCTCTCTGGATTGTCGAATCAGCTTGATCTTTTGATCCTCTTCTCAAGAGAATCAATCAGATCAATAGGAAGACTATGAAATCATATCCAATCTAATTTTTTTTCTACTTTTTTCTTCTCAAGAAAAAATCTAAGATCCACAGAAGAAGACAAGAGATCAAATCTCTTTCTTCTTTCTATCTTGTCCAACCCTTGGACTAGATTTAAGAAAGATAGAGAAGAACCTTTTGTGTCTATCTCATGGATCAGGAAAGAGAGAAAAATCTAATCAAATCTGATTTATTCATGTCCAACTCTTGAACATATTTGGAGGAGAGGGAGAAAGGGAACCGTCCATCTTATGGACTAAGAAAAATAAATAAGATCAAATCTAATTTTAATGTCCAACTCTTGGATATATTTTTGAGAGAGGAAGAGAGAGACATGTTCAAACTTTGGACAAAGAAGAGGGAGGGATAGTTACCTATCATAACAACCAACCTTTGGTTGTTAGAAAGAAGGGATAAGAAGAAGTGGTAGAGGGTGTCAACCACCTTGAGCGCCCTTGATTTTTCTCATTTCAACACACATTAGGCATCCCTCCATATCTCACGGATATGTCTTTCTCATGTGGGGCATCAACCCTTGAACTTATCTCTAAGGAAGGCACCCCTTATCCCCTCTATTTAAACCAATAGAATTAGGGTTAGTTAGGGCTTGAAGAGTCCAAGAAGAATTGGACTCTAGAAAGAGTTGCCACCCCTCCCTTTTATTTCTCCTTATCTCCATGCCAAAAGCAATGTAGAAATATTTGAGCATCCCAAAAATAGGGAAGAGTCCTTCTGTGGGTAGAACTCCTCTTTAGATTTGGTTAAGGGGTAGTTTGGGTTCAAATCCAAATCATATTTGGAGTCCAACTTAGATTAGGTTTCAACATAAATTAAGTCCAATTCCATTAGACTAATAAAGTCCAATTCAAGTCAAATTCAAACCATATCAAGTCAAATCTGATTTAAATTGACTAAGACCATATCCAAATCAAACATCACTAAAGGTTAGGTCAAACCTAATCAAGATAGGTTTGGATCAAGTGTTCAGTTGGTCTAGTCTCATTAGACTTGTGAAACCTAATTTGAGTCAAACTCAAATCAAAACTAATCAAATTAAATCTGATTTAATTTAATTAGGATCTAATCCTATTATTTGATCAAATTAAATAATTTATATCAATTACAATTTAGTCCTCCTATAACTTGCTAACTCTTAGCAAGTCCTCAATGTAACTTTTATATTTTAATCCAATCATCAAATTGATAATTGAGATCATTTGCGATTTGCAGTTTGAAATCATGATTCAATAATCCGATCAGTCAAGACCTCTTTATGTGTGACCCTATGGCCTATTGTAAAAATCACTGTCATAGCCTATGGTAGCGGTTTCATAACAGCTGTCATTATCGTCGTCACCGTAGGTCTATGGCAGCGATTGTTGCAGCGGTTACGATAACTGCTGTTGTATATTGGTATAGCAGTGGTTATTAAACCACTGCTAAAATCAAATCTATGATAATGGTATGTAGCAGTGGTTGGTAAACTGCTGCTATAGTATTTATAGCAGTGATTCCTAAACTGCTACTATAGAGTTTACACAGTGATTCCTAAACACTGCTATAGCTTCTATAGCAGTGGTTTAGGAACGCTGCATAGATATTCTAGCAGTGGTTAAAAAACTGCTATTATAATTACTACTATAGATTATGGCAGCGGTTATTGAACCGCTACCATTGATTATGGTAGTGGTTATTGAACCACTGCCATAGATTATGACAGACGCACATATATGGCAGCGGTTGGCTCGGATATGGTAGCGGTTGTGCAATCACTGTCGTAGACTGTTGGACAGCAAAATAAATATAAATTTATCTTTTTTATCTTTTTTACCTAATAAATATAGTTAATATATAATTCTCAAATTAAAACTTAAAAGAATCAAAAATTTCACATAAAACTCAATAATAATGTAAGAATATGTCTCAAATACTCAAATTTTATTACTAATCAAATTATATTATAATATTTTTTAAATAAAAATAAAATATATCAAAAATCTATTAAATCTAAATCTTCCTCTTCAAGCATCTAGTCATCATCAGAGGGGTTGGAGTAGGAGCTGGAGCAGAAGCTGGAGGGGTTGGAGCTGAGCTAGAGGGACTGAAACTAAAACACTGGTCAACATATCCCAAATGCTGAAAAAATCAGCTCCAAGATAAGCAGAGAGCTGTGTCACCATAGCGAATATGATGCTCTATAGCTGAGATGCACACTCCTAAGCATGAACTGCTTGCACCAAGGCCTCGTCAAGCTATTTCCAATTGACAATCCCGAAAGCATTGAGGAGATGCTTGCTTCAGATTAGTAGCTTGTCGACGTATATCTGGGCCTGCAATGAATCCTTCCAGAGTGCTCAGGCCTTAAGACCTGAGACAGATGGTCATGGGGGTCAAAGGTGTTCAAGCCTTTGCTCGCAAGCACGTCTAACTGCTCTTGTAATTATAAATTCAAATAAAATTTATAAAAAATACTATAATACTAATCATACTCTAGTTATTACTTACAAAATATTCTCGATCGCGGTGTTCATTGGCCTGCCCTTCTTGTCCGTATGACTGAATTAGAAGATGGTGCTATGGGTGGGCATCACCCCCTCTCTCGTCAGCTATAATAATCAATCAGCTTAGAAACATGCAAAAAAATAATAATTTAATATAAACTAAGGGTCAGAATTTACTATCTCTCTATACACACGACTGGTGATAGACTCGGCCAAGAGTGTGCATGTACTCCTGAGCAACCCAATTCTCCCAGTTCTAACGGGAGGTAGCTTAAAAAATATTTAAATCACATAAATTAAAATCAAATATAATTATCATGTAATAAAAAATTTATAAATTATAAATTAAACTTGAAACTCCTGCTCTTCCAATGCCTGACCATCCCTCTCACTGACTCGGGGGATAGCCCTGGATCTAAGGAACAAGCTCCTCCTCAGTGTCGCTATGATGCTCTAGCCACCCTCTATGGAGCCTGACCTTATAGTTCTGGTACAACTCTCCAATCTTCTGCAGTCAGACATCTCGAGCCCTCTCATGATCTGAAAAGTCGTACCTCCTTGCATAAAGTTATCAGAAGTCAGTTATGAAATTATTCTAATCAAACATAGTGTAAATATATCACATGCATATATATAATTAAGATACACTTATCCAAATCTCTTCCCACACCCGTCCTTGACACTAGTATCCATCAATAGCCAGTCTATGGGCAGTATGAAAATGATGTCGGACCACCTCACAAGTACTCTAAAAAGGAATGCATCTCCCGCATGATCTCCTCTACTGACCTCCCCCTGATCGTACTCCACCATGACCTGATGTTGGCAGTTCCACAAATGTGCATGCATGTGGGACCGTGAAATATTCTACTAGATAATGCACCTGTAATGAAATACATTACGAATATATAAGAGTGTACAATAACTATATAATAAATAAATAAATAATTGACATAATGAAAAACTACTCTCACTGGGTTTGTGATATAGATGCCAGTGGAGCCTCGACGATGGGTGGAGTATGTGCTAGAGACATGCTATCGGTGGAGGCTCAGATACCAGTGTGCTTGTGAAATGAAGTCGATGCGGAGGTGGATGGAGTATGCTCCGGTAGTGGCTCAGATGTGAAGCTCCGTGTGGCCCGTCGAGGGATGGAAGTGAAAGCTAGATGGCATTTTGGTGCCATCGTGATCTGCAATGTTAATAAATATTAACCAATATAACATATTGTTAAACAATAATATTAGTAGAGTATCAATAAATAAACACTAACATTTATACCAAGATGTTGAACTCATCGCCTAGTGGCATCTACAATATGGATATCACCATTGCTCCGGACAAATATATTTGGGATCTCGACAACACCAGATAAGTTTAATCCTAAGAAATAGTTTGTATGCATGATCCAACATCGTCATCAACCTCAGTATCATCAAAGATATGCCTAGGCACATCCTTACAACAACACCCCATTGAGGCTCCAAGGGATCACTAACGTAGAAGACTTGACTAGCTTGGGAGGTAAGTATATACGGTTCTTCAGTGCGGAGATGATGTTGCATATTGACAAGAGTAAAATCGCACTCATTAGTGTTCATCCTGACTGAGAAAGATATCAAATCAATTACATTTCATCAATGCAACCCTATCTTTAGAATAGTAGTCCAAGATGACTATCTTCTCCACAACCCCATAATAGTTTAGATCCTCCATACGAGACTGAATTTCTCGAGCTAGTATAACACCTAGTGGTGGCTCAACATCATGCCACTATTTTGTGTTACTATGTTTATGGACTGGCTATGAATATTGAACCTGTAGATATTAATGACGAGCTGTTTGTACTCACGTACGGTATGATTAGGTCCATTGAAAGAGTACACACTTCAAGTCTCACATCACCAAGTGGTAATCTCCATACCTAAGAAAGTGATACCTAATTAGTAAACATATTCAAATAAGTGTATAAGGTAGGAATATGTACTCCCTTACATGATCTTTGAACCACTCAAAAAATTTTTTGCTGGCATTTTTTCTTTTTCTTGCATACTTAGAGTGCCATATTTTACTCTTATGACCTTCTTGTATGTGTATATGCATAAAAAATAAATTTAGGTATAATAGATTTTTTTTTAAATAATAAAAAATAAATAAGTCGAGTGACTTACCTTATATATGGCTCAATGACATCACAATTGAACAGCACATAGCAATGTGCCTTATCCCTTTCCTCAAGACTCAAATCAGTGAGATGGTATGAAGTGGAAAGTCCACCTGACTATAGAATGACTCAAATACAGGTTCAATTGGCTCATACTAATCATTCTGATTCCTCATTAGCCAGTTATGATGTATCTTGAGCTTATTTAAGTACATAATACAAAAATTCATACACTCTTGACCCAAATAATCTTCTGCTATGATCCTTTCGGGTGATTCATATTTTTACATAAGATTTTAGTATTTGAATATTCTCTCAGTGGGGTACATCCATCGACAGAAACTGGACCTCCAAGTACAACTTTCCACAAGGTGCATGGTAAGATGCATCATAACTATAAAAAATGATGGTAGAAATATTTCTCTAGATCACATAACATAGTCATCGGCTCACGCCCTTGCCTTCATTTTCTTCATGTCTTTCTTAAGTAATCTCTTCATACAAATATCTCTATAGAAGTTGCAAAGATGAATAACACCATTCTCATATTTTTTGGCAACACACGGTGAATAGCTATTGGGATTAACTCTGTATCAATACATGATAATCATGAGTCTTCAATCCATCAAATCTGACATCTTACTATTTACACGCTTTGGTATATTGCTTGAGTACCATCTGGACCTTTATATTCTCCAACATACGAAGAAATGTGGACCGTTCGGAGGCATTCATAACATAGCATGCACGAGGGAGCCTCCACTATTCTCCTCCTAGCGTTTGAGTGGAGTAATCTCTAATATCCCATTCTTTCAAATCAAATAAAATTCAAATCATCCTTGATCTTATCCTTGATGTTCAAGACATTACTAATAAGAGCTTGCACACGTTCTTTTCAATGTGCATGATATCTAAGCAGTGGCACAATAAGTTTATCTCCTAATATGGCAAGTCAAAGAATATACTTTTTTTCTCTAATTAAAGTGTGTGTCATCTATCTTTGATCGATGCTTTCTCTTTTTACCATAATTGGATCATCTTTTTCAAATTCAACACTAAGACCATTCAACTCCCTCAACACCTCACTCCCAGACATCTAGCTAGATGCCTCACCTTCTTCAATGGTGCCATCGAAGGAGCGGCATCCCTTCTATATGGATGGTTTCGATGGAGGAAATATCGATGCCCCATAAAGCTAAAGTCCTCCATTGTCCGATATTTTTTCACAAATCGGCATGCTAGCTCACCTTTTGTGCTCCAACCCGACATTAGGGCATAATTGGAATGTCATTTATTGTCCACATAAGCATCACATGCATGGAGAATGACTCCTTCATCAAAGCATCAAAAGTTAAAACATCTTGAACTCTCCACAACTATTTCAGCTCGTAATAAGAGGCTGTAAATAGACATCAATGTCAGTTCCTACCTCCATCGGTCCAGGATGAGCATTGTCATGAAAGTGAAAGATTTTTCATATACATCCATAGTGGAGGTTGTAAACATGAGTAAACACTGGCAATACACTATGATTGATTTTCATGTATTTAAACAGATTGAAATCATCACATAACAAGCCCAACCTCACATTGCATATCTCTTATGCAAAATCAGGATATATTTTATTAAACTTTTGTCATGCCTCTCTATTGTTGGATGCTTCATTAATGCATCATCTTTTGTTTGCTCCTCTTTATTCCATCTCATATCCTTCAATGTCTCGCCACATAAATAACTTTTGTAGTCTTAGTATCAAAAAAAGTGCCACATCAACTTTTGAGGCACACGGGTCGATGTGTCATCTTTATTCTATTTCTATCTTTATACACTGTCCTTCTGCACTCGTTTGATTGGCATCTCCCTTCCAATAGAGCACAATATTAGAGCATGCATGTATCTTGGTATAAGTAAAGTCCAACTGTTCAATAATCTTCGATATCTCATAATTATTCTTTGAGATTTATACATTGTCTGAAAGGATATCCTCCAAAAGCTCTAGTATACAGTTCACTCCATTATTACTGAACCTATTGGAGCATTTCGCATGGTACAATCAGATTAAGAACTCAAGCTTTATCATTTTTTCACACCTGGATATAATGGAACATTAGCATCCTCCATCAACATGCAGACCTGCACACATCCTCACTGTTTGTCATTCCACCAACCATAGGATCGGGCATGGATATAGATACACCGTTATTGTGGCCAACAAATGAAAAGATATCATGAACCATTTGTTCCACTCTCCCATGATGTTGATTGCCTCCTTGTGGCCTGCACTCATCATGTTGATCTCAACAAATTTTATAGCTGGGTTTAAAGCCATAAATAGTGAGATGATCATTTACATCTTGACGAGGTAGTCAAGACGCACCTATACACTTCTTATAAGGACATTGGATAAGTCCATGGTTTTCAATTTTTCTATAGTAAAATCAAGAGACTTTTGAAGTCTAGCCTCATATTCTGGCGAGAGTCTATCCAACTTCATCCACCCCTTATCCATTATAAAAATGGTGATACTGCAATTAAATCATATGTGAAAATGAGATACAATACAATAACATTAAGATAATTACCTATAAAATTAATTACAATTCTCAAACCATCCAAACTGAATAATCAATTGACCAATGTATATAATTCTTCCATCTATACAAAATATATAAATATATGGATACCATAGAATATGTACATTAATCAAAAGATGGATTTATGATTCTATGCATGGTTTAGAACCCATCGTAAAGTGACATGGACTATAATCTGCCAGCATGGTCCAGAACTCAATGGTACAGAACCCATCGATATAGCCCAAAACCACGGGATCATTACATAGGCAAATAAAAAATATTATTTGCATTGAATATCATTTTTGATACTAATGCATTATAAGCAAAAATTTATCATAATTAATAGGTAAAGATAGGTCCTATCTTATTCAAAAATTATAGTAATTCTATAGATTCATTACAATAATTAAACAATATGCAACAGGAATCGAAAAAAATTTTGATAGTATTTTTTTAGTTCTCACATGTAGGGAGAATAAAAGAAAAATACTTTTTAAAATTTTTTTGAACCCTCGACATACAGTTTGATTACTGTAATTACCTATAGAATTATTTATAATTCTAAACTATCCAAATTAGATAATCAATTGATCATTGTACATAATTCTTCTATCCATACAAAAATATATAAATGTATAGATACTGTAGATTATATACACTAATCAATTGATGGGTCTATCGTTATACAATAAACAAGCAAAAGCAACAAGGACTAAATAGTAATCTAAAAATTTTATACAATAAATTCTATAACAAGAATTACATTAATTCTAAAATAAAAGAGAGGCTGAGATTCACTATTTAATCATGCATTGCAATGTTACTTTTGGTATCCGCTATAAGTCAACCAAATCGACTGCGAACGGTTTCCCACTAGACAGCTGCAGGCTATCCAAGATCACTTTGCCATTCAGAATTGTTAAAATATTTGCAGAAGAAGAGAAAAAATAAGAGAAAAATATCACTAAAATTATGCTAAGAATTAACCATTTTTCATCTGAAATTATCATAGCCTTTTTATAAAAAAAAAGAGAATACTTTTCATAAAGTGGCACGGCCCAAAACCCGAGGGTCCAGAACCTGTCGGTCCAGCCCGAACCTGACGACCCGAAACCCGCTGGTATGGCCAGAACTTGCTGGGATGGTCCAAAACCCACTGGTTTAGCCCAAAATCCAATGGTGCAAAACCTACTGGCACGATCCAGAAACCGCCAGCACCGGCCAGAGCCCGATAGCCCAGAACTCGATGGCACGATCCACAACTGCTGACAAGACCCGAAACCTATCGACGGTGACTTTCTTTAAATATTATTATGACATAATTATTATGAATAATTATTATTAAATATTATTATGACATAATTATTAATATAATTATAAAAAATAATATGTAAAAGAGAGGCTCAGATTCACTATTTAATCATGCATTGCAATGTTATTTTTGATTTCTGCTATAAGTAAACCAAATCAGCTGTGAATGGTTGCCCGCTAAATAGCTGTAGGCCATCCAAGATCACATTGCTGTTCAGAGTTGTTAAAATATTTACAGAAGAAGAAAAAAATAAGAGAAAAATATTACTAAAATTATACTAAGAATTAACCATTTTTTACTTGAAATCATCACAGCCTCTTTACAAAAAAAGAAAAAAAATATTTTTCATAAAGTGATATGGCCCAAAACTCACCAGCATGGACTAGAACTCGTCAGCACAGCCCAAAACCCGTTAGTATGGCCCAGAACCCAATGAGCTAGAACTCATCGACTCGATCTAGAACCCAATCACACAAAACTTGCCGTCATGATCCAGAACCCATCGGCACGGTCCAGAATCCGACGGTATGGCCCACAGTCGCCGGCAAGGCCCAGAACCCATCGATGATAGTTTTCTTAAATATTATTATGACATAATTATTATGATATAATTATTATTAAATATTATTATGATATAATTATAAATATAATTATAAAAATAATGTGATATGAAATGAAAAATAAAAATAAAAATCATACCTGTAGCTATAGGGAGGGGGGTCGCATAGAGCTACGGGGGTTGCCGGCAGCAATGCTAGAGGAAGGAGGTGGCGGCAGGGTGTGGCGTAGGGCCAAGGGGGCCGAGGCCAAAGATGGGAAGGGCTGAAGGAGGTGGGGTGGGGGGCCAAATGGGGCCAGTAGTGGGGCCAGGGAAGAGGGAGGCGAGGTCGGGGAAGAGGGAGGCGGGGTCGGGGAAGGCGGGCCGAGGGAGGTGGGGTCGAGGGAAGAGGGAGGCAGGGTCGGGGAAGGCTGGGGGCCGAGGGAGGTGGGGTTGGGGAAAGGAAGGTAGGGCCAGAGGAAGAGGGAGGCAAGGCTGGTGAAGGTCGGACCTGAGGGAGGCGGGCGGAGGGAAGAAGGAGACGGGGTCGAGGGAGGTTGAGGAAGAGGGAGGTGGGGTGCAGGGCCGAGGGAGATCGGGGAAGAGGGAGCCGATGATGGTGCTAGAGGGAGGGGGCAGTGGCAGGGCAGGCTGGCAACAGAGAGGATAGAGCTCGGGTAGAGGGGGGGAGAGAGAGAGGAGAGAAACCAAAACACTGATATGAAATGAAGAAGAGGGGGTAGGCTGGGAAAAAGACCTAACCTATGGCAGTAATTTTAAAAATCACTACCATATGCTATGTATAGCTGCTGCCATACGTGATCTATGGCAGCGGTTATGCATAATCGCTGCAATAGGAACATATGGTAGCGGTTATAAATAACTGCTGCCATAGGTAGAATATAAATTTCATATTTTTTTAAATATAGTATAATTTTAAAATTTAAAGTTATCTTCACCATTCATTATCTAAGTAATTATCATTAAAGTGTCGTCACAAAAGAGTGCCTCGATCTAATAGCCCTAACTATATCGATCAATAAAATTTGATTTCGATGGCCACGAACGATCGCATGATAATCTAATAGATAGAGATCATCGATGGATCTAAAAACTTATAACAATGATCTCGATGATGTTTGTAGAATACTATCAAATTTTTATTTCACTCGAACATCATTATCATGGTTAATTTAGCACGGATGATTTCGATTGTTAAATAAAAAATGAGTGATCCAAATGCCAAATGGCATATGATTATGAGATAATTTTTTAGATAAATGATATTTACTACTATTTTAATCATTTGTATGGTGGTCGTAAAATTCAAACCACGCATATATGAATGATTCAAAATTATATGTCTCTTGATACTCATTCTTAAAGTCGTTAAGTAATTATGCTTGTACGTTTGTAAGATCTACTTAATGTGGACGTTCATATAGGCATATTTTGGATTTTATTATCACCACCATATAAATAATTAAAGTGATAGCAAAGATTATTTATCTAAAAAATCATCCTATAATCGGATGTCGTTTGGCCTTTTCATCACTATTTTTTATTTAACAGTCGAAATCATCTCGTGATAAATTAACCATAGTAATGATGTTCGATTGAAGTAAAGTTTTGATAGTATACTACTAATATCACCGAGATCATCATTGTAAGTTTTTAGATCTATCAGTGGTCTCTATCTATCAGATCATCATGCATCTTTCATGACTTTTGAAATTAAATTTTATTGATCGACATAGCTAGAACTATCAGATCAAGACGATCTTTTATGATCACACTCTAATAATAATTATTTAAATAATAAATGATGAAGATAAATTTTAAATTTTAAAATTATATCATATTCAAAAAAAATAAAAAAAAATTATATTCAGCTTATATAGCAGCGACTGCACTAAACCGCTGCTGTAATCAGTTATAGCGACGGCTATTATTAACCGCTGCCATAGGTTTGACCTATAGCAGCAGTTACATCTAACCGCTACCATAGGTTGGAGATATAGCAACGGTTACTATAACCATTGCTATATGTCGAATCTATAGAAGTGGATACATATAACCACTGCTATAGGTCGAACCTATGACAGCGGTTATTTATAACCGCTGCTATATCTCTAACATATGATCATGGTTAGTCAACTGCTGCAATATCTAGAACCTATTGCAATGGTTATTTTATAACTGCTGCAATAGATTTGGACTATGGCTGCAGTTATTTTAACCGATGCCATAGGTAGCCTATGGCAATGATTATAAGTAATTACTGTCATATATCCGACATATGGTAGCGATTATGAACAACCACTGCTATACTTGCTATGGCAGTGATTTTTTAACCACTACCATAATAAGTGCTGCCATAGGTCTGTTCTGCAGTAGTGAATTCATCAATGACATCTAGCAGCATGTAGTGGCAACCCAGTAAAACAGAAGGATGAATCTTTAGATATAGTTATCGTATGATTCAGTTTTCTATCGTAAGTTTTGACAAAATGGAGATCATGAAAAACTCATCAAACCCCATCGTCTGTCATATGTAAGATTTATTCGATTTGAATTCATTTGTGAAATATGATGAAAACTCTTTTCCATCATTCACACTATCTTGGCTAAGGTCTTCCGAACTCAATCTCATAAATTACATAGACTGCTTCTTTCTTACTAAGATCAATAGATCCATCTTGGTACATCCTATTTCTATAATGAACCCACTACAGCTAACATACATCTCAGGATTCATATGGCTAGGAGATCGAGTTATGGTGCAATCAAACTACAGCAATCTCATTATGAATAGTCGAAGCATCGCAGATCTAAAAATCACTCATCAACTACAGCATCGAAATATCACTGACGAGTGAGTAGACATCTAAGTGACTTTTGTATTGTCACATTCAATACCATTATTCTCTAACAACCACCTGCACTCTCACTCTAGTATCCTCATACTGTAGACTCGAGACTCATCTATCCTAAGAGAAGCAATCTATGTACCAATCTTATCGGATCATTCATCATCCTTGTGATGATCCTTCGATCAGGAGTAATTTGAAAATTAACCATCAATGATATATGTCTCAAATTTTAACTCTTGAGAATATAGATCATTATCTTATTAATTTTTGAATGATTCATAGATACATACACTATATGAATGGAATTAACTGTCTTAATTAATTAGATTAAGCATAAAATTATGTCCTAGAAAGAATTAATGTGTCGATCCAATTGGGTTCTAGGGCATACATCTAATAATCTTCCACTTGTACTAGCCAATCTGCCACAAACCTAAGCCCATCTTCTCAAGATGTGCTTTAGTCTTGACTGGCTAAATCATTTAGTCAATGAGCCCACCATATTTTTATGGGGTCTACTCTGATCCTTGAAATCTTATTTCTCGAAATAGTTGCGAATCATCGCTCTTATGTGCTAAGAACTCTGATGAGACCTTGACTCCTTAGCTAAAGCTATGGCGTCATCATTGCGAGAGAACAGTATTGTGTCATCTCATGATATTACACCTAGTTTTATAACAAACCAGAATACTTTTTTAGCTATCTCATAAGCAGCGACATACTCAGCTTCTAAAATCTACAATGATCAGTTGTTTGGAATTCTTCTAATTTATTGAGTCACTTTACATAAGGAAATATATCTTGATGTGGACTCTGTACCATTAGTATCAGACTTAAAATCTAAATTGTGAATCCTTTTATCCTCAATTTTTCCTTCTCCTCTCAAAGACCATGAATATATCCTAAGTACTTCTCAAGTACTTAAAAATATTTTTCACAGCTATCCAGTACTCTTAGTCTGGATTCAATTGGTAATTGCTCGTGACACTCACACAAGGTCTATATCAGGTTATATGCATAGCAAGACATACATGAGGCTCCCTTTAGCCGAAGCATAAGGGATCTAGCTCATATATTGAATTTTCTCAAATGTGTCAGAACACATCTTCTTAAAGATATCAGTCTCATGCCTAAAGGGTAGAAACCCTTCTAGGAGTTATCCATGCTGAACCCTTTCAGCACATCCTCTATATATATTTTCTATGAAACATTTAGCATCCCCTTGGCTCTATCTCATAGACCAAAATTTAGATTTTCTATGAAAGATTTAGCATCCCCTTGGCTCTATCTCATAGACCAAAATTTATCTCATAAATCTTTATTGGATGCTTCTCAAGGTCTTTCGTGAAGAATTTGTCTAGACAACCAAATTTTAAACTGATATCAATATAGGAACAACTTTCTCAATCAGGAGATTGTCATCTACGTACAATATGAGAATCGTAATAATACACTCACTGACCTTTTTATAAACACATATTTTCCTCATAGAATATTTGATCACATTAAACAAATATGATCCCATCAAATTCAGGTTCCTTATCTCCCACGAGGAATACTTCCTCTATGTCCTCTGTCAAAATACTTAAGTATCTTTATGTAGTACTGAGATTATGAAATGAGAGGACTACATGTACTGGCTCAATATGAATATGCTCTATAGGTTCTGTGACTTATTGCTCTTAAGAGACTCTTGTTTTGAGCTAAGTTTTTGTCCCACTATTCTATCTTGGTCAAACTATTTTTTCAAGAACATAGCATGTCAGGTCACAATCACATTGTGATCCTTAGGAAGAAAAAATAGTATTCCTAAATCTCTTTAGGATATCTTGAAATGAGTCTCATAGATCTAATTTCTAACTTGGTTCACATGTCAACACTTGATATGTGTCGAATATCCTAAACATGCCACATCTCATATGGCGTGATAAGAAAAACTTAGAGAAAACTCTATTCATTAAGTAAAGCTTATTCCTAAAGAAAATAAAAAAAAATTAGTGATGCTCATCATGGATTGGACTATATCGAATAAAGTCCAATTCCTCCTCTTTAACACCCCGTCAAGTTGAGGTACATCAGAAAGAATCCATTATGAGACTATGATATTTTTTTGAGATAGATTAGAAACTCCCACTAAGGCATACAGCTCTTCAATCTCATCGAAAAATCTTAAGAATTTTCTGATTTCTTTCTTTACTTCATATCTAAATTTTTGAACTTTTCAAAACTTTTCAAATTTGTATCTCACATATATACCCATAGTCATCAACATGAGTAATGAAGTAAAGAGAATCCCCCATCATTTTCAAATTCTCGCTTCTTCCCTATCCATGATTCTCAACCTTACCACCACTTTCTTCCATTCTCCACCACTCTCCCTCTCTTAGCTACACCCTACGATGCCATCACGACTTCTTCCAATCCAAGCACCAAGCCCGCCCTTGCTGTTTGAGAGAGAGAAGGCATGAAAAGTGAGAATTGGAGCCCTCCTTGTCCTTCTCAAGGCCCCAAGGCTAGGTTTAGAACCTCAACTTTGTCACTGCCCTTATCACCCGCAACATCCAGCCCTCCATCTCCATTCTCCTCCTCCCTTAACTCTACCCTCAACTTCCTCTTCATTACCTTTAGGTTTGGTTTTTCCTCCATCTTCCTCTCTTTCTCTCACAATGATTTTACTAATGTTTGTTTTCTATTTTTCTTAGGAAAGATTACCTCATCAAGAGCTTGACATGGGTCCACATTCCTTTGAAAACATTCGATAAGCTCTCTTCCTCTCTTACTATTTCTTTCTATTGCTCTATAGGCATTTGTAAAATTTTCTACTAGAATGGAAGCATTTGTTGGCCTAGTGTTCAACCCACTAAACTGAATAAATGAATCAAATTTTTTGGGTTAGTTTGAATAAGTTTTTCCACTAGGTTGGTTTGGTTTTAGTTTTAGTTTCAAAAAGCTACTTTAAGTTGATTCATGTCTAATATTCTTCTACTTGGCTTACATTATATTATTAGATAATTCTTATAAGTGATAGTTAATACAATAGTATGGCCAAACCTCTTAGTGAGCATTTTCTTTCATATATTACAATGTATGATACTTTCTAATTGCGTACCTCCTGATACTTTACGAATGATCCTTTTATAAGTCATTCAAGGTCCAATTTTACTGATCCAATGAATCATGGTTTTATATATGACAAATTACTTAATGTGCATAATAGGCATCATGTAATTAATTAAATAAATATATTTATAAATATACATAATAGTTAAAGAATTAAAAAATAATAGCTCAAAATAAGCCAACAAGCCCCATATGGCATACATGATCCCTAAATAACATAGCCAGCAAACCTTTAGTCATCGGATCAAGCATCATTAAATGAGTACTTACATGCTCAATAGACACTTTGTTGCCTTTTAATATTTTCTCTAACAATCAAAAATTTTATGTCAATGTATTTACTTTGGCTTCCACTTTTATTATTTTTAGAGAAGCAAACTGCAGCCAAATTATCATAGATTATCTTTAATGGCCTACCAATAAAATCGACAACCTTTAGACTAGATATAAAGTTCTTCAACCATAATGTTTGTGATGTGGCTTCATAGCATATGATGAATTCTGCCTCCATAGTGGATGATGCAAAAAGTATTTATTTTATGCTTCTCGAAAATACAGTTTCTTTAGTAATAAAGAAAATATATCTTAAAATAGACTTTCTTGTATCTATGCATTTAGCAAAATCTAAGTTTGAATATCCAACTACTTTCAGATGATCAAAATATCTAAATGCAAGCATGAAGTCTTTAGTTCCATGCAAGCGCCTCATAACCCTTTTGGTAGCTTTCAAGCACTCTATACTTGCATTTCTTTGATATCTATCTAACATTTCTACTATATATCCTATATCAAGCATAGTGTAGACCTATGCATATATGAGGCTCACTACTATAGAAGTTTAAGGGATGTTTTTCATTTGTTCTTATTCTAATGTATTTCAGGGATATTTATTCAAATTGAATTTATCCCTTTTAATAATGAGTGCTACAATAGGTGAACAATCCTTTATCCTAAATCTTTCTAGAAGCTCTTTAATATAAATCTCTATATCAATGACATAAGAGGCTTCACCTATATTTTTCATTTCAAAGTTTTAAATAAGTAATTATTTAGTTTCACACAATAAGCCCAAGTCACTATTTGCAAGTAAAATATCATCTATATATAGGACTAAGAAAATGTATTTGCACTCACTAATCTTAAGATATACATATATTAATCAGTAATATTTTCTGCAAAAACATATAAAGAAATAATGTTAAACTTTATATATATCATTGATGAAAAGCTTATTTTAGTCCACATATAAATTTCTTTAGCTTGCAAACTAAGTAATTACCTTTTTTATTATAAAACCTTCAGATTGATACATGTATACCTCTTCTTCAAGATCCAATATTATTTTTATACCCCTTTGATATAGCTCTAGATTAAAATAAGCTACTAGTGCCATGATTATTCCAAATGAATCTTTCTTTTAGAGTCAAACTCTGAGCTACAAATCTAGCCTCATATCATTCTATATTATCGGATGAGTCACCTTTGGTCTTATAGATCTACTTACATCTAATAATTGAGACTCTTTTTGGTAATTTAACAAAATCTTAGATGTTATTTTTAGCCATATATTCTATCTATTGCCTAGAAAGGTAGCAATCTAAAAGGGAGGGTGAATTAGATCTTTTAAAAATTTCAGTCAAATCTGAAGTCTAAATAAGTATGTGCTTTAAATTAAGCTAACCTGAGTGTTTATGAGGTGTATGCTTTAAGCTACAGTAGAATTAAGATATTAAAGTTAGCAATTCAAGAATTAAAATAATACTAAGTAGAAATTAAAAGTAAATAAAGCAAACAAGAATGAACATAATACAAATATCAAAAAAATTATAGTGATTCGGTGCAATCCCATATCTACATCTACTCTCCAAGCTCTCATTAGAAATTTCACTATAATCAGTCCGATTACTATGTGTTTATTTGATTTGAACTCACAAATAAATCTAGTTGATTATTCAGGATCATCAAGCATAATCATACATCGATTATTTTTTGGATTCACAATCAATCTAGTTAATTTTTTTGGCTCACTAATCAAAACTTATAATATCTAATTTTGGGCTTGAACGGGCCTTTACCGTAAGTTTTTTCTCCCAAAAAAATTTGTAAAAAAAATAAGATATAAGAATGAGAATTCAGCATAAAAGAAAAATAAAAAATTTGAACTCTTTTGAAGCGCGGAGAAGTTACTAATGAAAGGCTCAAGTGAAGCTTCAATTTCTCTTTTTAATGCTTGGGAGGATGTAAAAGATGATGGACATGATCTCTTTTGAAAGCCCACTAATTTTTGTGTATAAGTCCCTCTCTTTTCTCCCTTTTCAATGATATTTAATGATACTCTAACAAAGATGAAGTTTTTCTCTTTTTAATCCTCTTAGCTTCCTTTCCAAATAATTCTTTAGCTTTTAATAGACTTGAAAGTGACTGAAGAATGAGTTTTGACCATTGGAAGGGCTTAACTAGCTATTAGAGATAAAAACTAACCGTTAATTAACTAGCTGTTAGAGATAAAAACTAGCCATTAAAGATGTACAAAAAACTAGCTATTAGTGTAGTCTTCGTGTCATGAGTCGACTCATAATCTTCATGAGTCAACTAGAGCTACCTACAAGTTGACTCATAGAACCTACAAATCGGCTCTTGCAGGAATTCTAAAAATGTAGTCTTTCATCTTAAATGAGAGAGTTGGCTCTTGCTTCACATGAGTCGACTCGTAGTCTGAGCCAGTGCACTTTAATGTACCAAAGTCGACTCTTCATCACCAAGAGTCGACTTTTCTTGGCCAAACTTGTGAAATCTTGTTCTTTGAAGTACTTTGACTTAGTTTTTTAAGAGATTTTTTTTAAAGATAAATTCTTTATTGTGAGTATCTAGAAAATCCTATATCCATCTTTGAAATACATGCTTAGTACCATAATTATTCAACATTTTGTAATCATCAAAATCAATTACAAAGTCAAAAATCTTTCTTTTTTTGATGATGATAAAACTTTGAGTATATACACAATAAAAATATAATGTATTTCAATTAATTTATCAATATTAATATAAATCACGAAGTGAATAAGTAAGCACTTGTAAACACATGTTTCTTGAATATTGCAATTAACTTATGATACCAAAAATTAATACATGATTCAATATTTACTCATTTCATATGATCATCTCAAGCAAGCAAATGAGTATCTCAAGCAAAACTTTTCCCATGTATTCAAATTAAACAAACAAGCATATGAAAAACATAAAAACTCAAGTATATACTCAACAAAACATCATCTTCCCCTTTTTGACAGCATCAAAATGTGCAAGGAGGGATTAAAAAATATCACCAGAATCAACTTAATTTCAAATATACACACACTTAATTCTTAGAATTTGATTTGACTTCTTCCCTTTTCAAATTTAAATTGAATTCAATTTTCAAATTCAGATTTTATAATTTCTTCCTCTTTTTGAAAA
This sequence comes from Elaeis guineensis, assembly GCF_000442705.2. Lineage (NCBI taxonomy): Eukaryota > Viridiplantae > Streptophyta > Magnoliopsida > Arecales > Arecaceae > Elaeis > Elaeis guineensis. Next base: position 32,592,801 of record NC_025998.2, read on the forward strand.
TTTGTAGCAAATTCATATTCAATTTTGGAATAATATAGATTTAAATGCATTTTTTCTCTTTTGAACAATATAGATTTAAAACACATCTCTCCTTTTTTAAATAAAGTTGATATATTAAGCATATTGTTAAATTTAGTTACAAAATTACTTCAAAGATTCAAGAAAGATAATACTTGTTAGAACAAAGGATTCATTAAAAAATAAAGCATAAGATATATTTAGTTTTTCAAGAAGTCATTTCTTTCTTTTCATAAGTAGTATCAATTAATTCAATGCATAAAGGTATCAATCTTTAGAAATTATCTCCAAGGTATAATAGCTAAACAAAATAGATTTGAAACAAATATATATATATATATATTTTTTTATCAGAAGATAAAATAATAAGGATAAATTACACAAACCCCTTTGAGAATAGGTCAAAGTTACAAGTACATCCAGTAGTTTTCAAAATTTATAGTTACATTCTTAATGTTTTAGTCAACCCTACAGCCTAATCCATGCCATTAGATAGTCTATTAATGTTGACTTGAAACCCATTACCACATCATTATAAATTTTTAAAATGACTAAAATAATCTTGAATAAAGGATTAAAAAAATAAAATGAGAACCTTTCTCTCTATTAAATCCGATCTCCCCTCTCTGAGCCCCTCATACTCCAGACCCTCCGCCACCATCCCCACCCCATCATCACCTGCCTTCCACCCACTCCTCCTCCTCTGCCTCTACTTCTTTGATTGGTCTGGCCACTAGCTCGGCTACCGTCACTCCCATGCCACCTACCATGCCATCTTCTGCCTTCGCTCCCATGCTTGCCTCATCTCCATTATCCTCGAGTGGCTCCACCCCTTCTCCCCATCCTCTTGCCACCCCTTCCTCCTCACCTTAAATACCACCACACCAAACCCCCACTTCCACAAGGCTCACATCCATCATGGCAGAGCCGGTGGCAGTGGTAGACATGTCTTTGTAGGTTCTGCACCTCTTCTCTCTTTTCTTCTCCTATGCTCTCTCTCTTCTCTCTCTCTTTTCTTCTCCTCTACACCTCCTCCACCTCATTCCACTGCCTCTGTAGCTCTCCTATCTTTTCTTCACTACTGTTGTGGTCGAAAGGCATCGATCGGTGCCACTACCATCGAAAAGTGGGGCACATCCTCAGAGAACATGGACAGGAGTGGTGGGGTGGGGGGGTAAGAAAGGATGGACCATACCTTCAGTGATGGTGGTGACTCCTTCGACGCCTTCAGCGATTGCAATGTTGGAAAATATATCTCAAAGCCAATCGTGAGACGATTGTGCTCATCTTATAAATTATATATAAATTTTTATTAATAAAAGTTATTTAATATTTTTATTATAAATTTTTTATCTTTGAACTTCTGTGTTGTAATGAAATCCTTAAGACTATGATTAATCAATAAAAGAGGATTTATCGTTAAGTCCTTAAAAATATTTGCAACCAAATGATATGCTATTACTAGGACGATAGCGATATCAAGTATAGGTCGTTATGTGCCATATGAATTAGTTATTCTCTCAACCAAGGAGTGTGGAGATACTATTATGGCAAACAGATAAAATATAAGAGTACATTCACATCGAACGTGATCATTTATCGAGTACTTTCTATCAAGAGTAGCTCGTGAAGGGTATGGATATAAGTGTCCCTCCGATCTGAGATCACAATAACTTGTAAGCAACTCACTGTACTTTAGTATCGGACTATCTGAGTTTCTAACTTAGTGTCAGAAGGCTACTGGGTGCGACAAGTACTTATCAAGTCGGTGTGTGAGTCAAGATGGAATTGACCCATCTGAATTAGTAGGAGATATGCATCAGTATATTTTAATTCAGTAAAATCTTGATCAGGATAATCTATGAGATAGATTTGAAAGGTTGAAATTTAATATGATCGATTAAATTAGGATTGACAGTTAAATCCTAGGTCATCTTGAGTATTTGGATCAAAGAGATGAATTATATAGTAACTATACGCCAGTAGGTTCTAGAAGGTTGCTTTGCAATACTTCGACCTATCCGATCGTCGGATCATCATTGCTAGATGATTACATCGATTGGTATAGAAAATTATTTTTATGCTACCGACTTAGGTTCGAACCTATGAAATCACACATATTAGAAGATTTGATCAGATCAGATGACTGAAGAGTCTAATTGCATTGTAACTCTGGTGAAGAGTCCCGCTCTGACTAGAACTCTAGGGGAGAGTCCCATTGGGACTGAAAATCTACTATTTTTGAAGAATTAATTAGTAATTAAATTACTAATTGACTCAATTTGATTAAAAAAAAGCTTTGGATCAAGTCTAATTAAATTATATTCAGTTCGACTCTAATTGGGTTTGATATGAACGAGCTCGATTACAAAAAAATTTGATCCTGATTCGATCAAATTTTGACTCAACTAATTTTTAATTGGGTTAGAAATTTGATTAGATATTTAAGTTTTTAATTATATTAGATTTATTTATATTAGTGGGTTCAATCTAAATTTAATTTGGATTAGAATTGAATTAGAAATGAAGAGTCCAAGTCAAACTAGGACTCTATCCTTATCTCCTGCGCCACTCCTGAGCCCATGCCAATTTCTTCATGTCTAATTAGATTTGGATTGTGATTTTTGGCATCATGATAGAGGATCCAATAAGAGTGGGCAGCAATAGCTAATGAGTCATAATATTATTTCTTTCCTAATTCGAATGCGATCTGAATTAGAGATAAGAGGTAAACTAGAAAGGGATTTTTTGTATATAAAATATTATTGTCACTATATTAATTTTTTTCTTATGTTTCTTGAAGCATTATTTAGAATGTGAGATTTGAAAATCCTTCTCCACACCTTAATAATTTTTTTATAATTTTTTGAGATGCTAAAAGGAGGTTTTGGTGTTGACTCTTGGTGCTCTTTCTTGGAAAGCCCTAAATCCTAGTCTATAAAAGGGGTCCTCTCTCTTGGACGTCCCATGATCTATCCCTTACTAGTTTTTATTTTCAAAGCCTCTTCTCCTCCTCTTCTATTCCTCCTCTTGATCTTCTCTTACTTTAGAGTATCTAAGGTACTTGAAGAAGGAGGAACAAATCAGCTATCGAAGTTGCTTGCAGGCTAGCACCTCCATGTCCCTGATCTGTGCCTGTCTTCGTGTGGATCTTCCTGTAGAGGCCAAACGACTCTGTGTGGCTATGAGTGATCTAAAGAATACCTTTTCTAATCATTGGACTAGAGAGAATCAAAATCAAATTTATTTGGTAACGATCTCTAACTTATTTTGATTCCTATAATAGATCTAATAGTTAGATCTAAAATTTCAGCATCGATGAGATCGATGTGATTTTTATTTTCAGATCTAAAGTGCATATTTTTATATCAAAGATCATGATATGATAGTCTAAAATAGGATCTTATATATGTAATAAGATTAAATTATTTAATCTATTATTTTTACTGTATAAAATTTTAAAATTACATGTACTGCACTACCGCATATTTTTTTCAACTGGTATCAGAGCATGGTTGTTTTGATGTGAATCAATATGACTTTAAGTCTGATTTTTTTTTTATTTGATCTGATTATTTATGATTTAGATTAGACCTAAATTAGTTTATTTTTAGATCTGATTATTATCTGTTTAGATTAGATATTCTGAGTAGCAAAGTACTCGGATTGGGTAATCACCAAATCATCCGATCATAGGAGTAAGTAGGATTTTATGACCCTCTCTTCTCATTCAATGGGGTGCTCTTCATAGTGTGTAGGGGTGCTACTGTGAGGTCCCATAAAGAAGAAAGCAAAAAGAGAAAATATACTTTCTTACAAAACTCTGGATCTTGAAACCCCAAGGTGTTGTTGTATGTGATGTAAGTTGCCAAGATGGTTAGTTACATCTAATCTTGATTAATCAAAATTATTTTGATTTAAAATTAAAAAAATTTAGATTTGATCTAAAAGCTTTTATGATTTGATGTAAAAAGTTTACATAAAAAATTATTTTTAAAATCTTAACCACGTTGATGCAAAATTTATTTAAGAATTAAGTGTTAAACCCAATAGATCTAGAATTATGATTTAAATCTAATGACATTGCATAAAACTTGGAGCATGGGTTAGCTCAAATCAGGTCTTTCTCTTTAATTAGGTTAGACCTAAGGTTAGAATTAAAGAATTGATTGACCATATAGAGAAATTGATTAAGTCTAACCAAATATTGAATTAGTTTAATCAAAATTTTTATAGTACAATAGTTGTAGATGGTCCAGTCTATGTCTTTGATTAGATCAAATGGATCTTAATTATGGCTCAGTGGTTGAACCCAAATCATTAGGTTAGTCAAATCAAAACTAGTTAACCAATTGATGTCTAAGGTAAGTTTGGTATTTTGATCGGTGGTTTTTAATTGGGAGCAGCTTATCTGACCATTTCGATGGTGTCTAAGGCAAGCTTAGCAAACCCTCCCACCGATCTCACTTACCTGGTCAATTTGGTGAACTAGAGTTTGGTTAGAACATTAAGTGATTCGAGTTAGGCCATGCCATTGAGGTTGATCAGTATGACTGATCTAGGTGTCAGTTCAATCAGCATGACCTAACATGATTCAATGACTTGGTGAAGTCAGTGGGAGGATTATGGTATACTGATTGATTTTTTCTTCTTTCTTCTTCTTTAAATTGATTAAAATTTCTAAATTATTAGGTCCTTAAAATGAACTAGTTATCGTGATAACTAGATCATAGCCTCCCATTAAGGTGAATGGTAATGGATCCATTATTTATAATTGACATTGCAGGCGCCATCCGTCTGGTGTTCATTCTGAATGATGGAATTATCATTCATCATATAATGACTCTATTAAACTATCTGATGATGGTTGGGTTGATCGAGCCATCCTCGGATCTAATCACTCATTGGTTAGAATCGCTGAGTAAGTTCATTTTAATAGTTTGACCTAACCAAAACTTTCAGTGGAGGCCCATCGCCTACTAAAATGAAATCTGGGGCTAAATTAAATACTAGAAGTTGTTTAGAAAAATAATTGATTGAGAACCTATCCATATCCATAGATGCATATAGATTGATCAAGCCATCTTCGGACCTATATGTACTCTGTGTGGATTCTAGTATCCGCTAAAAATTAAGGTAATTCTTCGAATTGGAGGTAGAGGCTATCAATTCGTATAAAATAGTGAAAGGACCTTTAGACTAAAGTTCAAGTCTTTAAGATTAATAAATTTATATACTAATTAGATTTTATGTTTTCCTTATGTGTGCAGATATGGCCTCAAACTTATTGCTTCGGTCACTATTGGACAGTGAGAAGCTTATCGGACTGAATTTCGATAATTGATATCAAAAGATAAAGATAGTCTTGAAGCATGAGAGGATATTTTATGTGATAACGGATTTGACACCTAAGGAGCCTGCTCCCAATGCTCGAGGCATGGTCTGAGATACTTATTTGAAGTGGCTCAATGATCGCATCACGATTTGTTGCATTATGTGGGCCTCTATGAATGACGAGTTTAGTTAGAAATTTGAAGAGGCTCAACCCGAGAAAATATTTTAAATGTTGAGGGATTCCTTTGGTACTCCTGATGACGTTGAGCGGCACAAGACTAGTTACATCATTTTCAATGCCCGAATGAGGGAGGGTGCATCTGTTACGGATCATGTATTGTACATGATCGAGCAGATTGAAAAACTGAACAAACTCAGCTTCTCCTTGCACGAACAGCTGAGGAAGGATGCAATCCTGAACTCCCTATCCAAATCCTACCTGTCGTTTCTCAGTCATTTTAGAATGACAAAGCCTATAGTCAACTACCACGATCTGTTGGGGTTGCTACAGATATTTGAGAAAGATCACTAGCTCCACAAGGAGATAGTAGGAGGATCTTCTTCTGATAATTGTCGTCCCTTTAAGAAAGAAAAAAAAAAAAGAAAGTACCTGGTGCTGGGAGTCAGTCCCAGAAATCTAAGTTCAAGGCTGATCAAAATCAGGCGGAGTGCTTCTTTTGTAAGAAGCAAGGTCACTGAAAGAGGAATTGTCCTCAGTATATCGCTTTTCTTAATCTGAACAGGCCAAAGAAGAAGAAGCAATCAGTTGCTCGATAAGGTACTTATGTGATAACATCTTGTAATTTCTCTCTTTTTGATATAATGATCAGGGTATTAGATACCGATAGTCCTATTCATATTTATAATTCATTGCAGGGTCTTCAAGTCAGTAGAAGATTTAGAAAAGATGAGAGATTCTTAAATGTTGGAGATGGAAGATCAGTTTCAGTTCTTATTTTAGGAATCATCAAGCTATATTCGAGTCTCATTACATTATTCTTGATGAGTGTCATTACTGTCCTAATTTTTTTAAAATATTATTTCTGTAGGCCTCTTGGCTAATTTCAATTATGAAATATCAATAAAAAAAATTTATAATATCATTTTAAATGATGTTACAATTTTGCTTGGACAGTTGAATAATGATATTTATATTGTATCTAGACCTAATATAATATATATTTTAAATAAATATCCTAAAATAGATGATGTCACAGATGTCTACCTTTGGCATTGTAGGCTATGTCATATCAACAAGAATAGGATGAACAGGTTAGCTCAAGAAGAGATTCTTGATAAAGATGATTATGAATTATTACCTATTTGTGAGTCTTGTTTGCTTGAAAAGATGACCAAGTCATCTTTTACTTGAAAAGATAAACGAGCCAGTGATGTGCTGGGTCTGATACATACTGATATATGTGGACCCATGAGCACATATGCCAGAGGAGGGTATAGCTATTTCATTACATTTACAGATGACCTATTTAGGTATGGGTATATCTATTTGATGAAACACAAGTCTGAATCGTTTGAAATGTTCAAACAGTTCCGTAATGAAGTAGAAAATAAACTGAAAAAAATATTAAAACTCTTCGATCTAACTGAGGAGGTGAATATCTCTCCAGTAAATTTTTGATATATCTAGGAGAAAATAGGATTATCTCTCAATGGACCCTCCAAGGACACCACAGCATAATGGTGTCTCAGAAAGGAGGAATCGAATTTTATTGGACATGGTTCGATTCATGATGGGGTTTGCAACTCTGCCGATCTCTTTTTGAGAATATGCACTTGAAACAACCTATCTTATGCTCAATAATATACCGAGCAAGTCAGTTAGTAAGACATCATATAAGATATAATCAGGACGTAGGCCGAACCTCTCTTACTTTAGGGTCTGGGGTTGTCCGGCTTATGTTAAATAATTACAAACTGACAAGCTCAGTCCTAGATCCGATAAGTATAATTTCATAAGTATCTCAACAAAATAAGAAGATATTATTTTTACCTACCTGCTGAACAAAAAGTATTTATCAACAATAAGACACACTTTTTGAAAAAAAAATTCCTTAGTGAAGGAATAAGTGTCTTTAAAATTGAACTTGATGAAGTTCGACAGGTAGAAAAATCGACACCAATGATTGAATCTGAATCAGATTTGATAAGATCAAATCCGAAGCTCAATGAACAAATATTTTTATGGCGATCCGGTAGAGTACCACATCAGCTAAACAGATACTTAGATTTTTTATTTCAGGATAGGGATCCTGTTCAACTCGATGAGAACGATGAGGATCTGATCACCTACATGGATGCGATGCAAAGATCTGACTCTGCTAAATGGCTTGAAGTCATAAAATTCAAAATAGAGTCCATGAAGGCCAACAATGTAGGGATATTGGTTGACCCACCTGAAGGGGTTAAACCCATAGGGTGTAAGTGGGTCTTCAAGAGGAAGAGGGGTGCAGATGAAAAGGTGGAGACCTATAAAACCCGTTTGATTGTCAAAGATTATCATCAGTATTATGGTATTGACTATGACAAGATATTTTCTCCTATGGCAATGCTCAAATCCATTCGGATCATGCTTGCGATAGTAGTATATCTGGACTATAAAGTTTGGCAGATGGATGTGAAGACAGTTTTTCTAAATGGAGAGCTGAACGAAGAGGTGTATATGATACAACTTGAAGGGTTCACATCCACAGATGAGTCTAAGGTGTGCAAGCTTCAAAGATCTATTTACGGATTGAAGCAAACATCTCAGAGTTGGAACATACATTTTGATAAGGTGATCAGAACGTATGGCTTCGTTAAGAATAGAGAGGAACCTTGCATATATAAGTAGACAAATGATTCAATAATTATATTTCTTATGTTGTATGTGGATTACATTCTCTTAATCGAGAATGATATCCCTGTATTACAAGGAATAAAAGTATGATTATCATCACAATTCTCCAGGAAGGATCTAGGAGAAGCAGCCTACATCCTAGGGATGAAAATCTATAGGAATAGATCTAAGAGACTGCTTGGGCTTTTACAATCCATGTACGTAGATATCATACTGAAATAGTTCAGCATAGAGAATTTCAAAAAAGGCTATCTTTTGATAGGCCAAAGAATTTCTCTTTCGAAAAGAGATTGTCCGACAACTCTTCAAGAGAGAGTGCATGAGTAGAGTTCCATATACTTCGGCAATGGATTCTATTATGTACGCTATGACATGTACGAGACCAGACATGGTATATTCACTAAGGATAGTGAGTAGATACCAGTCTAATCTAGGAGAAAACTATTGGAAGATCGTAAAGACTATTCTTAAGTATTTGAGAAATTCTAAGGATCAGTGGCTTGTGTATGGTGAAACTGACTTGAAACTGGTGGGGTTCACCGACTCCAGCTTTCAGTCAAACCATGACGATAGTAAGAGTGTGTCAGATTATATTTTTATCCTAAATAGTAGAGCGCTCTGCTAGAAAAGTTCCAAGCAGCATGCTGTGGCAGACTCTGTTTGCAAAGTAGAGTATATCGCGGCATTCGATGTTGCGAAGAAAGCTGTATGATTACGAAAGTTCATCGATGAGCTCGAAGTGGCACCCTCCATTGATGGCCCTATCTTATTATACTGCAATAATACTGGAGCTATTACTCAAGCCAAGGAGCTGCGATCACATCAGCGCACCAAACATATTCTGCGCTGCTATCACCTTATCCGAAAGATCGTGGATCGAGGTGACGTCGACCTTCAGAAGATCAATGAAAAAGAGAACCTGGCTGACCCATTTACTAAAGCACTCAAAATTAAGGAGTTTGATGATCACAAGTCGAAGATGGGTATTCGATATTGTACCGATTGACTTTAGTCTAAGTAAAAGTTGTTGGAAAATGCATCTCAAAGCCAATCGTTAAACGATTGTGCTCATCTTGTAAATTATATATAATTTTTTATTAATAAAAATTATTTGATATTTTCATTACAAATTATCTATCTTTGAACTCTTGTATTGTAATGAAGTCTTTAAGACTATGATTAATCGACAAAAGAGGATTTATCGTTAAGTTCTTAGAAATATTCGTGACCAAATGATATGTTATTACTAGGATAATAACGATATCAAGTGTAGATTATTGTGTGCCATATGAGTTGGTTATCCTCTTAACCAAGGAGTGTGGAGACACTATTATGGTATGTAGATGAAATGTAGGAGTACATTCGCATCGAACATGATCATGTATCGAGCACTCTGCTATCAAGAGTAGCTCGTGAAGGGTATGGATATAAGTATCCCTCCGATCTGAGACCACCACGATGATTTATAAGTAACTCACTGTACTTTAGTATCGGACTATCTAAATTTTTAACTCAATATCGGAAGGCTACTGGGTACAGTCAAATACTTATCAAGTCGGTGTGTGAGTCAAGATAAAATTGACTCCTCTGAATTAGTAAGAGATATGCATCAGTGTATTTTAATTCAGTAAAATCTTGGTCAGAATAATCCATGAGATGAATTTGAAAGGTTGAAATACAATGTGATCAACTAAATTAGGGTTGACAGTTAAATCTTAGATCGCCTTGAGCATTTGGGTCAAAGGGATGAATTATACGGTAACCATACGCCAATAGGTTCTAAAAAGTTGCTTTGCAATACTTTGATTTATTCGATCGTCAAGTCATCATTACTAGATGGTTACATCGATTGGCATAAGAAGTTGTTTCTATACTATCAGCTTAGGTTCAAACCTATAAGGTCACACATATTAGAAGATTTGATCAGATCAGATGGTTGAAGAGTCCAATTGGATTGTGACTTTGGTAAAGAGTCCTACTCCGACTAGGATTCTGAAGGAGAGTCCCACTGAAACTGAGACTCTATTATTTTTGAAGAATTAATTAATAATTAGATTACTAATTGACTCAATTTAATTGAGCAAATAGCTTTGGATCAAGTCTAATTGAATTAGATTCAGTTTGACTCTAATTGGGTTTGATATGATCGAGCCCGATTATAAAAAAAATTTGATCCTGATTCGATCAGGATTTTGACTTGGCTAATTTCTAATTGGGTTAGAAATTTGATAAGATATTTGAGTTTCTAATTAGATTATATTCATTTTTATTAGTGGGTTCAATCCAAATTTGATTTGGATTGGAATTGAATTAGAAATGAAGAGTCCAAGTCAAATTAGGACTCTATCCTTATCTTCTGTGCCACTCCTAAACCCATGCCAATTTCTCCACACCTAATTAGATTTGGGTTGTGATTTTTGGCATCATGATAGAGGATCCAATAAGAGTGGGTGGCAATAGCTGATAAGTCATAATATTATCTCTTGCCTAATTCGAATGCGATCCGAATTAGAGATAAGAGGTAAACTAAGAAAAAAAATTTTCATATATAGAATATTGTTGGCACCATATTAATTTTTTTCTTATTTTTCTTGAAGAATTATTTAGCATGTGAGACTCTAGAATCTTTCTCCATATCTTAATAATTTTTTTGGAATTTTTTGGGATGCCAAAAGGAGATTTTGGCGTTGACTCTTGGTGCTCTTCCTTGGAAAACCCTAAATCTTAGTCTATAAAAAGGGGTCCTCTCTCTTAGACATCCCATGATCATCCCTTGTTGGTTTTTGTTTCTAGAGCCTCTTCTCCTTCTCCTCTATTCCTCCTCTTGATCCTTTCTTGCTTTGGAGTGTTCAAGGTATTTGAAGGAGGAGGAACAAATTAGCTATTGAAGTTGCTTGCAAGCCAGCACCTCCAAGTCCCTGATCTGCACCTGTCTTCGCATGGATCTTCCTGTAAAGGTTAGATGACTCTGTGTGGCTGTGAGTGATCTGAAGAACACCTTCTCCAACTATTGAACTAGAAGAGATCAAGATCAAATTTGTTTGGTAACGATCTCTAACTTGTTTTGATTTTTATGGTAGATCTAATAGTTAGATCTAGAATTTCAGCATCGATGAGATCGATGCGATTTTTATTTTTAGATCTAAAGTGCATATTTTCATATCAAAGATCATAATGTGATAGTCTAGGATAGGATCTTATATATGTAATTAAGATTAAATTATTTAATTTATTATTTTTGCTACATAAAATTTTAAAATTGCATATACTGCACTACTGCATATTTTCTTCATGCAACAATAACTGCTTTGATAAATTTTCCTCTTTTGCTAGCTCTGCCTACAACGGTGGCATCACCCTCCACTACCTCCTCATGTCCTACACTACTGACTACTTCACTGAGGTCATCCATGGCCTCATGTCCAATTTAGCATCCCCCTCCACCCCTGTCGAAACCCAGCTCCACATAGCCATGATGCTCTGCCTCCTGGCCAAGCACAACCTAGAGAACCACCTCAAGGTTATCCGTGCCAGCATCGTCTATCCCCTCATCACCCTTCTCTCCCACCTATGATGAGAACAAGGACCCGATCACTACCACCAAAGCCATCCACCCCCTCATCCATGTCCTTAGGACTGGCACCCCTATTCCCTGTGAGAATGCCGCCATTGCCCTCCTTTACCTCTCCTAGATGGGGGAGCACAAGATTGCCATCGGCCGCTTTGACATGATCCCCCATCTTATCCACCTCGAGACTGAGGGCTCACATGTGAAGAAGGATGCCTCGACGGTGCTTTACTCACTGTGCTCCACCCAGGAGAACAAGATCTGGGCTATCAAGGAGGGGTCAAATGCCCATTTCTGGAGCTGACGGTGGATCTAGAGTCTGAGATGGTGGACAATAAGAGCGTTGGTGCTCAGGAGTTTGCTTTATTATGTCATGAGGGTAATTGGGTCATTTTATAAGTGTAGGATTTTCAAACTATAAGGTAAAAGTGTAATAAAGACAAACCTCAGGGAAGTTTTTATAATTTATCCAAACCTGTGATACCATTTATGACAATTTTCAAAGAAATATTTCTCTTTTGTGATAGCTATTATAAAAATTATGATACCAATTGGGAAAGTTTTTGATCAAAAAAGATGAATCGATTAAATTTAGATCAAAATGATGAATCACTTTAAGTGGATATCGATAGATCATTGAAAACAAATCATAAAGAGATATTTTTTTTCAATCTCTTTCTTTCTTAAGAAATATCACTCAATTAAGTTTAGAAAAGATATGAAATTTTTAAATTTATCTCAAATGATATTATATTAAGAATATAGCTATACATAATTAGATTTGGGATAAAACATTCTTCTTTTTTTTGCCAAAAAATAAAGCAATAGAATACAAGGCAAATAATAAGCTGTTTGATACCACTTCTTAAAATTTTGTTTAAAAAATAATTTTTTTGATATCAATTATTTTGAAATTCAAATCAAATAATATCTTTCTTAAAAATTTTCTTGATACCATTTAGTGATACCACTTGAAGATTTAAGAAGAGTAAGTTTGAAATCCATTTCTCAAACATAATTAATAACTCACTCAAAAAATTCAGCTTGATACCAATTTCAAAAGATTCAAGAGGAATATTTTTCAAATTTATTTCTTAAAAACAATCAGTTGGAGCAAAATAATAGAAATGATGACTAGATTAAAGCTTACAAAGTATGAATAAATTTCTCAAAATGAGTCACATGAACAAAATCATATGAATGCTCAAATATATCAAGATAATCAAAATACACATGTTTAGGGCTGAGCACGGGTCAGGTTGGGTCGCATTGAGAGAAAAATTTGATTCAACCGAATCCCATTGGATTGAAGAAAATCTAATCCACTGCTGATCATTTATCATATATAAATCATTTGAAATCGAAGTTAACGATTTGTAGCGGGTTCAGATGGATTGTCAGTTTGGGCTTCAATGTTGATCTAATATTGATTTTAAATATCACAAACCAATATATCATTCAATTCATATAGAAACTTGGATATAATAATTTTATAATATTCATAAATTAGTACATAACATGTCATAATTGTTAATTTACAATTCTTCAAATAGCTTAAGTATTGAAAATACTATATCGATTGATTGGATTTGGTTTCATATGGATTAAAAATATAGAAACTGAATCCGATTGTAATTAATCAAATTTTTTATGAATCACAATCCAATTCAATCTAATTCAAATTCGATTTCATATGGGTTGGATTGAGTGGGTTTCTTCATATTTCGATTATTTGCTTACCCTACACATGTTAATCAATAAATTCTCTTTTAAGTTCAAAAATAATTTCTCTTATAATATTCAAATAATATCTTCTTCTCTTATTTTTCATAATAAATATTAATAAATTTATTTTTCTTAGTTCTTTCCCTTTTTTCTTTCAAATTATGTATATTCATTCAATTTTAAAGAAACAAGCTTTGTAAGAGCATATTTTTTCCTTCCTTAGTTTTATAAACAAAGCAAATATTTAATCAAGCATATTGAATTTTCATAAAAGATCAAATTTTCATTAATTAGCCAAACATGAATATAGAATATAATGAAAATATAAAAATATATAAAATATAGGAGAGCTAATTCCTATATAGATGATATAAATGAATTGCTGAGATCACTAAAGCTCTATAAAAGCAATCTAGCATCCTAAGTATAAATCAAGATAATCTTAAGATGTAGATCTGGACTGACTAGAAAGAGAGGATGATCTGATATCTCTGGATGACTAATCCTAATTATGAACATCCTCTCTCACTAAAGTAAGAGCCTGGATCAATCTGACTGACTGCTCTCTGACCAAAGATAGAACCTCCAATAAGTCTCATCTCGTCTGTTGTATATCTCTAAAGCTCTGCATGAACTAAAATGATGATCTTGGTGAAACTCTCTCAACAAATAAATCCTCGTCTAGTCTATCAAGTAGATGATTTGAACTTTATAGATGACTAGTTTATAAAGGAGAAGCGGTTTCTTATGCGATTCTACCAGCTCCTTAATTTTGATATCTACTATAATGGGCTCTACTATAGGAGTCATCATCATCTGTTGTAGCATGAGTGCTGATACTAATATCCTTGCTACTCTCAATATCATCTCTATCCAATATAAATCTTAATTTGATGTGTCACTATTTGAGACAATCTGAGGAGCTCCCATCGATCTATATATGCAATGCGTGTCCAATGCTATTAACATCCATCTCAATCTACATGCCTTTCATTTTGGAAACTAAACTTTCAACTCATTCTCTTAATTTTCTGACCAATAAATTCAAAGTCTATTTTTTTGTTCATGATCATTTTGAAGCTTGGTCCCTCTTTCTTGCATGGGAGAATTATTTGGAGAAATCCTAAATTCTTTAATTTTCATATAGAACTTCCTCTTCCCTTGGGCGTAAAGCTTCCAAGGTGCCATTAGAGAACAAGGGCCACAAGAATCGGATAGAAATGGAGAGAAAAATTTTAAATTTGATAGGAAAGGATGAGTTTGAAAAGAATTACAGCTCAAAAAAATTAGAAATAGAATGATAGAGTATTGGGATATTTTTAATTAAGAAATCTACCATAAATACAAGGGTCGACTCTTGCTAAACATGAGTCAGCTCCTATAGAGGGATCAACTCTAATAAAACTAGAAGTCAGCTCTTCATAGAACTATTTTTTCTCTTGAATCTATGAGTCGACTCCTCTGGTTCAAGAGTCAACTCCTTAATACAGAAAACAGCTCAAGGAGTTTGGATCCAAGAAACATTAGTTCAAAAAAAAATGGATCAAAGACAAATATAATCAATGATCGAGAATAATATTTAAATCATAATAAATGAGTCAATTAGGGATATAATGATCAATTGAATCAAAGGGAAAACTAGATAATAGCTGCAAGAGTTAGGTTCAACTAGAAGATTTTCAAATTCTTAAGGATCACCCTAAGATGCAATGCAAATCAACAATATTAAGTACATGATCTCTTATGAATAGATGCCTTATCTTGAAGTTCTTAGATCATAAAATTTTTAAGAGATTTTAATAATTAGATATTTTATGAGGATGTCAAAATTTTAATACAATTTGATTTGCACACAAGTGATTTCTTATTCAATGAAGCTTATTTTGATTCAGCTTTCTTAAACAATTATCAATCAAAATAACATAACATAAAAAATTAAGAGAGCATACAAATTTTAAAATATATGCTTACAATGATGTATACATCAAAACATTCAAGGCAAGAAGTAAGACATTCACAGATGCAAGGAAAATAATATATTCACAAAAGATCATCAAAATCAATCAATTATGCTAAATTATTTCAACACTCAAGATAGTGTGATGTGAAAATCAGTTTAGTTTTTATCAAATATCATCCATCTATTTAAGTCCTAAGCATCCATTTTTAAGAATTCACTCCTTTCATGCCCTTAGATGCTTGGCATACCTATAAAATTATTTTCTAAATTTTGATACCCAAGCTTTCTTGGGTCTATTAGAGTTAGTGCACATGGTTTCTTTTAGAATCCAAATTTGCTTAACCAAAGTATGACCATTTTTCTTGATATTACACTTAGAAATTTTATGGCCTACTTTGTTATATTTAAAATAAATTATAGTATGATTTTTATGATAAGCTTTACTAAACATATTTTTGATAAATTTTTATTTCCTTGAAGGATTAAAACTGATTCCAGCTTTATCAAAAATAGTTTTTCAATTATTTAACATTAATTAAAGTTTTTGAGAACTAATTATAAACTTTTCGATTATAGATTTTAATACTTTTCTTAATTTTATATTTTCCTCTATAAGAAATTTTTCATATTTTAATAGTTTTTCTTTTTTATCAGTCAAGACTTTTTTTCCTTCAAAAATTCTTCTTTTTCAATTAAAATCTTATTCTTTTCTTCAGCTAAAGATATATTTAAATTTTTAAGCTCTTTATTTTATAGTCTAATCTTTTTATATTCACCCATTAACCCATGCAAGGCTTCAATAATTTATCAAAAGTAAATTTGAAAGAGTTTTTAAGATTTACCTCATCGTCATTAGCCATGAGACAAAAATTTGTAGTACCTTCCTCTTCTTCTTCATTAGAATTTGAAATGTTACTATCTTTCTAAATAGCAATCATTGCATTGCTTTTACTCCTTTTGAGGTTATTTTTCTCTAGAGGATAATTTAGCTTGTAATATCTCCTCTTATTATATTTATAGTATATGATATTTCTTCTTTCTTTTTCTTCATTATCTTCCTTTTTTTTCAAACTTTTTTCATGAGAAACTTTTTAAATTTTCTAGTGAGTAGCCCCAAGTCTTCTTCTTCATTTTGACTTTCTTCTCCATCTTCATACTCTGACTCATCACTTTCTTCTAATTTTGTGGTTGATTTAAAGGTGATGGTCTTCTTCTTCTTTGACTCTTCTTCTTCCTCCTTTAGATGCATGTTTAACTCATGTGTCATGAATGAACTAATTAACTCCTCCAAGGACAGTTTGCTAAGATCTTTCACTTTTTATATGGCTATTATTTTAGGTTTTCATGTCTTCAACAAATATCTTAAAATCTTGCAAATAAGCTCATGATTAGTATGTATTTTATCAAGACTATTTGAAGCATTAATAATATCAATAAATCTTGAGAACATATTAGAAATAGACTTATATTATTTTATTTTAAAAAAATTATATTTGTAAATAAATTAATTAATTTTAGATTTTTTAACTTAATTTGTTCCTTCATGAGTTACTTCTAATCTGTCTTATATTTTTTTGTCAGATATATAAGTTGATATTCTATTAAATTCACATATATCTAAAGAGTAATATAGAATATTAATGGTTTTAGTATTTAATTATGCCATCTTTTTATCATGCTCATCCCAATCTTTTTTTGATTTGGGAGAGAATGTTCTATTTGCTTCAATTGTAGGTGTGTGTGATCTTTTAATTATGACTCTCCACATGTCATATTCTAAAACTTGTATACATATTTATATTCTAGTTTTTCAAAATATGTAGTTGGAGCGACTAAATAATGGTGGTTTCAAAGTTGATTATCCTTCAACAAATGAGGAACCAATTAATATTGTCATAATCTTTGGCTCAAGACCTCTAAATCAATAATAAATACATGAGCAATCGTTCTGATATCAATTATTATCTAGAAAGATAGCAACCAAAGAAAGAGAGTAAATTGGGTTCTTTAAAAATTTTAGCTAAATTAAAAATTTAAATAAGTATGTGCTTTAAATTAATCTAGCTTGAGTGTTTGTGAGGTGTATGCTTTAAGCTACGATAGAATTAAAATATTAAAGATAGCAGTGCAAGAATTAAAATAATGTCAAATAGAAATTAAAAGTAAGTAAAGCAAATAAGAAAGAGCACCACATAAATACAAAGAAATTTATAGTGATTCGATGTAACCCCACATCTACATCCACTCTTCAATTTTTTCTTGAGAATTTTACTATAATCAGCTCGATTATCGAAAGTTTGTTTTATTTGGTCTAAAAAATAAATTCATTTGATTTTTTGAGATCATCAATCAAAATCATATATCAATTATTTTTTGAATTTACAATCAATTTAGTTGATTTTTTGGGCTCATTCACCAAAATCTACAATATCAAATTCCAGACTTGGATAGACCTTTACTCAAAGTTTTTTTTTCTAAAAAAAAAAAATAAGATACAAGAATGAAAAGTTCAGCATACAAGAAAAATAGAAAATTTGAACTCTTTTGAAGCATAGAGAAGTTGCTGATGAAAGATTCAAGTGAAACTTCAACTTCTCTTCTTGATGCTTGAGAAGATATGGAAGATGATAGACATGATCTCTCTTGAAAGCCCACAGATTTCTATACACAAATTTTTTTTTTCTCTTTTCAATGATATTCAATGATGCTCTTACAAAGATGAAGTTTTTCTTTTTCTAATCCTCTTGGCTTCCTTTTCAAATAATTTTTTTAACTTTTAATTGGTTTGACAATGGCTAGAGAATGAGTTTTAGCCATTAAAAAGGCTAAACTAGTGGTTAGAGATAAAAATTAGCCATTGGAGATATTCAAAAAATTAGCCATTAGTGCAGTCTTCGTGTCACGAGTCGACTCACAGTCTTCATGAATTGACTTGAGCTGTCCAAGAGTCGACTCACAGAATCTATGAGTCAGCTCTTGTAGAAATTCTAAAAATATAGTCTTCTATTTTAACTAAGAGAGCTGGCTCTTACTTTATATAAGTCGATTCATAGTCCATATCAGTTTGTTCCAATATGCCAGAGTTGACTTTTCATCATCAGGAGTTGACTCCTCTTGGCTAAACTTATAAAATCTTATTCTTTGAAGTACTTTGGCTTGGCTCCTTGAGAGGATTTCTTTTTAGGATAAATTCTTCATTATGAGCATATAGAAAATCTTATATCCATCTTTAAATTATATAATTAGTATCATAATTATTCAAAATTTTATAATCATCAAAATCAATCATAGAGTCAACATATGCCATCTTTCTCTTCATAGTATTATACCAAAGTGTAAAATTTTCTCCACTCATCACTTATGAAAATGAATTTGGATCATCTTTAGGTCCAACATAATAGTTAGACTTTTGAAGGTATACAATATAATCACTACAAATTACTGACCTTTTAATTCTTGTGCTGACCTCAGAGATTGATTTTGATAAATGGCAAAACATGTGAGTATATAATTGATCTAATAGTTTCATTGAGATGAAGTTTCAAGTAAATTAGCAGGTATCAAAAGAGTGATCCTTAAGGCTCAAACAAATTTGAGAGAAAAATTTTTTGGAAGCTTATTTGAAGTGAAAGATCTTTGAAATTAAGATGGAAAAAGTCTTCAAAAGATTGAAATCAAAATATCTTTTAAATGAAAAAAGTTTATAAAAATTCAGTTGAGGGTATCTTGAGTCGATTCAAGCTAAAAAATATAAGAAAAAAAATTCTAGCATGTCAAAATTTCAACCGACATGCTCTCGAGTTGACTCAAATATCATATGAGTCAACTCGAATAAGGAATGGTAGAAATATAATTATTTAAAATAAAAAATTCAAGTATCAAGCGACAGCTCAAGTTGACTTGAGTTACTCGAGTTGAAGTTGTGGAAAAAGACAGAGAGATGTGTTGTTGGAAAGATGGACTCGAAGGCCACTCGAGTCGATTCGAGTTTCAATGACTAGTTCTGTAGAATTTTCAAAACTTTACAAAAATATTTTCAATGGCTTTATTTTGGATTCTGACAGTCAAAAATGACTTTATAGACTCCCAAATAGTGATTTAACACTTCCAATAGTTGATTAACAAGACAAAAAAATGAGAATCAAAGCAACAAAGTAAAAAATAATAAGAAAAAATCAAGAAGCTTTGAATAGAGAGTTTTTATTCCTCAACCATCTAAACCATCAAATCAAGAGAGCCTTTTCAGTAAGAAGACAACTTTCTCAATTGAAAAGCTTCCTCAAAAAGAGATTTCACAAGTTGTATCGATAGTCATTTGCTCATTAAAGGAGTTTTTATAGTGTTGTCACTTTGTTTTTAACTAGTCAGCTGTAACTAGATTCAATAAGGGTTTGAAACTAGGAGATATATATGCTCATCCAAGCCTTGTAATTGGATTATAAGCCAAGAATTAGTTTGGGTTAGGTTTTGGCTAGTCATCCCATACAAAGCCAATTGAATTTTAGATAGTGAGCCCAAAAAAACTATCCGATTGTAATCTTAGACAGATTATAGTAAAAATTTTTAAGAAAATCTTGAAGAGTGGATGTAGGTGCTAGGGGCACAGAACCACTATAAAAATTATGATGATTGTACATTGCTTGCATTCTATTTTGTTTTTCATCTCTTCTATATTTTAGCTCACTTGATTACATAATTTTCTGCACTCACTAACACTTTACTATTTTGTTAAAAATAGCACATATCTCGTTTAAATTTTTAAAAATCCAATTCACCCTCCCCCCCCCTCTCCTTCTTGGGTTGTCTTGCTGGGCAACATCTTGAAGATATCCTAACTCCCACTATTTCATGTGTATCTTGAATAGTGATTTCTATATTATCTATTCTTTTATAAGGTGGCTCCTCATGAGGTGATTGTTGTTGAATTGCACTACTACAATGAGGGGCTATGGTAGCTCTTATTATGGCAACAGATCTAAAATCGCTGTCGTAGAACCTATGCCAACGATTATCTATAATCACTGCCATATGTTAGACCTATAGCAGTGGTTATAGATAACCGCTGTCATAGCATGATAACCGCTGTCACAGGTTCGAGATATGACAGTGGTTGATAAACTGCTGCTATATAATATATGGTAGCAATTGCACAATCGTTGTTATAGATTCTTTGGTAGTATTTATTCTTCAACTACTGCTATAGAGACAGAATATAATTTTTTTTTATTTTTTTTGAATATAAAATAATTTTAAAATTTAAATTCTATCTTTACTATTTATTATCTAAATAATTATTGTTAGAGTATCATCATACAAGACTATCTTGATCTGACAGCCCTAGATATATCGATCATTAAAATTTGATTTCGACGGCCACAAACGATCGCATGATGATCTGATAGATAGAGACCACCAATACATTCAAAAATTTATAATGGTGATCTCAATGATATTTATATTATACTATCAAAATTTTACTTCAATCAGATATCATTATCATGGTGAATTTAGCATGAGATTATTTGGACCGTTAAATGAATAATAAGTGATCAAAAGGCTAAATGGCATCCGATTAAGATGATTTTTTAGACAAATGATCTTTGCTACTATTTTAATCATTTATATGATGATGATCATAAAATTCAAACTGCACGTATATGAGCCATCCATGTTAAGCAGATCTTATAAAAGTATTAGTATAATTACTTGAAGACTTTAAGAATGAGAATCAAGAGACATATAGTTTTAGATCATTCATAAATGTACAGTTTGAATTTTATGATCATCATCATACAAATGATCAAAATAGTAGCAAAGATCATTTATCTAAAAAATTATTTTATAATCGAATACCGTTTGGTCTTTTGATCACTTATTTTTTATTTAACGGTCCAAATCATTTCACACTAAATTGACCATGATAACGATGTCTGATTGAAGTAAAATTTTGATAGTATAATATAAATATTATTAAATTTATTTTTAAAAGTTTTTAGATCCAACAGTGGTCTCTATCTATCAGATCATCATGCAGCCATTCGTGATCGTTGAAATCAAATTTTAACGATCGACATACCTAGGGCTATCGGATTGAGATGATCTTTGTGATGATATTCTAATGATAATTATTTAGATAATAAATAATAAAGATAAATTTTAAATTTTAAAATTATATCATATTCAAAAAAAAATAAAAAAAAATTATATTATGTCTCTATTGCAGCAGTTACGTAACAACCATTGCTATAGGTCTATCATTAAAACCTTATTTTTTTCTGAATATAGTATAATTTTAAAATTTAAAATTTATCTTTATCATTCATTATCTAAATAACTATCATTAGAATATCATCAAAAAAAATTATCTCGATCCGATAGCCCTAGCTATGTCGATCAATGAAATTTGATTTCGATGGTTGCAAACGATCGCGTGATGATCTAATAGATAGAGACCATCGATAGGTCTAAAAACTTACAATAATGATCTCAATGATATTTATATTATACTATTAAAATTTTACTTCAATTAGACATCATTATCATGGTCAATTTAGCATAAGATGATTTAGACCGTTAAATAAAAAATAAGTGATTAAAAGGCCAAACGACATCCAATTATATGATGATTTTTTAGATAAATGATATTTACTACTATTTTGATTGTTTATGTAGTGGTGATCATAAAATTCAAAATACACGTATATGGACGATCCAAAATTATATGTCTCTTGATACTCATTCTTAAAATCCTCAAGTAATTATACTTGTGCTTTCATAAGATCTGCTTAACATAGATGGTCCGTATATGTACGGTTTAGATTTTATGATTATCATCATACAAATGATTAAAGTATTAACAAAAATTATTTATCTAAAAAATTGCCTTAATAGAACACTGTTTGGTCTTTTGATCATTTATTTTTTATTTAACGATCAAAATCATTCCGTACTAAATAGATTATGATAGTGATGTCTGATTGAAGTAAAATTTTGATAGTATGCTATAAATATCATCAAAATTATCATTATAAATTTTTGAATCCATCGATAGTCTCTATCTATCAGATCATCATACGGTCATTCATGACCATCGAAATCAAATTTTATTGATCGATATAGCTAGGGCTATCGAATCAAGGTAATTTTTTATGACGATACTCTAACGATAATTATTTAGATAATGAATGATAAAGATGGACTTTAAATTTTAAAATTATACCATATTCAGATGTTTGTGAAGGTGTGGAGAGGTTATTAGCGATGGTTTTTAGCGACAGCAATATTGCTGTTGCTAATAGAGCAATTAGCGATCAAAAATTTTTTTAGTAATGGTTGATTCCATCACTAATAAAAAATATTTTTAAATTATTAACGATGGAGTTAGCAACAGTATTAGTGACGGCTATTATTAGCGACAATATTAGCAATGGAAGTCATGCTGTTGCTAATAATTTTGAAAAAAATTATTTTAAAAATTTGATAAAAGTATTAGTGATGGATTTTTATTTTTAGTGATAAAAATTTTCATCGCTAATACCATCACCGATGATATTAACAACAGTAAGTTTGTCATCGCTAATAGTCCACCTTTTATAAAATGAAAAAATTTCTCCCTTCCCACTCATTCTCTCCCGTTCTCGCCCCCCAACCCTCCCTCCGATGTCCTCACCCCCCCAACCCCCCTCTCCGATATCTCACGGTCACTGCGACCCCACTGACCCCATCCTCGCATCGGCCCGACCTCGAGCTGACCTTGCCAGCCCTGCGGCCCTTGCCCCGCCGCCCCCTGTGGCCCACGGCACCGCCCCACCAGCCCCACCGCCCCCAATGCATGGCCCCACCACCCCCTACGGCCCCGGCCCCGCCACCCCCTGTGGCCCCGCCCCTCCCCCGTAACCCCCAACGGCATTAGCGATGGCTAATGTTGTCTACTATTAGTGACGACTAATGCCATTACGAAAAATTAATTAAATATTGATTTAATTTGTTAGTTATATAATTAATTAACTAGATGCACAGGATTTGGGTCTGGGCATGTAGAGTGCTTGGATCGAGGGAAGGTGTTGAGCACCATTACAAACATGAGGCCTAGGCAAGTCCTACGTGTCTGAGCCTCGGGTCACAATTGGCATCCAAGGCATCTAGCCTTCACGCACCCAGTACGCTCAGACCGATGGAAGGTGCCGAGAAGCATTAATTATATGTTAATTTTAATAAAATTTGCATTGCATGGAGTGTAGACCTGTCAGTTGATTGATGTACATATTATAATATATCTGTATATTTATTTATTTTTATACGGATGAAAGAATTATATATATTGATCAATTGATTATCCACTATGGACAGTTTGAGAAATACAAGTAATTCTATAGGTCATTATAGTAATCAAATGGTATGCTGAGAGTTCGAAAGAAATTTTGGATAATATTTTTCTTTTATTCTCCCTACACGGGAGAACTAAGGAGAAATACTGTCGAAATTTTTTTTGATCCTTGTTGCATATCATTTCATTACTATAATAGATCTATAGAATTAATGTATTTTCTGAATGAGATAGGACCTATCTTTACCTATTAGTTGATGATAGGATGCATATACTATGTAAGTCATTTTGAATGATAAAATAATATTTAGTAATTACTTTGTATTTATGTATATACAGAATTCTTAGATAGTCTGCCATGGACCACAGTTGGATGGACCATCGAATAGTCGACGAGGAGATTTTTGCTGAATACAGAGAGGGTGTAGAGTACTTCTGCAATTTTATTTTTGAAAATGATGCACTCTTACATCAAGGATGGACTCATTGCCTTTGTAACAGATGTGGCAATAGAGAAATATTTAATAGAGATACAATTACTATCTATTTGTATAAGCATAGATTTATGCCCAACTATAAGCATTGATACCTGCATGGAGAGACGTGGGAGAAAGTTGCAAGGGTTCGAACTGAGCAGAACATAGATACAAATAGAATAGTGGATATAGTTATGGATGCGACTGATCCTGAATTTAATTGGGATGTGGAGAATGATCCAAAGCTAGCAGTGGCGATTTCTACCGTATGCTGAAAGATGCTGATAAATCACTATGATCGGGATGTGAAAAACACACTGTACTATCAACTATATTAGAGTTGTTAAACTTGAAGGTCAAGTTTAATATGATGGTCAATTGTTATAATATGATAGTAGCAATAATAAAGAAAATGCTATCGAACGATGAAAAGCTTGTTAGGAGCTTCTATGCTTTGAAGAAAATGATGAAAGGGTTGGGCATGGGATATGAGAAGATAGATGCATGTCGTAATGATTGCATGCTTTTCTATAAGAAGACCAATAAAAAAGCTCATTCGGCATATGCAGTGTAAGCCAATTTAAGCTGAGGTAAGAGAGTAAGAATTAAAAGGACATACCATACAAGGTTCTTCGATACCTTCCCCTCACTCCTAGACTTCAGAGGCTCTACTTGTTCAAGAGTACTGTCGGATAGATGAGATGGTACAAAGAAGGATCACGCAAGCACTTTAATATAATGTGTCATCTGTAAGACAGCGAGGCATGGAAGTAATTTGAGGCTTGCCACTCTTTATTTGCTTAGGAATCACGCAATGTCCAACTGGATCTATCTATGGATGGTTTATACCATTTAGTCATGCAGTGGCCCCTTATTCATATTGGCCAGTCTTTATCACTCCATACAATCTGCCATTTAAAATGTGCATGAAAGAATATAATATCTTTCTTACATTAGTCATTGCTAGACCACGACATCCTAGTAGAAGCATTGATATATATCTAAGGCCTCTTGTTGATGAGCTGAAATTGTTATGATCTTATGGCATTCATATTTTTGATGCATCGAAGAAGCAGAATTTTGTAATGAAGGTTGCATTGATGTGGACCATTAGTAATTTTTTTGTTTATGAGATGCTGTCAGGATGGAGCACTCATGAAAAGTTAGCATGTCCCTATTGCATGGGGAATATAAAATTATTTCAGTTTGAGCATGGTCGTAAGCCTCGCTGGTTCGATTATCATCGTCAATTCCTCTCCGAGCATCATCTTTTTCGAAAGCAGCGAGATATTTTTAGGAAGAATAAGATAGAGAAGGACCATGCACCCCAGCACCTCCATGGTATGGAAGTATTTCAGAGTGTATCCCAATTGGATGAAGTCCCGTTTGGCATTGAATTTGATAAGTAGAAGCCTCGGGGGTTCGATACAACTTATAACTGGGTGAAGCGAAACATCTTCTGAAAATTATCCTACTGATCTACAAATTTGATCCGTCATAACCTTGATGTCATGCATATTGAGAAAAATATATTCAATAATATTTTCTACATTATTATGGATGTCAAAGAAAAGATGAAGGACAATCTCAAAGCTCGAGCAGATATGAAGAATATATGCAAGCATCCTATATTAGAACTGATTGAGATGTCATCCAAAAAATTTTAAAGTTGAAAACATCTTATACCTTAATAAGAGAGCAGCTGAAGGATGTTTGCGAATGGTGTAAGAGCCTTAAATTCTCAAATGGTTATGTAATTAATCTAGCTCGGTGCGTCAATATCAAAGATTGCAGATTTTATGGGCTAAATAGCCATAACTGTCATATATTCATGTAATGATTACTTCCATTGGCTTGATGTGATCTCCTTTTCAACTCCATATGGAGTTCTTTGATCGAGCTTAGCCTTCTATTCAGAGACATTTGTGCTACCGAACTATCTACTGATCACATCTCCAGTCTTGAGGCAAGCAATGTAGAGACTATATGCAAGTTGGAGAAGATGTTCCCTCCCAGCTTCTTTGACTCCATGGAGCACCTCGTGATTCATCTGGCATATGAAGCTAGGTGGGGGTCTAGTGCAGTACAGGTGAATATATCCATTTGAAAGATATATGCACAGTCTCAAGAAAAAAATAAAAAATAAGATCCGAGTCGAAAGTTCTATTATGGAGGCTTATATAATAGAAGAGATTTCAAATTTCAGCCAACACTACTTTAATCCCAGTGTACAAACCAAGCTGACTCAAGTGGACCAAAATGATAACGGTGGTGCTGAGGGATCAAAATGGAAGATCTCAATATTTGCCTATCCCACTTGAGAATTTGGGCACAAGGTTCGTCAGATTTTCTCTGATACCAAACTTCGACAGATAGAGACATATATTTTGCTAAACTATGCGGAGATCGATCGGTATGTTCTATAAGTGTCCATCACAATCTCAACTCTTTAATTACTTATTTCAGTATACTTATCTTATGCATATTTAAGCAATATGATGAAATGCTAAAAGGAGAAAATCCAAGCATAAGTAATGAAGAAATATCAACATAGCACTCAGAGAACTTTGCATGTTGATTTCATCAATTCATAAGCATCCATTGTCATTTTATATATTTTAATTTTTTTAATTTATTCTTTTTATAATATGTAGGTCATTTAAGAGAGCGAGTCCATACCAATGAAGCTGAGACCATTAGGTTACAGACCTAAAAAATATATGACATGCTATAATGGCTGTAACGTAAATGGTTTCAAATTTTACATCTAATAATATAAAAATTATAAAAGCACAATGAACAATGGTGTGTGTATAAAAGACAGCTGATGAAAAGATAAGGTGGAGAGTAACTACTATGGAATCCTCGAAGAAGTGATTAAGATGAGCTACATTGAAGGTAATAATATCATTCTATTTAAGTATCAATGGTTCGATACTGACAATGGTATGAAGGTTGATCCACGGCATGGGCTCATTGAAATCAAACATGGATTAAAAGCTTATATCAATGAGCCATTTGTACTAGCTACACAAGCTGCTCAAGTATATTATACTCCTTTTCCATCAAGAGAAAGAGGAAGAAAAGATTGATGGGCTGTATGCAAAATTAAGTTTTGAGCCATTCATTACGCACTTGAAGAAAAAAAAGAGCCCCAATTACCAGAATGCTTTCAAGAGGATGAGACAGTAAGAGTTCATCAATCATTCGATGATGTGGAATTGGATACTCCAGGAATTCTCCTACATGAAGATAGGCAACATGAAAAGATAGGTCCAACTAAGATTGTTTTAAAGGATAATCTTCTTCAAAAAAGAGAAGAAGAGGAAGAAGAAGAGGAAGAGGTGGAAGAAGAGGAAGAAGAAGAGGAAGAAAAGAAAGAATCAGATGAAGATTCCGAAGGATACCAAACATCTGAAGAGGCCGATGAGTAGTGCTAAGTATATAATTTTTGGATCATTTTAATTACTTATCTTGCATCATTTTAAATCTTACATTGCCATCTATAATTATATAATTAATTTAGTAAATCTATTTATTTTTATTTTCAAAGAGCATACATCATGTCTTCTAGAGACTAGAGCCGTGCCAATCGAGGACAGAGCTCTCGAAGAGAGAGCGATCACACAGCCAGCTTGCATGGTTCTGCACCTCTCTCTCCGGATGGTAAACTCTAACACTTAATTTATATATTTTTATTTATGTTATTATATCATTTGTTAACTAATATAACATTCTTTGTATTAGATATTTTGCGCTCAAGTTCGAAGGATAGGGGACACCAATGACTCCACAGTCGCATGCAATAGCGACCACTAGCTCTCAGACACAGCACCGTGGTCGAGGACCCACCTGGCTCACGGTACCTCCTACTCGATCGGAGGATAGAGAGATCATCCATATCCAGAGCTGCTCGTAAGTACTACATGCTCAATTAATACGTTTAGAATTTTATAATTTTAGAGTTAACATTTATTCTTCGAAATCAATTTTACAGCACATTCAGAGAGCCTTTTACATCTCATGTCGTTACTGGGATCATACATCGATTGATGTCAGAACCGATGAATGAGTTCTCGAGTTGGTCGTCGGAAGCTCGTAATGCAGCTTGGGAGATGTTTTTGATAAGTCAAAACTAGTTTAATTTTTAATTTCTCAATATGTTGGTATTTTAATTACATATTAATACATGCTTGCTTCTATTTTACAGGAGTACTACCGATTTGAAACTCCTTAGAATAAAGAGGCTGGTCGTCAGACATTCGAGGAGGTGGCCACATGGAGGTTTCGAGATGACCTCTACAATCTCAGGCAGTCCACCATCCAACACACTAATTTCCAGCCACTATCAGACTGGAGGTTCTTCACGGATCATTGGATGCGGACGGACATATAGCAGGCCTTCTACGATCAGTGGAGTATCGAGGAGTATTCCGATAGACGGCAGAGGGCCCGACAAAATCGAGCCATCCAGTAGGATCCGATCAGACATATGGGCAGCTCGATCGGCATACATGTTGTGGCCGACAGACTGGTAAATAATATATACCAAAATTCTTCACTAGAATTGTAAAAGCTCTTATATGCATGCTTTAATTAATTTAATTTATTATTTACTTATTATAGATACGATAGCTGGATCATCCACCAGACCAGCTGCAGTTGTAGGAGGTCACATACTAATCCAGAAGGACTGGTGACTATTTAGATTCTACATCGCAACAAATCATGGTAAGAACTTCAAATTTTATTTACTAATTAAATTGTTACAGGATCTAATTTTTATATTAGAACTAATATATTTCTAAACTGTGCAGATATGTTATGCAGAGTACGTTGCTGAGAGGTACGGCGATGACCCATCTTCTCAACATCTCCTTGACCTTGAGAAATGGCTCAGTGCCACTGAGGGGATGAGTAGGAGTCAGATTATAGGATTCAGCCATTGCTTCGACCCTCTACCTGCTTGATATCCTTCGACGTCCTCACAGGCCTCGACATCCCTGACCTGGAGCGATGTGCATATGAAGGAGGTTGTACAGAGGCTTTTAAGCCAGCAATCTTAGAGCCTCCTGGATGCCATCCGTGATACGGTCGTGGAGCTTTTTCGAGATCCACAGTTGTACCATCGATTGGGCTCATAGCCTCTTGGATGCCATTTGTGATACGATCGTGAAGCTTTTTCGAGATCCGCAGCTACACAATCGATTGGACTTATCATCCCAACCATCACATCAGGTAATTATATTACTAAATCTTTTTACTTATTTTAAGTTTTTATATTTAGAGCTTCATATATTTAGGTTTGAGTTTGAAAAGGAGATCTAGGGGTTAGAAATTCAATCTAACTATTCAATCGATGGACTGGAGGTGTCTATAGCTCCGTATCATCGAATAAAATATGTAAAAATAATCTATTTGAGAATCGAAGGAGTGTATCGAAAGATATGCCTTCGTATCGAAACTTACTAATATTATTTTATTTTTTCATTACAAGATGCTGAGATATCCGGCTCTCATCCACCAGCTGCTGGAAAGGAGCAGGAGGAAGAGGAGGCGGACGACGACGAAGATCAGACTTGATTTTTTTTTTGATGTATTGTACTATTTTTTGATACTGATTGTAAAAAAATTATATAATTTATATTTTTAATATAATATAATTAACTTTTAATTTTTGATTGTCATATTATCTTTGGATTTAATTATAACAGATATTATGAACCATAATTCATTGTGATTAATTAAAATAGATTTTAAAAAATATTTTATTAATTTTTTTTTAAAAATAAAATTAATTATTAGCGACAGTATTAACAATAAAAAATACCATCGCTAATAATTATTAGCGATGATATCGTCAATATTTATTAGCGATAATATCGCCATCTCTAATATATTTTTTTAAATTTATTTAATTTAAAAATTAAAAAATTTAGAGACGATATTAGCGATGGCATTGTTTGTTGCTAATAATTATTGACGACAGCATTAGCCCTAAAAACACCGTGGCTAATATTTTTTTTAAATTTTTTTAAAAATTTAATTTAAAAATTAAAAAATAATTATCGATGAAATTTTTTCATCACTAACACCGTTGCTAATAGTCATATTAATAACAGTGATATTTTTCATCGCTAATAAAAATATTTAGCGATAAATTTTTTTAGATTGGCTATTATGACGAAATTAGCGATGGCAACATTATTAATGATGGCTAGTGAACTATTAGTGATCGCAAATAGCCATCGCTAATAGTCCAGATTCTTGTAGTAAGTGGGGTCTAGTATAAATTTAAATAAATTATCAAGCAAATTTTTAGAACCAATAATTTTTTTGTCTTTCAAAAGATCCACAATTGAACCATGAAAATTAGATTCAAATCCAATATAAGTTAATCTGGATACAAAAACCAAATTTTTAGAAAATGATGAAACATAAAAGGTGTTTACAAGGTCTAATTGAAAATTAGATTTTAAAACTAATCTATAAGTCTCCACTATTTCCACATATAAATCATCTAATTTTTTGAATAGATGTTTTGTTCACTTTCTATTGATTTCTTTAGGTTTAGGAAACCTTGCACATTATTAACAATGTAAATTATTGTTGCTGAATTAATCCACTAAATGATATTACCAAGAGCTTCAATATAATAAGATTTATAGCACACAAATATAAGAATATCTTTTTTTTTTGAGTCATATCTTATATTTGACACAATCCTTTTTAAAGTGTCATTTTTTCTTGCAGAAGTGGCATTCATCCTTATTGCCATCCGACTTCATTTGCATATCTGCTTTCTTTCTCCAAGGAACATCCTTGTCTTTCCTAGCATTTTCTTCAGCATGATTCATAAAATGAGCACTCTCATATATCTCATGCTTCAACCTCTCCTCTTCTTATACACACATGGTTGGAAGTTTATTAATTGATCATTTTTTCTTATGTGTGTTATAACATATTTTAAACAATCCATATTCTAAAGGTAGAGAGTTGAGAATAAAATGCATTAGAAATGACTCAAAAATCTCAACTTCTAGGGACCTTAATTGAGCAGCAATATCTCTCATTTCCATAATATGCTCTTGCACACTCCTGCTTTTATCATGTGTCATGTCCAAAAACTTCTTCATTAGAATGTTGGCTAATATCTTATTAGAGCTTACAAATTGTTCTTCAATAGTCTTCATAAGTAGCCCTTTCATTTATCATACTTGATTCTATGAGGATAGATGGTTCATCCATATGGAGAGCCAAATCTAAATCCATATACCCTAGAGTCAAAAGAATGTTATCTTTCCAGTCAGCATAATTATCACCTAATAATATTAGGAATATGAGAAGAATCATTATGAAAAATAGTAGTAGAAATAACTAAAACCAAATAGGTGGGGATTGAATATCCATCCCTAACCATCCTAAATAGAGGGGAAGGACTGATGGTGGAAGATTCATAGGTGGTGGCATCGATGCTTTTTCGCTTCTACATTTTTTTTTGTGACAAATAAAAATCATACTTGAAGGATGTTCCACAACATTGTTCATAAAATTTCTAATATACCAAAAATAAACATACAAATATAGCATATATAAAATTAGCCATGTAATATTAAAACATATATGAATACTAAATAATAAGACTAGAAGGAAGCTCTGATACCATAATATAAGAAAATATCTCAATCAAAATAATTTATACAATGAAAAATATTAGTAATGTGTACCCCCAACCATAAAAATATTTGACTAGAATCTATCCACAAAAAAATCTGAAGGAGTCAGTTAACCAATGCCTTCGTAAAAGCCATAAGCCAATGGATATGACAAACTTGAATAGGCTAGAATAGAGACATTTCTCAGAAAATCAAAATATCGATAATTTTCTTCTATCAAGAAAACTATTTTAAACATAACTAGCGATAGTGGGTAGATATGTACCACTAAGAGTTCTCCAACAACTAATCCTTATATATGGGTCACATATGTGACATGTCCAATAGGAATGTCTCAAATG
The DNA here is from genome assembly GCF_000442705.2 of Elaeis guineensis. Lineage (NCBI taxonomy): Eukaryota > Viridiplantae > Streptophyta > Magnoliopsida > Arecales > Arecaceae > Elaeis > Elaeis guineensis. The sequence goes on from NC_025998.2 coordinate 32,625,082, forward strand.
CAAACAGAGGAAAAACTAGCTACTTTTTTGATATTTTTAATTTGCTTATATTTTGAATTTGAAATTCAAAAATTAAAGGAAGATAGATGGCTATCAAATAAAATGACTTTATATGCTATACATGGCACATCATTATTGATAATAGCAGCCAAGAAGCACTATAAAGCTACCTGCGGTGCAAACCATGCAATGTAGCAGATCTTAGGTCCTCTCCAAAAGCAAGACTAGCCAAAAAATGTACCATGCTTCTTTTTCCATGATAGAAAACAAATGCATCTTGTTCCAAAATGACGATGAGCTCCTCTTGACAATTCTATCCTCTCTTTAACAAAAAAAAAAAAAACAGAGAGAAAAAAATCAACCTTTGAGATTCAATTTATTTGACAATCATAAGTTGTTCATATATAGATTATTCTTAGGCTGAAGTTCTATTGGAAGGCCTTGAGAAGGTGATGGCATTGGATCCCTGACAAAAACATCATCTTTGCAGCGTAATCTCCATTTGAATCTCGTGACTAGATAATGCATTGTAACGAGTGTCTCTATTCTAGAAAACTCATTGCCCGGGCAAATTCGTGGCCCACTTCCAAATGCCACAAAGCAGTAAGGTGGAATTGATGATTGGTTCTCAAATCGTGTTGGATCAAATTTACATGGTTCTTGGAAAATATTAGCGTCCATATGTGTCATGCTTGATGCCCAGAACACCTAAAGCATTAGAGGGACAAACTTCAAGCTGTATGAAAATGGCTAAAAATCTTCTATTCAGGAGAAGCAATTAGTAACAAAATTATTCAAGTTTTGTCTTCCTACCTGCCACCCTTTTGGTATGAGGTAGCCATCAAACTCGACATCCTTGAGAGCTCTTCGAAAGTTCCCAAACAGTGGAGGGATCATCCTTAGCATCTCCAGTGCAACTCGCCATGTATACTTCATCTTATAAAGATCATCCCATGTTAGAGACTCCCTTGGGGCCTTGCTCTTGGCTATCTCTTCCTGCTCTGCAGTCCACGAGAAAAGAATACTAAATGACGGAAGAAGAAATAGAAAGAAGATTAATAGGTTGATTCTCCCAAGTTTACACCACGGTTGCCACTAAGCAACATTTTTGTGGGCTTCCTTGCATTGAGAAGAGGGTGGAGTAGGGTGGTGGAACGTCTTAAATGTGACAATATGGAGAACATTCTTATAAAAAACATGAGGCAATCATTTAAAGAACTCATATGATATCATAGATAGATAACAAGCGGAATTAAAGCACATACTTCAGTTGCTTGTGTATGTAAAATAAAAATCAAACTGTATCAAGAAGATTTGTTACCATGAACGACAGCAGCACAGGTGACTTGATCGTTGGCGAGGTGACGTATCATAAAAGTCATGAGGATGGACGAGGTGTCATGACCAGCTACCATGACGAGCATCGCGTTGGCCACAATTTCTTCATCAGTTAATCCACTGGTGCCATCTTCGCCACCCAAGGTAAGCAAATGGGTAATGAGGTCTTCACTAGAGGAGACCTGGCCTTGGGCCACCATAGCCCTTCTCTCTCGGGTGATTCTGGTGAGCACTTTTCGAGCCCGTTGGCTCGCTCTCAGGCTTTTACTGAAGTGGGTGAACGGCAGGTTCAAGGGCACTGCCCACATTCCCGCCAGCATCTCCGCAAGATCCTTCCCAAGGCCTTCTCGTAGGGGGCCTCTCTCCAACCCAAATATAAGGGAGCATATGATGTCAAACGTAAGACCCTTCATTAAAGGCGCCACCTGCAGATGGTTCCAAGGATATCAATATTGTCACAATTATTGGTTACCTCTGTTAGAGCAACCAATAATTGTGACAATATTGATTCTATCAATATTGTCACTATTATTGGTTGCTCTAATCGAAGTAATTGATCCCACGGCGACGTAACTTAGTCACCTCTTTAGAAAACAGGCTCAGGTTTCCCTTACATTATTGGATTGAGACATATCCTTTACAATAGCTTTTAAAGGCAAAAAGATTCTTAATTTTCTCACTACTATCCTTTTCGGATTAGAAATATAAAACTTAGCAACATAGAAGCATAACTTGATGGTTATACCCTCCAGAAAGTCGTAAACTCGTTTCTTTTTTCCTGGTCTGTATTCTTGATGAAATATTAAGTTCTAGTCTATACTAGATACCTTAAGCTTCTTAATTCTTAGTGGAGTGCAATTGATTAGAACAGTTCATGAGTAATATTCCTATTGCCATATGTTATATATAATTAGTTGAACTAAATATTTGAGGCTCACATTTTCAAACCACTTTGAAGCTTGCTAGGCCGCATTACCTTCGATGTTAGTCTTTTGAGTAATTCTTTGTACATCATATCCGATGTAGAAGAAATGCACCGCCTCACCTGATTGGGCTGCGTAGCTCCCGCTTTGCAATACGCATTTAATATTTGCAGGTCTGCTTTTTTATTTGAAATTTTGAATGATGAAAATATCTCTTTTTTTTAAAAAAAATTATGACATCCTATGGCCATATTATGATATTCTGTGGTTAAATTATGACATCTTAGACACAAGATGTTATAAGAAATAGTGGATATTTTTGTCATTTAAAAATTTTATAAATTTTCAATGATGAAAACATCCTACTCTTTTTATCACTTTTGGAAGAAAAATTATGAGATTCTGTAAGTAGAAAATCATAATTTGATCACGGAATGGCATAATTTTTTTAGAAGAGGAGAGGCATTTTCATCATTCAAAATTTCAAACAAAAAAATAAAATTATAGGCATTAAATGCACTATTAAATGCACGTTGGAAAACGATGGCTACATACTTAAATGTAATTGGATGGTGTGCTCTATGTCAATTTTATTGCATTGCGGTATACAAAGACTTTCTTTGGTCTCTTAAATCACTGTTTCTTGTTAAGATACTTGAGCGGTAAGGCTCTAGATTACAACAAATGTTAATAATAGTTAATATTGAAGGATCACAGCAAAATATTAGTCATGCATGTATGCGTAATGCACCAGTTATGACTCTAAAATTGTCACGATCACCTCTAATAAAGTAATACAACAATGGCCCATGGACACAAGAGTTGGGTAGGTGGTGAATCCTTTGTTTTATTCTGTAGTAATAGTCCCAACTAGCAGCCCTTACACCTATCAAAAATTCATCATCATGATCGAATTATTACCTTGAATCATAGCGATGTTAACACATCAAAATTGCTTTTCTTTTGGCAAGGTTTCATTTTTATTGTTATTTATTTTTTGACTGTGACTAGTATCCAAAGGGCAGTTCCCCTGCAATAGCATTAATAACAGGCAAGATAACAACCATACCGTGACAGTGCGCCGGTCGATCCAATTCATCTTGAGATGGTGCCTAACCTCCCAGTCAATTTTGCCCACGTAATTCTTCAACACATCTGGCTTCAGGAACTGCATTACTGCTGCTCTCACACGCCTATGATCCTCTCCAGCCAATTCAATTATGGTCCTTTTTCCCAGTATCCTGGTAAGAGAACTTGGTTGCTGGGGAACCAATGCTTCATTCGTGAATATGAACTTGTTCGCAGCAGGACCAGTCAGAAAGATTGTCGGTGTCCCGAAGAGTGATAGCTTTGAGATTGGCCCATGCTTTCTTATTCTTCCCTCAAGCCATTGCTCGCCGGTGTTGGCCCGCATGGCTCGGAGAAGGTCAAGGCTCTGGCCAATGATGGGGAGGCCTAGAGAGCCAGGAGGGAGTCTTTTTGATGAGCTTCTTTGTTTGGTTAGAAGAAGATGGATGATAGGTAGCAAAGCAACGAAGAGAACTAGCAAGGCTACAATAGCCATTGGAAGATTGGAGATTGTCAAGTATATGGTTGCAGATTTCAGAGAGGCAGAAGGAGGCCAGGCTTTTAAAGAGTTGGAGGTTGAATCATTTGGTGATGTCATTTTATTCATGTCCTTGCTTGTCCTCAAGATTCTATTTTGTACTTTTGCACGTCGATCACTTTGGCAAAGTCCGAGTGGTTGGACTAGTTTTATTAAAACAGGGACAACAAGTAAAGAGGAAATGATGGATAGGAGGATAATAAGAAAGTAGTAAATTGCCCCATCATATATTTGTTGGAAAATAGCATGGTATCCAACCTATAGGATTTCTAAGATGCCTCCAGAGCTAGGACAAAATTCAAGTTGGTCACACAAACAGTCAGTGAGTTAAAAGTATACCAGGTTTTCCTTCCAATGGACTAGGGAGACCCTCTTTACCATTAATCAAAGGCTTCAATGAAAACTGCTTGCTGATAATGAAATGAGAAACCCCAAAAAATCAAGGATGGATGAAAACAAATGATCAGCAGAGGCCTTATCTCAACAAACAAATAAATAAATAAAAAGATCAACCTTGGTGAGCTCACCCTACCTAAGAATTTGGTGGAACCAAGAGTAAATGCTTCCTGAGAATCTGGAATCCAAACCATTGTAAACTAAGATATTAGCTCAGTAGGTATGTTTGGAATTTGTGAGAAACTTCTCAAAAATGAGAAGATGCACAGATCACCTTCACTCTCATGACATCCCATGTGGCCAGCAACTCCTTGGCAACCTCTTCTTCTGTCTCTTGCGGCCAAGCAGATGCCAAGCCTACCCATAGAATAAACCTAGTAGTCTTAATTGCGATCATTGATAGTGTGAGCAAACCATGAAATAGGTGAACAAAAGAGTGACCAGCCAAATAGAACTGAAGCAGAATTACAACGGTATTCCAGGTGCGTTCTGCAGGAATGAGACGGTAAGGGTGATTAGTATGCGGTGCAGAGGGCCAAGGGTTAGAATAACATGCTGCTCGCTCTATTAATCCTGTCATGCAGGAGACATCTAATTAAACTAAAAAGTTGCAAGCACATTCAGGATGGCACAACCACTCAGAAACCGTTTGTTGCACCAGTGGCAATACCTGACTGACATTCAGATATTGGAAACTAGTTTTTAGATTTTGTTTAAAATTGCTAATAATTGCATAAAATAAAATTCAATGTAAATTAAAAATCGCAGAAATAAGTAATACAAGAAACTGACAAAGAAAAATTGAAGAGGTATATGGCTGGAACAAGGTGTGTGAAAACACTACCTCAAATTCTGTAGCTCCAGGTGGCGGACCTATAGAGCCCCAGTCTACCAGTAGGCCGAGTTGGTAGACCGAGTCTAGGTATAATTTCTCGTGAACAAGGATAAAATCCGGGTTGGTCATACAAAGTTGCACACCAGTCCGTGAGCTCGAGTAAAAGTGACACCCTTAAATTTATTCAGAATGATGATGAGAAGCTCTGAGGGGCATTGGCTATGGATAATCAATAAAAGTATGAAGTCATGGTATCAAGGATTCTATCAACAGAGCTAATGTCACCAGATAGAACCTGAACTCTGAATGGGTAATCCAGCAGGTAATAAGTTTTTGATTCAAATTGCCCAATAACAATAAGACATGCAAGGACAAGGGAAAGAAACAGGCATAGATGCTTCCTAGGAATCTGGAATCAAACATTCTAAAGTAAGTATTACCTCAGTGGATGTGTTTAGAACTTGCAAGCCTGCTATCCAAAACTTGCAAAAAAAAATAAAGTGCATGCAACACTAACACTGTCATGACTTTTCATAAGATGAATCCAGTTCTCTTAGTCGCATTAGATCACTAGTTATTTTTGGTAGAGTTAGCAAGCCATGATAAAATTGAGCTACAAGATTTGACTAGCCATATGGTACTCAAGAAGACTCACACTGCCAGATGTACCCTTGCGAGGATGAGATGCATGGAGTGGTGGAGAATGTGAGGTGCAAAGGGTGAAGGCTTAGATTTCAGGTAGTTAGCTCTGTTAAACCTGTCACTTAGGAGGTACCAAATTAAATTAAAATAATGCAAAAAGACTTGGGATGGTCTAACAATTCAGAAGCCATTTCTTGCATCACCAATGATGCTGAACCATGACAATCATGAAAAATCCTGTCATGGATGGAAGAATCAGCAGGAACAACATGTTAAAGGAATAACTGAAAGTCAGGATTAAAGCTGAACTATTAAAATACATTAACATGTGAAATATCACAAATAAACAATCCATCTATAATGACTTCCAATATTGAGAAGATGTTATGGACACGCACGTTGCCTCACCAATCCCTCCTCCCTTCCCCAACCTCATTCCCATGGCAGAGTTGAAGTAATCATGATGAATGTCCCATAATTGCATAAGATACTAAAAGATCACCATCTGGAAGATGGATTTTCCAAATTGCTGCAGTCAAGCTAAAAGGTTCACTGAACAGATAGAAATGGATACCAGCTTCAAATGTAAAGAATTGAAAGCCAGTTTAGGTTTTGGAAGTCATTGCCTGCTTAAGATAATCCATACTCAACTAAGAGACATGATATATGTGATTCAGGGTAAATAAAACAGGCATATAAGGAAAGGCAGACCAAAAGCTGGCAGTTTGACAGTGCATTTATGCAGTTCTCATCAGCATGAGGAAATAAACACTAAAAGAAGCCAAGCAGTAGTGAATCCGAAGATCAATGAATGCAACTTTTGCCATAAGGATGATTTTCCACAAGCAGAGGCATCAGTGGTAGACATCAAGAGACAATGAAGGATTGCCTTTGATGGTACATCCTCGATGAAATCATCAAAATGACAAAATAAACAATCTGAAGGGTCTACCTATGCATTAGTGAACTTCCATTTTTTTTCTTTCAACACAAACATGAAGCACATGCTCTTTAAAGTATGTGTACCATGAAGATATGACTGTATCTTTCAGGAAGGAATACAACTGAGAAAACTTAAAAACCAAGAAGCTGATTCATGATACATGTTACTTTCCCTAAAGCACGTTGTACAATTGAAATTTCAACTGACAAGTTTACTCCGCCTTGGATGGGATATCATTGCCACCATTTGCAATCTTGTAAAGGTAGAATCCAGACATAAGTACACTGCAAGGGAACTCAATGTTCAGGATGTGACACATTGTGTTATTAACACAATATTAGACATAAAGCATGATCACATGATGCTGACAGAGAAAAAGGTGAACAAATAACAGTTCAAAAGAAAAACTTTATGTATCATGCTTATCCAAAAGTTCATGAAGCAAAAGATAGTAACCTGTCAGGGAGCAGGCCACCAGTAAATTAAAGTGTGGAGATATATTAGATGAATGAGTAGGCTTGCTCCTTGAAAACTGGTTGCCATTTCTTAGCTCACAGGAAAAGAATTTCAAAAAAAAAATCTGCTTCACTTTGACTTCTTAAATAGTGTCAGGAGCACGAATTGATTTCCATAATTCTGTTGTTTGATGTCAGGAAAGGGAAAGCTTGTCTAAAGTTAAGAAGTTGGGATACATTAATTTATTTTCCAGTTTCACAGTAGCAGATCAGGATAGTTTGTAAATTTGCAGATCATTAGTTGCCCAGGACAAGATTTTATTTGCTGAATCAGTGAATGGTAACTATTCGTTATAATGTTCCAACAGATCCCGCAATATTTGTTTTATTGGCTTCCCAATACTCAACCAAGAAAAATGAAAGAAAGAATGGATGAAAGAAACAAAAAAAAAAAAAAGAAAAAAAAATGAGAGAAAGAAAGGAAAAAGATTCTAGTTTACCCCACATCAAACTTATGCAGCTCCTTGTGTGGATTCAACATGACCATGCTTTCGAGTTAATAAGTCCTAAGTTACCATCTTAACACTGAGATAGTGAGGAGGTTGATGCCAAGCGCAGATCTTTTTCTTGAGAAAACACCAAATTTAAATCTTTAAGTTGCTAGGAGAGTCCTAAGATTTTTCTCCATTTGATTTTTATAGGAGAATGTGTGTGTAAAAAGACATTATTTTTGATTTGGCCAAATCTCAATAAATATTTTTAATTATAGAAGACTCCTACATCATTTGCCTAACCAAAATGCCTCTCCAAAACTTCTAGCTGACACCAACCTTTTTTAATAATGACAATACCATCAATAGGTTATAAGCCATATGTTCTTTGCCTAGATTTACTATTAAGTATGAAATATTCAATAATCAATTTTCCAAGAGAAACCCAGTGCATACATAGCTTGAGCATCTGAATCTCATAAATTATATATCGATTTTGTTTTTTTATGTCAATGTTTCCCATAGATTGCGTCATTGATGTCATACATAAGCATGATAAAAGAGGGTATAATCTGTTAGCCAATACATGCATGTGCGGTTATGTATATAATTATATGAATAAGTGGTAAGAGAACCCTGCCAGTGGATAGCACCTATGAGACACCCGATTTGTGGAACGGTTTAGTGAAAATCAATAATCGAAGATAAAAACTAATGTGCAAAATATGATGGATATCAATAGCAAAATGAATAGATAGCCAACTGAGCAAACCTGAGAGCAGCAACTAACCCAGCTGGCATTATCTTGGATGTTTCAAGGTATCTTTGCCCCATAACATATGTTAATACAAGGGCACAAACTGTGTCACAGATAGTACCAAGAAGATAGACGTCAAAGGTCAAACAACAGAAAGGAGAAAATGATAATTAGAAGGGGAAAAAAGAAAAATAAGAAAAACAGTTCTATTTCTTGACCAAGTACTGCTAACAAATTAAACAAGTCAGTCTATATTAGTTCAAAAGGTAATCATCGAAAATTTGCAGGAGAAAAATTAAAATACAACAACCAGAGCATAGAAAGCAAGATTAAAAAGAAAAAGCAGAAAATGAGTATGTTCTTTTTTCCAATCAAGTCCTTCGCATTTACATTAAAATAGTGCTTCTGTTATCTGAAAGAAATGCTTTTGTCAGTTCAAAGTGAAAAATAAGACAACCATGATATTACTTGTCAAGGTTGTTCGATGAACTCTTAAACTAAGCAAGATTATCTACTTCCTAGTTCAGATGCTACAGAGAATAGCACAATCAGAACATTTGACTACTTTGTGACATAAAAGCTACATTAAGCACCACCATTGATGGAATACTGAACCTCCCCCAAGAGCAAAACCCCTAGGAGAGGGGTGCCAACTATTGGATTTAAGCCATGTTCACATTTTTTTTCTTTTGGAGCAATACCCATGATTTGAACCCTAGACCTCCTGAAGGGCAAGCCCTTATGGGTGAGGTGCCAACCAACTCTGCCAACAGTTGTTAGCCAAGTCCTGTTCACATCATATCATCTCTTTTGGAAGTTGAGGGATGATGCTGATAAAGGTAAAGACGATTGTCAACTGCTAGTTTCAAGTTTGGAGTATCTCAAGTCTTTTGACAAAGTGGTATTCATTTTCAGTACTTTGAATGAAGAAGAAGCACAGGATGACAATCTTGCACATGTCAAGTCTTGTCAAAATTATAGACACCTTTGACCTGCTAGCATTATGAAGATGGATCATAAGGAAGCTACAATCTTAAGTAGACAGGCAATGTTGTCAAATTTTTAAGCCACATAAACTGGAGACTTGCTCTAACTGAAATTTAAATTGAAGACCTTGACTGTAATAGCAAGTTATTGGCTCCAAAATTCAGAGTTCAGACTACAAATTCAATTCAACATCGATATCATTAGATACGCACTCAGCACCAATATGTATCACACTTTTCAGATTTTCAGAGCAATTATCTGATATTTGGTGGATTAGAGATCCTAATGAAAAAGTGGCCACAGAATAAGCATCTGGGTTGCTGCAAACATAGGACGGCAACAAAAAATTCTCAAATAGAGTTAGTAGACATACAATCAAAATTGAAAGTGACACAATGTTGGAAACTATCAATATATAGAATCATTTCCATCAGCAATAAGGAAAAGGGGGGAAATCATTTATTAAAAAATGTCATCTTCATATTAATTTAATCGCTTGAACCTACAAGAAGACCAGTTCTCAGACAAGCAATAACTTAATCATAAGCGAAAAATAAGAATCTAGTTTGCGGACCTACGCATATTTTCTTTATAATCACCATTGACTTTGGATATTCACCAAGACACACAAACTCAGATATTCTATATGGTCAAAATTCCTCATGTTCACCCCCAAAACTACCTCCAGCAAGGTCGAAATTCTTTTGGGCCATCCAGCTTCCCACATTTAACCTTATGTACCATGAGATAAGCATGCACCACTTACGGTCCAAGGCTTCAGATATGTCCAGTAGTGTTTGACCAGAATCTAAGATCAGTAATTGCTCAAGTTAACACATGGTAGTTGATTCAGGTATGATGATAATGTGAGTTTTCTGGCTATTATAAAGCCTCTATTTCAGACATCTCCACACCATTACAACTATGATTGAGCATCCACACAAAATTCCGAAATTGCCAACCTTGTCATCAATTTCATCCTTTTATGCCACTCAGATTAACATCAAACAGCCTCAAATTAAGGATACAAGACCCTCTTAGAGATCTGTTGGGGGATACCGACCGACCGACCGACCGACGGACGTACCGACCGATTGACGGTCGGACCGACCAAACGACCGACGGCCGGGAGCGCCCGACTGACGGACGCCACTATCGGCCATTCAACGGTCCATCGCCGACTGAGGATATGTCGGACGTATCTCCCCCCGACCGACTGGACCCAGAGGCCCAGAGGCCTGATGGCCGACTTATGGAAAACTCGCCGACCGACGGAGGAACCCGACGCCACTCTGTTGGCCGCCGACCTAGGGTCGGCCGACTCCTCCAACCGCCGTACAACCGCCAGACCTTGTCAGCTCTGACAGCAACATGCGGCACGGTCATTTTGGGGCATTGTCAACCCTGATGGTTTGACAGCCCCCGCGGCGATGTGACATCTTCACGGCGACTCTGACAGCCCACAGTGAGTTGACAGTTCCTCACTTGTCCGCGCCATTAATGACGGCGCCATACCGTGCTCCACTATATATACCGGGGAAGGCAACAGTGCAAAGGATCGATCCGCCCGTCTCTCCCACATACGCAGGCTCGCTCCTCTCTCTCTCTCACTCTCTCTCTCGATCGAGCTCTCCGTCTGCATTTCACTGTTGCCCAGTCACCTCTCTGACTTGACCGTCGGAGGGTCCCCGACCGGAGCCGCCTCCGGTCAGCGCGGACTTCCTTTTGCAGGTGCACGCTTCCTGGCGATCGGACGACGAGGCGATTGGCCGCAACAGATTGGCGCGCCAGGTAGGGGGGTACACAGCATGACAAAGACAAGAGCTCAACGATCGAGAGTCACCGGGTCGGCGAGGCGCTCTTCCTGCCGGGAAGAGGCCTCCCCGCCCCCACCGGCGGCGGAGCCTAGCTCTCCGCGCCCTGCAGTGACCACGGAGGCCCAGATCGCGGCCATCGTACGGCAGATGACCGTACTGACCGATGCAGTCAAAAGCCTCCAGCAGCAGCCGGCGGTCCGACCTATGCCTTCCAGGACCAGCCGCCGACGACCACGCCGATCCCCGTCGCCCCCATGCGAGCGCTCCCAACAGCGCTCCCACGGAGAGGAGGAGGACGACCACGGCGCGACGACCGACGGTCCCAGCGGCCCTCTCCCTCCCCGTTGGAACGGGCAAGGAAGGAGAAGCGGCCGCGCACACCGTCGGCCTCCCTTTCGGAATCTTCCGGAGACTCCACTCCTGGGGTCTCCCAGCATCAACGAGCGGACGACTACGAGCGACGGTTCGAGAAAATCGACCGCCGACTCGCCCAATTGCAGACGGACGGCCAGAAGTCTTCGAACGACGTCGACTTCCAGACCGCCCAACCTCTCTCCCGACTGGTTCTCGACGAGCCGATTCCAGTCGGTTCAAGATGCCGCACGTGGAGCCATACGACGGCTCCACCGACCCAGTCGACCACCTCGAGAGCTATAAAGCTCTCATGACAATCCAAGGGGCAACCGACGCTCTTTTCTGCATCGGCTTCCCCGCCACGCTCCGCAAGGCTGCCAGGGCCTGGTACTCCGATCTCCGAGCGGGAAGTATCCATTCCTTCGGACAGCTCGAGCACTCGTTCGTGGCCCATTTCAGCACTAGCCGAAAGCCGCCGCAAACGTCGGACAGCCTTTTCTCCCTCAAGCAGGGAGAAAACGAGACGCTCCGACACTTCGTGGCGCGATTCAACGCGGCCACGCTCGAGGTCCGGGACCTCAACGAAGACATGGCTGTTTCAGCCATGAAGCGGGGCTTGAGGGCGTCCCGATTCACTTATTCTCTGGACAAGACCCTCCCCCGGACTTATGCCGAACTACTGGAGCGTGCATACAAGTATATGCGCGCGGACGAAGGAGCGTCCGACCGACGCTTGGCCGAGCCCAGAGGCCCGAAGGAGAAGCGGAGGAAAGGTCGGGAGCCCGCCGAACCAAGCAGGCCCCCGACCGATAGTCGGCTTTCTCCACCCCGACAGATCCAAAAATCGCCCCGGCGACAGACTCCGAGGCCGGTGCGTCCCAGGTACAACTCATACACTCCTCTCTCCGCTCCCCGTGCGCAGATCCTGATGGAGATCGAGGGAAAGGAATACCTGCGACGGCCTCCGCCTCTGAAGGCAAAAGGCCTCGACCGTCGGAAGTACTGCCGGTTCCATCGAAGCCACGGCCACGACACCGAGCAGTGCATCCAGTTGAAGGATGAGATTGAAGACCTCATCCGCCGGGGGTACCTCGGCAAATTCCGGAAGGGTCCGCCGACCCAACCGATTGTCGATCGACGCCCCAAGCCGACTGAAGAGGCGCCGACCAACCAGCCGACGGCTGGAGTCATCAACATGATCTCCAAACGGCTGGGCCCGGGGACGACTGCAGGAGGGGAGCCGACGAAAAGGCCACGCCCGAACGACGTAATCACCTCACGGAAGACGACGTTCGGGGCATCCAGACCCCCCACGACGACGCTGTTGTTGTGTCGGCGACAATAGCCAATTATGATGTAAAACGAATTTTTGTTGATAATGGAAGCTCGACAAATGTTTTGTTTTACTCGACCTTCTCCCGAATGCGACTGTCAATTGACCGACTTAGGAGGGTCCCTGCGCCCCTGATCGGCTTTGCCGGAGACACCGTCACGACAGAAGGAGAAATCACCCTGCCCGTGACGGTCGGCACCGAACCACGGCAAAGCACGGTCTTCCTCACTTTCGCGGTCGTCCAAGTTCCTTCGGCCTACAACGCCATACTTGGGCGACCCGGACTGAACGCCCTCAAGGCGATCGTCTCGACGTACCATCTCCTTGTTCGATTCCCGACCAAAAACGGAGTCGGAGAGATGCGCGGAGATCAACAGCTCGCCCGACGATGCTTCCAAATCTCCGCTCAAAGCGACGAGACGAAGGATCCTCTGACAATCGACAAGCTGGACCAAAGGGAAGAGGAAGAACGAGGTTCACCCGCCGAGCAGCTCGAGGCGATCCCGATAGGAGAAAATCCCGACAGAAAAGTTTGGGTCAGATCTCAATTGCCCGACGCCGAACGACGCCGACTGGCGGAGCTGCTGACGGCCAATGCCGACATATTTGCTTGGTCAGCAGTGGATATGTCGGGCATCCCTCCGCAAACGATAACTCACCGACTCAACATCGACCCGACGATGAAGCCGGTGAGGCAGAAGAAAAGGTCCTTCGCCCCAGAAAGACAGAGGGCCATCGACGAAGAAGTGGACAAGCTACTCGAAGCAGGCTTCATTCGGGAATCCACGTATCCCGATTGGCTCGCCAATGTCGTCATGATCAAGAAAGCCAACGGAAAGTGGAGGATTTGCATTGACTACACCGACCTCAACCGAGCCTGCCCGAAGGATAGCTTCCCACTTCCGAAGATCGACCAACTGGTGGATGCGACGTCCGGATTTCGACTGCTCAGTTTCATGGACGCCTTCGCCGGGTACAACCAGATCCGGATGGCACCTGAAGACGAAGAGCACACCGCGTTCGTAACTCCCAAGGGTCTCTACTGTTATCTGGTGATGCCCTTCGGACTGAAGAACGCCGGCGCCACCTACCAGCGACTCGTCAATAAGGTCTTTAAAGACCAGATCGGGCGTAACATGAAAGTGTACGTGGACGATATGCTGGTAAAGAGCACGCAGATCCCGGACCATGTTCAGGATCTCGAGGAGACCTTCTGCACTCTTCGACGACACCAAATGAAGCTCAACCCGACCAAGTGTGCGTTCGGAGTGACCTCAAGGAAGTTCCTCGGATTCCTCGTTTCTCAGAGAGGGATCGAGGCCAACCCTGAGAAGATAAAAGCAATCCTCGACATGCGTCATCCGAACACCAAGAAGGAGGTCCAACAGCTGAACGGAAGAATCGTCGCTCTTAGCCGATTCATTTCCCGGTCGGCTGAAAGGTGCCTCCCGTTCTTCAAGATTCTGCGTCAAGTGAACGGTTTCTCTTGGTCGGATGAGTGCGAACAGGCCTTCGAAGACCTGAAAAGGTACTTGGCTTCCCCGCCGCTGCTCGTAAAGCCGCAGGTCGGGGAGACCTTGTATCTCTACTTGGCCACATCTTCCGAGGCGATCAGTTCGGTGCTCGTTCGGAAAAACGAGTGCCGAACTCATCAGCCCATCTACTACACCAGCAAAGTGCTCCACGGCGCCGAAGCCAGATATTCGGAGACGGAAAAGATGATTTTCGCCCTGACCGTCTCCGCGCAACGGCTTCGACCATACTTCCAGGCCCACGCCATCGTGGTACTCACCAACCAGCCCCTGAGGGCAATACTGCGCCGACCCGACACATCCGGACGACTCGCTAAGTGGGCGATGAAGCTTGGCGAGTTCGATATTCAGTACCGGCCGAGGCCCGCCCTGAAAGCCCAGGTCTTGGCCGACTTCATCGCCGAATGCCCGACGACCGACCAAGGGTTGGGAGCTGAAGACCTGGGACGAGATGCGGTCTCTGAGCCAGACCCGATCTCCACCTGGGTACTCCACATCGACGGAGCCTCCAACGCTCAGGGAAGCGGGGCTGGGCTCCTGCTCACGAATTCGAATGGGGTGGTCACCGAATACGCCCTCCGGTTCGACTTCAAGGCCTCCAACAATCAAGCCGAATACGAGGCACTCCTCACTGGCTTGAGGATGGCGAAGGAGCTGGGCATCGACAGCCTCCGGGCATTCTCCGACTCTCAGCTGATCGTGGGGCAGGTCAAGGGCGACTTCGAGGCGCGAGATCCGACCATGATCAAGTACCTTCAGAAAGTGAAGGACCTCGTGGCACGCCTCGAGTATTTCGAGATCTCCCACATCCCCAGGATGGAGAATGCCCGCGCCGATGCTCTCTCCAGATTGGCAACGTCGGCCTATGACTCTTTGGGTCGGACGTTCGTCGAAAACCTCCAGCAACCGAGCATCGATCGGGTCGAAGAAGTGCAGCAGCTAACGTCCGAACCAAGTTGGATGGACCCGATCGTCCGGTACCTGACCGACGGGATCAGTCCCGAAGATCCTGTGGAGGCCAAGCGGCTCCGTTGGTCGGCTTCGCAATATGTGATCATGGACGGCGGGCTCTACAAAAGGTCGTTTTCCCTCCCTTTGCTCAGGTGCTTGGGGCCGACCGACGCCGACTATGCTCTCCGAGAGGTTCACGAAGGAATCTGTGGAAACCACTTGGGGGGCAAGTCCCTAGCCTTCAAGGTCCTGCGACAAGGCTACTACTGGCCAACCATGAAGAAGGATGCGGCAGAGTTGGTCCGGAGGTGCGAGCCATGCCAAAAGTATGCCAATATTCAGCACCAACCGGCCAACCAAATCGCTCCCATTGTCGCCCCATGGCCCTTCGCCCAGTGGGGAGTCGATATTCTCAGTCCATTCCCACCAGCGTCGGGCCAAAGGAAGTTCATCGTTGTCGCCATCGACTACTTCACGAAGTGGGTCGAGGCCGAGCCCTTGGCGCAGATCACCGAGCGGAAGATGGAGGACTTCATCCAAAAGTCCATCATCTTCAGGTTCGGATTGCCACACACCATCATCACCGACAATGGACGGCAATTCGACAACCAAGACTTCAAAGACTTCTGCGCCAAGTTCCACATCCGGCACCGATTGACTTCAGTCGGGCACCCACAGTCCAACGGTGAGGTTGAGATGACCAACCGGACCTTGCTCCATGGACTCAAGACCCGACTCAACGAAGCCAAAGGTCTCTGGGTCGACGAGCTGGGCTCCGTTCTGTGGGCTTACCGAACGACCCCCCGCGTCCCGACCGGGGAGTCGCCGTTCAGCTTGGCCTACGGGACAGAGGCGATGATCCCGCTCGAAATTGGCCTACCATCTTCAAGGGTCGAGCAGTACCGAGAGCCAGACAACTCCGAGAGTCGGAGGGCCGACCTAGACCTCCTCCCCGAGCTACGAGATGAGGCTCAAATCCGAATGGCTTCATACCGACAGAGAGTCGCCCGGTACTACAACGCCAAGGTCAGACCAAAGCTCTTCAGGCCTGACGACCTGGTCTTGAGGAAGGCAGAAGTGTCGAAGCCCTTGGACCAAGGGAAGCTGGCTCCCAATTGGGAAGGACCCTACAAGGTTGCAGACACCTTCGGGCCGAGAGCCTATCGGCTGGAGACCCTTGAGGGGAAGCCTATTCCACGGACTTGGAACGCCGACAATTTGAAGCTGTATTACCAGTGAATTTTGTAACTCAATAGTCGGAACACAAGTCCAGTTTGAAAGTTCGGAGTTTTAACTCTTCGACTAGTGATCGGTGCTCATCAAGGTCAAACCTCGACGTATTGACATGGACTTAGCATCCACCTAAAACCGACGACCTCATCGTCGGTAACGCATCGGACTCTTGCGGGCACCAACGCATCTACAATGGCGGGAGTTAACACTCCTTCGACGACGCGTCGGACCCTCACAAGGGCCGACGGACTCTTATAAACGGGAGTTACGCTCCTTCGACTTTCAGCAACACATCCGCCCCTGACAAAGGCCGATGCATCTGTTGCGACGGAAGTTCATACTCCCTCTACGGTCGAATTTCGGGCCAAACCATCGGCCGACAGGTCGATCGGGCCCCGACCAAAGAAAGGCTAAACGCCCACGCGACTATTGTCGCGACTTCCGACCTGGCTACGGCCGGTCGAGGGATATTCGGCTCACCACCGTCTATCGCACAGCGCGACCCTAGTCGCATCTGCGACTTGCCGACCGACCAACGGCCGGCTGAACGACATTCGGCTTACTACCGTATGACGGAAGACACAGAACCCGACGCAAGAGCATGGGAACCCGACTTACTATCGTTCCCCCGGCACTGCGCCGGATGGCGACCAACTAAGCGCATCTATGGGAGCTCGACTGCCGAACCTTTACTGGGTTCGGTCGGCTCCCGACTCAACAAACGTGCCCGACTGACGACTTCGATTATTGGAAGCCGACCTAAAGTCGGGACGCATTCGACTTTCGGGGCTGCACAATTTGTCGAAGTCTTACCGACTTACGTGAGTCGGCGACTTACTTAAGTTAGCGACTAACGATCGACACCGCAGCAATACTCGACATTACAGACAAGGGGAGAAGGTAAAAGAAGATTTCATTCAAGACTTAAAGAAGTTTTGTCCATAGATAAAAGAAAGTCTACAAGGAAAAGGCCGAAGCCCGATTACAAGTCAAAGCAAAACATAAGACAAAACAAAACCGACTAATCGTCGGAATCAACATCCTCCACTGGACGACGATGCGAATTGGTCGGCGGTTCTGCTCCGACTTCAGCCGTCGGGGCCGACTGATCTTCGGCGACCGGCTCTGCGACGTCTTCGGCTTCCGCCCTGGTGGAGAGACCTTCCGACGCTGGTCCGGCCGTCTCCTCCGCAGCTAGGGCCTCCGACTCTGGCAGAACCACACTGCTGAGATCGAGTTCGGGGTACAAGCTCCGAACGGCTTTCGGAGCATCCTCGTACCCGACTTGGTACGAAAGGTAGCCGCTCTCCAGGAGCTCTTCGCGGTACTCCTCCGAGTCCCGGAAGACCTCAATCGCCCGACCCAAAGCCTCCTTTGCCGACTCTGCCTCGGCTTTGGCGACGTCCGCGTCGGCCTGCGCGGCGGCACAGCCTTCTTCAGCCTTGGCGAGGTTCCCGAGACTTGCTCGGAGTTGCTCGCGCTCGGCCTCCAGCTCTTTGCCGACACTGTCTCGCTCGTGTCGGAGCCGACGGATGGTTCGGGATTTCTTGGCCGCGTCATCCTTCGCCGACTTAAGCTCCGACTCCAACGACGCCTTGGTCTCCTTGAGTCCGGAGACCTCCTCCGAAAGTCGGGAGACCTCCCCCTCGAGTCGGTTCTCCCGGTCGACCGACTGCTGGAACTGGTCGAGAAGGGTGGCCTTCTCGGCTTCGAGCCCCGCGACCTTATCTCTCCAGGCCGCGCGCATGTCCCCGAACTTCCGATATCCGGCCTCCAGCTCGGATATGTTGAAGACCAACTGCACGAAAAAGAACCGACTGTTAGTAAGCCGAACTTGCAAGGCTACAATTAAAAACAGAGAGAAGGGGAATTTACCCGAATCATCATCGGATAGAAGGACGACAGCATGTCGGAGACACGCTGGTTCTTCATCGCTTCGATGTCGGCGGGAAGGAGTGCTTGGCATAGTTTCCTGGCCAAGTCGTGGTTGGCCAGGCCCGACGCACCCTCAGGAAGCGGAAAGTCGGCCGACCCGCCCGCCGACCGACCTTCGTCACCCGACGCCATTGGAGCCTTACCTCGGCTAGCCGTCCAGGCCCTGACGTCGGAGATCGACGGCAAGCTCGAACCCGACCAGTCTCGGCAGACGGCGCGGCGGTGGCATGCGTCGGCCGCTCAGGTTCGCGGACCTCCTCCCGAACCTCCGGAATCTGCTGGGCGGTCGGCGTGCCCCCGGCAGAATCAGCCGCTCGACGGTCGGGCGAAGCAGCTCCCCCGACTGACGGTCCCTCGGACGGGACGTCTGCAAGCACTGTCGGCGCCGACAGTGCGATCACCGGCTCCGCCTCCGACCCGGCTGGTTCGCTCGGCGGAACCACGCGGGGCCTCTTGGGAGGCTGCGACGGTCCGGCACCTGCCGCCGGCCTCTTCCTCACGGCATGCTGACGTATGTCGGCTGCCGACAGTCGCGTCCTCGGCGGCATATCTGAAAAAGACGACTAAAGGTCAAAGCTAAAGAAGAAGGCAGAAAAGAAAATGAAGATGTCGGGAGAATGCAAACCGACCTAAACGGGGGACCGGGCTAAGGCCGGCGTCGTACAAGGCCTGCTCGGTGACGAGCTCGCTCTGCTTCGGCACCGAGATATCCTTTAGCCGATGGAAGTCCTCCCGATATCGCCTCCCCGATCATCGGCCTCCACCCGACTGTTCTCATTTGGATCGGTTCGGGGATTCCCCCAACGGACGGGAAACCCCCAAGGGGCAGAGGACGACGCGAAGAAGAACTGGTTCTTCCATCCGTGAATGGATGTCGGAAGACCAGTAATGAAAGAGAGCCCTTTCCGAGGGATGAAGTACCACCACCCTCGGGCTTTAGGGTGGGGGCGGAGGACGAAGAAAACTCGAAAAAGAGAGATCCGAGGTTCGGTCGGCAAAAGCCGACACAGGAGGGCGAAGCTGACTATCAGCCGAACCGAGTTCGGCGCAAGTTGTGCCGGGCATAGCCCGTAATAATCCAGAACGTTCCGGACGAACTCCGGAACCGGAAATCGAAGGCCGGCCCGGAGATCCTCCAGATAGAACGCCACCTGACCCTCGGGCGGGCTATTAACCCGACCATCGACGCCGGGGGCGAACAGCCGAAACTGCTCCGGGACGCAGTACTGCTCCCGGAGCCGATCGACGTTCGGCCCCGAAAGTGAAGAAGCCTCCACCTCCGGGGACGACCGAGTGTCTTCGGTCGGTTCTCTCGACCGACTACCTCGTGGGGACGTCCTAGCCATGAGTTCAAAGGAATGGCAAGGAAGAAAGGAAAGAAAGGGGGGGAAAGCTACTCTAACCCTTGGAAGGAAAGAATCGCGAATGGGGGACAGAGCGGAGAAGTACCTGAAACGGAGGCTAAAGCGGGCAGAGTCTCGACTGTAAAAATGAGAGAGGTAAAAAACCATGTGGGGGTAACTTTGTATATATAGTGCCCCCCAACGGTCGAGATGAAGGCACGGCCAACGAAGGCTCCCCAGATTTCGCCGCGTGGCGTCATCAGGGCCGTCCGACGGCCCGACGGTTCGACGCACCTCCCTTCAGATTGCGCCACGTCACCTCCATCCGCTCCACCGAACGTGAACCAGCGGCCACACGCCATATGGCGCGACGGGACGCGACGTTTGGTGTTCCCGAAGAGACGGCGGGAACGACGGTTCCACTTCCCGATGGGACACGACGGTTCCACTTCCCGATGGGACATGACACCTGGCGCCGGTTTTATCGCTGACACCAGCAGGACATCCGACACGGCGGAGCGTCCGACGCCGACATGACACCTGATGCTGACAGGACGAGACGTCTGACGCCGACTAGACGACGGACGCCAGCAAGCCTCTCGACATTTATGAGGCGCCTGACACCGCATCAACCGGCGGTACGGTCGGATCCTCGCGTACGACAAGTCCACTCCTAGTCGCCAGCTCACCGTCCGACTTAGGAGTGGAGGGGGGCAACTGTTGGGGGATACCGACCGACCGACCGACCGACCGACGTACCGACCGATTGACGGTCGGACCGACCAAACGACCGACGGCCGGGAGCGCCCGACTGACGGACGCCACTACCGGCCATTCAACGGTCCATCGCCGACTGAGGATATGTCGGACGTATCTCCCCCCGACCGACTGGACCCAGAGGTCCAGAGGCCTGATGGCCGACTTATGGAAAACTCGCCGACCGACGGAGGAACCCGACGCCACTCTGCTGGCCGCCGACCTAGGGTCGGCCGACTCCTCCAACCGCCGTACAACCGCCAGACCTTGTCAGCTCTGACAGCAACATGCGGCACGGTCATTTTGGGGCATTGTCAACCCTGATGATTTGACAGCCCCCGCGGCGATGTGACATCTTCACGGCGACTCTGACAGCCCACAGTGAGTTGACAGTTCCTCACTTGTCCGCGTCATTAATGACGGCGCCATACCGTGCTCCACTATATATACCGGGGAAGGCAACAGTGCAAAGGATCGATCCGCCCGTCTCTCCCCCATACGCAGGCTCGCTCCTCTCTCTCTCTCACTCTCTCTCTCGATCGAGCTCTCCGTCTGCATTTCACTGTTGCCCAGTCACCTCTCTGACTTGACCGTCGGAGGGTCCCCGACCGGAGCCGCCTCCGGTCAGCGCGGACTTCCTTTTGCAGGTGCACGCTTCCCGACGATCGGACGACGAGGCGATTGGCCGCAACAAGATCCATCCATGATTCTATTGCATCTAGATAAAACTCCTATTAATATTCCATAAAAAATCAAGGAAATGTCTGCACCATTCCACCCAGCACTTACACCTCCCACTAAACTACCTTTTAGATTGCAAACTTCACACCTTTTGTCTCATTTCCTTCCCTTGCCAAAAATCTAGAATTGAAAAAAAAAAAAAATCAAGAAAGTGTTAGAATCTTCCAAGTGAAACTCTTCATGACCATAGGAATTCACCCTCCAATCATCCATATGAATAAAAATCACCTCCTTTAGTGGTTACCAGAGGAGATAAAAAATGAACTGAGAAATAGCTAGCAAACTGGAGCATGTACTAAAATATCAGTGCCTTACTTATAATAAACAACTTAATCCAGAAACCGTGACCTACCTCCTAAATTGCAAAACACATCACCTAGCTAACATCTCTCATAAATATGCTAAACTTTCCTTTGCGAATAGAAAAACTTTATAAGATACTATTCAGAGACCTCAATTAGACACGCAGAAGAGATCTTTCAAGTCATATGAATATATCTAAACTTCGCATAATAGCTTCTACGTCCTCCCTGAACAAATGACTCTTTAAAAACATCAAACATTCTTTATTACGAAAAGTTGCTATTAGAGAGAAAAGGTGTTATAGAAAGGAAAAGTGAGTCCTAATCTCGTGACCAATTGCACTGTAACGAGACCTTGCCATTCATCATATTTTGAATAGAATAAAGAAGGAAGTAGAGGAAAATAGAGAACCATGTATTATTTGGCTCACAAATCTGTTGATCGATCGCTTCCTCAATACCAAAAAAACATAATTCAGCAAAATCAAAAATCGATCCATAGCACAGATATCGGCAAAAAAAATGCAATAGAATCAGATAGCCAAAAGAAATCAAAAGAAGGGAAATGGATCGAGGAGATTGTAAAGGGCTGGACGAGCCAAATGAGAATAGTTGCATACACCTGTCTCGAGGATCAGGGCGAGGTAGGAGTTGCGGCGCTTCTCGAAGGCCTTGAGGCTGACGAAGCCGGCGAGGAGGAGGAGGAGGCCGGAGCTGGCGCCGCCGGCCAGCGAGGCGGTGCTCCCCCGCCGCGCGTAGCCCACGAGGCCTCCCACCAGGATCAGAAGCCCGTACGGGATCGTGAAGCAGAAGTCGTGCATCTCCTCGTTTCCTCTGACAAGTTCCCAACAACAAAGCTTCAGCTACAGCTTTCTTCCCGAGAGCAGAGGAAAGAAGAGAGAGGAGTCTTTGGCGTCGGATGAAGATCTCCTCAGAGTTGTTAAGTTCAGGACCGAGCTTTCATAGTGGATGATGGTATCAGCTTAGCTTTGCCCCATAAAAACAAGATTGTTGATGATAATATGAAGGTATCTCGGCCGGAGGGCGACGTGTGAGTCGTGGGTTCACAAACTAATTTTTTTTAAAGAAAAACGTAGTTATGGTTTCAATACGGTGATATTAAAAGAAAAAAAATGATATATATATATTGATAAACAGAGGAGCCAAGGTGTATTAGGATCAAATGAGAGTGGCATACAAAGCCAAGTTTCCAACAACAATAAAAAAGCCAAAAAAATTATACAAAGAAAAAAAGCTCAATGGTTAGAACCATCCTTCCATATACATCTTGAACTATCTAATAAAAAATCATTACATCACTTAAGGAAGTAGATTTTTTTCTCATTCAAAACAGCAAAAATTATAACTTAATAGTAATTTTTTTATTCAAAATTTTCAATTAAATTTGGATAATATTGCACCATTTTTCCAGTGATAAAAATGTAGTGGCAAAAAAGTCAAAAAAAATTTGTACAAAGGGAGCAAAAAACTCAAAAACAGGTATGCAACATTCCATAACAGAACCCAAGATTGACAAGAAGGTACAAACAGCAAAGGAGACGCTGCGGAAAAGAAACAACCCATTGCTTTCAAACTGAAGAATCCATGTGCTTTGCAGAAACTGTGCTTTGAAAGTAGAGCAACAGCCCGTGATTAACAGTATTCGTATCAGCACGATACCAGATGAAACATCCAAAAATACTGTGCAGTAAATCAAACTGAGATAAAAACCATGGACTCGAAGTTGCTACAGAAGAAACCATAGAGATCACCTGAAGCATAGCCCACTGCCGTAGAGCTAATTGTGAAAAAATGAGTACTAAGAAGCATAAGGTAGCAGAACATAACCGAATCACAGCTAAAGGTGCATTAGAAGCATCAAAAAACTTCATCCAAAGTTTGGTTATATACCACCCAAAGATCACATAGAGAACAAAAAATGGAACAAATAGCTGAAGTGAACTACTAAAAGCTGATACAAAAGGTTGGCTGCAATAAGGAACAAAAAACCCAAGAACTATTATATCAACCAAACTGAAATTAGGACAGTCAAAGGCAGCACAATAGTGTAGCATATTTGGCAGACTGAGGAAGAAATCATGAACCCTGTAAAAACTGAATACCGAAATCATCAGCCTGCAAAATGTGAGAGAAATAAGACAAAGTGATATCCCCTGCAAGAACAAAAAAGACCAATTATATCCCCCTGCAAGCCGTAATTTGCTATATAATCAGACGCTGCATTCGCTTCCTTATAAACACGAGTAATCTTAACACACTAGCAGCTTTGGTCCAGGCCATAGATCTTTAAGTAATGGAATATGTTGATACTTTTGAATAAACCACGAGATGACTGTTGAATAGTCACGTTCTAACCAAATTTGAGAAGCATGGAGTTGATGCACAGTTGCCTCTGTACCCAGCCAGGCAGCTGCAAGTTCCGCAAATAGAATAGATGAAGGGTTCAAGAGCTTTGCACCATAACCGGGCTGTGTGATCTCGAAAAACCTAAGCAACAACGGTTTTATCATGTGCAATAGAAGCATCAAATTTTGTTTTATAACTCTAAAGGAAGAGGATAGTCAGGAAACTAATGAATCAGAGAGGTGAGAGACATCAAGAGAATGAAAACTATCCCAGCACTTGAACGGAGTAAAAGATGGATGCATGACTAAAGGGCTAGGAGGAGGAAGATAACAAGTATTCTCTTCTTGATTTCATCCTCCAATCTGCAAGCTACACAACCCTTTATAAATTCAAGAAACGCATATCAACGATTAAACTCTACATAGAGGTGGTTGTAATTCATAAAAGGGTAGATCCATCCTATTTTTGTTAGCATGCATGGTTGCACATGATCAAATCAATTTGATACAAATAAACTTCCATTTAGGTATGTATATACATATATATCTACATATACACATGTGCATATATAATGACACCTCGTAGGAGAATTTGATAATTAAAAACCTACCATGGGAATATATTATCCCTTTGCCCATGTGGATAATGGAATTAAACTCTTGCAAGCTCTTTATTCTATACTGAAAAAATGATCTGACAGGAGAGAGAAAAATTTTCTCAATTCACCCAATTCGAATCTCTCAAATAGATTTAGAAAAAATAGAGAATTTGGCAAAAGTAAACCCTTTATCCCTTTTCTATATCCAAACATTCAATTCCTTCCTCAAGCCGTAACTCTATTCATAGAGATGGGGAGCCGTTAGAGGCCTTCAAGGAGGCCCTTTAACCTTAACTCCTTAAAATCCACTTGCCTTTGCCCCTATTCCCATATCCAAACCTTACTTCTTGATAACATGATCACCATGATGATCCTTCGGCATAATCTGAAGAAGAATCATTTTCTTAATTCCATTAGAATTGCCAAACTATGCCTTAAAAGATTGCTAATTTGAAGAAGAATCATCTTCTCAATTCCACTAGAATTGCCAAACTACGGCTTAAAAGATTGCAATGATCTTGACTGCTAATGTAAATTTATAAGCCCAATATTTTGATTGGCCTGCTAGGATCTAATTGAGAATACGGTTCATCTTTTGTCATGCCCTAAACCTAGAACTAAGGTCGGCCATAAGACACGGTCCCACACTCCACAAGGCAAGGTCCCAAAGAATATGCATCTTTTGTAATCTCAATACCCATGAATAATAATGTTTTTAATTCATAACAATTAGTAAAACTTGTACAATTACAAATTCAAGCATCCTTTAATCATTCAATCGGATATCAATATCGCTCTATCTATTCATCCTTCATCCAGAACCTAAATCACAATCAATCATGAGTATCCTACAACTTTGAGAAGAGAAAAAAAAATGAGGTTGAGCTTTATAATCCAATAAAAATCTCCACATACTCACACTAATATAAAAAATAATTTAAAAATAATAGTAAATAATATTAAAGAGAAAACATAAACCACAAAATCTCATGTCAAACATCCATTATAACTCAATATCGATATATATAAAAATATGCATTATATACCATCAAATATTCATCATTTTAAAAGTGATATACCATATGTATCAAAAAAAAATGATATACTATACATATCATTAAGTAAAATTCTTTTTACTTAATTATAATTTCATATCTTATCACTTATATCTCACTAACATGATCTAGATCAATCAATAGTTTCTTTAGGATTTTGGACTAATCACAATGACATTCCAGCCGGTGACTGGCAACCTCAAGTACCATATTTTTGCCCATAATAGGACTATTCTCAGTACTTTATTACTATCCATGGTAGGTTATTCTCAATACCATGTTTCTATTTATGACATGCTATCCATAGTGCCATGTTCCTCCTCATATCAGGCTATTCACAATGGTATATTCTTGCCCATGATAGGCTATTCTCATTTAACATGGCCAGTTCAAATATTTTTTTCTTAATTATCAATTTATTAAATCTCAATTATGCTAGAAAAATATTGTATTGTATTATGTATTTTTCAAGATTTTTAGTAGCTAGTGTCACAATCCAAACCATTTGAAAAGCCACCAACAAAAGTATATAATACAACAAATATAAGTAGTCATATCAGTAATATATATCAATCAAAATCAACCACAAGAAATCAAAATCATACAGCATATAAATAAATATATATACAGATGTTTGTGTCTAAGAATTTTTACTTCTACTGACAACAAACTCGATAACAATATCAACTATTCCATGCTTTAATACATCCAATCAATCGATATAATTACAACTCATCCTCAATCAACCACCAGCATAAGAAATAATAAATACTTGTTAGATTCCTATTTAAAGCTCTAATATCTTAATTACTCTTAGATCTAATTCGCATATCTAACTTAATTCAAGACTAAATAAATATAAAATTTGGGTTATACCACAGTTCAAGAGCTATAGTATAACCCCTTGCTAGACTTCTTCTTGATCAGATGACCGCACGCATCCACAAATCAAAGTTGGACATAGAAGAGATTCATATAGGAAAAAGACTGACTAGTGATAGTACTTAGGGCCTGAATAAGTTAGAATAGTTTAAATCAATCATCAGGTCAAGAAACTGATAACCCATCTAAATAAGGATAGCAGATTAGGGGTTGACAATTATGGATTTCAGAATGATCAACAATAATCTGAATGAAGGTCAACATGATGGAAGCTTGCAGCGATACCAATTCGGAACCTTCTACTGAAAGCAACCATGGTCCATAGAGAAGGGATTAGAAATCCTCCATTGGCCCACTAAGGCACTCACAAGGAGAAAAATCAAAGTGAGAAGAACACATGGAAGGAAAATAGGGGACCTTGTCTTCTCCCCACTTTATTTAATGGATCCCTAAATCCAAGAAGAGAGAGAGAGAGAGAGAGAAAGATAGAGAGAGAAAAGTAGAGAGATGAGAGGGAAAAAGCAAAGAGAGAGAAAAGAACAACGCTTTCTCTTCCTCTTCTTCTTCAAAATAGAGCATCCTCTCCCTATCCCCTCTTCTTGTTGTCATGATAGCGGAAGACTCGAGCCAACGGCCGATGATAGTGCTTGGCGGCAATGAGATGATGACACCACCAACAACCTTAGTAAAAAAGAAGAAAAAAACTTGAAACAACAGAGTCTTGTTCATGTTCAAATCCAAGTGGCTTGCCAGTCTAAATCCAAGAGGTGGCAATAGCCCAAAGATCAGAAAGAAGTAGGAAAGAAGGTTTAGCAACCTTACCTTTGCCGTCGGTGAGATCCCACACCCAAGATGCTGATGAATTCTGCCCCAAAAGAAACTAGAAATCTAGCTCAATCTAATTACCTTAAGCCCAAATTCTAAAGGAAGGGTTAGAAGACTATTTAAATAGGCAAAATCAAGTCTTTAGAAGGATTTTGGGTTGACCAGGCACTGTTCCTACTAGACTCTAGGAAGAGAGTCTGTTTTGCATCGAACTCGAAGAAGAATAGGGCGACTCCTAGTTGGAGTCTTTTTTTTTCTCCTCTTATTTTGGGCCCAAAGAGTTGGACATTACATTCTCTCTTCCTTAAAAAAACCTTCTTCCTCGAAGTTAACATACCTGAGATTTCAAACTTTGAAAGTACACAATCCTTCTAACATCTTTCAGCTCCCAAATAGTCTGCCTTGCAGAGTGTCTGCTTCACAAGATTTCACAATAAAAAATTCTATAGCATCTCAAACTCGTTCCTTTCACATTGATTTCTCAACCTTTTCAAAGAACACTAATACTTTGACTTTATATTAAAATACCAAATTTTTTCGTCCATGACATTAATTGATTACTTCCATATAGAAATAATAATCGACCCAAACTTATTTTAATAGAAATAAAAGAAAGCCTGAACATCTAACACTCTTCATAATGACAACCTTCTTTTTTCTTTTAACCTTCTTCATGATTGAACAATTCGATTTTTATTTTAGAAAAATCTTAAGCTCCTACATCTAGATCAAGTAATAATGTCAGAGCTAGAAAAAGAAGATCCATGCCAATACATTCTAGATTTGAGCCTAATCGAAAGACTATCAATCCACTATGAATAAATTAATAAATTTGAGATGTCTAGTGTTCTCCCTAGCATTATCTACAATGAGAGACCCTACTAGCTAAAATTGCATGGCTATGTCCAAATTAGGTCAAGAATCAGCAACATTGTCCTTCCCTTATCTATAAAATCTTTCTTTATTGAAAAATTAATTCACATCTTCCATCATAATATCTTTTGAATCAAGAAATAATGTTTCTAATTGGTTCAAACTACTATACTTCCGTTGCATACTCTAATCTTTAATCAAATTTTGTAGGTTTATCAACTGAATTTTGACAAGAAGACCACTTTATATTATAATCTAAGAACGATCTAATCCTTCAAAATATTTTAGATATAACTAGAGTAAAATTTTAAGTTTCTTTATCTTTACTATACCTTAAGCGTACCACATCAATATTAAATCTTGATTCACTTTTCATGTTTGAAAACATTGCATAAGCTTCCTCCACTCATCTTGAACTCTATCAATCTAGAACTAATTTGATGTGCATCAACTCTAGATTTATTTGACTATAAATTAAACAATTCAAACCGACCTTTTTTTGTAAAAGGATTAACTCTAAACTTCAATAAATTAAAAAACCTCACTCAAAAATTAAACCTTGACTTAAAATATAACATACCCAACAATCTCCAATAAATATCAGGAAGTAATCCAGCCCAATCCAAAGGTGATAATTTAAATTATCAAAGATTCCAATAAGATGCAAGTTTCATGTCTTCATAATCAAATCCAATCCACTAATAGAAAATTACATGTATTTGCAACATCACAATTATGTTTTTCTATGCCATTTTCATTCATAATCTACATATAGATTCAACCCTCAAAGAATATTCCATTCTAATATCATGAAGCTCTTTCTTAGGTCATACTCTAAGCAACTTGCTAATAAACCCAAAACTTGAAATCAAACAATCAATAACAAAACTAGAGGGCCATAGTGATTTGCACATATATCGAGTTTTTGATTCCAAAGTGTTAACTCTAGAATTGATTTTGATGATGTCAAAGATGTTTAAATATAAATTATTTTTACTAATAATACTTTAAGAGTGATTATAGGATTTCTCAATAAGCTCAATTATTTTATTTAAAAGGATATCCTCTCAAAAAATTCATGTTTCCAACTCAAGGCTTTCAGTTGGAAGCAAAGTACCTATATAAAGATTTGGACTTAGAGAACCGAGCTCCAACTCATTCCCATTCCCCTATTTGAAAGAGGCCTTTTCTTTCAATTGTGCAAGAAGTTCTTTCCTTCCTACTTCATTGAAGACCTCTCTGTTTATTACAAATCCTAGGGAAAAGAGTAAACTAAACCGAAGCAAGAAATGTCTAGTCTAGAAGTTCCTCTCAACAAGCCCATACTTGCATAAATTAAGTTTAAGAAGGCAAGTCTACTCTTAAATAAAATTGATCAAAAAAAGTTATCTAAAATATCTTGTGGCATGTTTGGCATGAAATTGAGTCAACTCAGCATGAAACTTAGCCGATCTAATCTCAGTTTAAGAGAAAGATAGAAATCAAAAAAAATTAGATCAAATTTTTTAGCCGATCATATATTCATGTTAGTCGATCAAGACAGGATCTTATCCGACTCAAGCTTTTAAATAGCCGACCAAATTTAGATTTAGGATGAAGATAGAAGATAAAGTTTTAAAGTATTTTTCTGAGCCAACCCTATAATTAAGATCGCTAACCAAGTCTTCTAAGCCGATCTAGAAGATCAACTAGCCGATTCAGTCTCAGAGATAGAAGAGCACAAAAAGTAACAGAAATCTGCAAGTCTTCTGAACCAATCTAGAAAATCAATTAGCCGATCAAGCACTCAAGTTAGCCAACTAAGAGAGATCTGAGTTGATCCAATCTCAGATAGACAGAACAGACAGAACAATAGATTTTTGGCATCTACTACTGAGCTATTTTAGAGTTTCATTTAACCAACTCAAAGTTGACAGTTAGCCGACGAAGAGTCTAGATGAGCTGACTTACAAAATTCTGATAAAATAACAGTTAATTTTATAAAATTTTTTAAAAAATATTAAAATCGATGATAACGTCTATTTTCAAGCTTCCAACAATTAGAGTAGTAATTATATATATTTTGAAGATCATAAATGTGAAAGATTCATCGAGGAAATCAATTTTTGAAAGAAGAAAAATTTATTGAGTTATTTTTTTTTGAAGATAGTATGAGAAATTAAAAAAAAAATAAAGAAAGAAAGCCTTAAATTCAGCCCTTCCTACAATGCTCTCTTCCCCTTCTTCTTCAAAATGACATCCCCTCCCCTTCCCCTATTCTTCTCATCATGGTAGTGGAAGACTTGGGTTGGCAACCAGGGGTGGCGCTCGGTGACGACAAGGTGATGACCTTGGCAATGGTCGTAGCTGCCGGTGGTCGACAAAAAAAACAAATGGAAGAAAAAAAACTCGGAATAGCATAGCCTTATTCACATCCAAATCCGGCAGCTCGCCGGTCTAAATCAAGCAACGGCAACAGGCCAAAGATCATAAGAAGAAGGAAGGAAGATTTAGCAATCCTCACCTCTAGTGAGATCCCGCGCCCAAGATGCCGATGAATTCCTCCTGAAAAGAAACTAGAAATCCGGCTCAATCAAAAGAACACAAGCCCAGATTCTAGAGGAATGGGTGGAGGATTGTTCAAATAATCAAGGTCTTTAGAAGAAATTTGGGGTTGAGGAGGCTGTGTTTCTATCGGACTCTGAAAAGAGAGTCTGCTTTTCATTGGATCTTGGAGAAGAACAAGGCAACTCATGGTAGGAGTCGTATTTTTTTTTCCTTTTGTTTTGGGCCAAAAAGGTCGGCCGAAAGCGCTGGCGTTACATCTTTGATCCAAGAGAAAATGGATTCAGGTCGAAGTTTGATTTTCTTTTTTTCTTTGGCAACTCAGATTATTGTTGATGATGACTTGGGCCCGAGGTTCTTGCTTGTTGCACCAACGGTAAAGTTGGCGATCTGTGTCATCCTTCCGACAAGCTCGACTCAGAATATATCATCACCCCATATTTTCTGTCTCCCAAACAACCAACGGTTCAGTTTTGGAAATACATATAAAGGATTATGCTGTATAATTTGGGTTCGGGAAGATGCTCAGACTGAACCATTAGACATTATCCAATGGACAAAAATCCTCCAGCACCAGAGAAAATCCTCTAAGAACACTGAAAGAAATTGAGAGGAAGAGAAATAGCATAAGTTTAGGCGTAATCTTTTCTCCTTAAATTCTTTAGAAGCCAGGGACCCTTTTTTTCCTTTTTCTTATGGCCCTCTTTTGTCATGGACAGGCCTTTCAACCTCTTTTTCTTTCTTAGATCTCTCTCTCTCTCATGTAATTAATATTTATATTTTTGTTAATACAAAACTCTGGATGAAAAACCTACCGTTTTTCATCAAAAAAAGGAAAAAAAATCCTCTGAGAGCTTTCTCCCTATCCACCACATTCCCATTCACATGCATGGGAAAGTAAGGGGTTGAATTCTTTTACTAAGGGAGTCCTGGTTAAACCGTGAGAAGGGGAAAAAAAAAAAGCAGAAACATTCCAAGGGCCGCTCCCTGTATCCCATCCCCTCGTCTCTCTGAAGTGCCGTTCTCTTTAAAGATGCAGCTGGATGCAGGACTTAATTGTCACAACAATGACTTTCCATGGTTTTTGAAATCATAAGATTATTTAATTTCTTGTTTCTGCAATGGGATAACCAAAATTTCTGCTTTCAATATTTTAGATTCTTCTCAGTTCTTGCATGAGCTAAGAAAATAGAGCTTATGCTAACAAGTACAGGCTCCAACCCCACTACTGCTGCATTTTCATACTCCATCAGTATCAAGCAAGGATTTGTACATGTTAGTGCTGGAACTACAAAATGATATTTGGTAGGTCTAATTTGGCGCTGGAAGCGCTTCTGGAACATATAATCGTTGTTGAATTAAGCTGAAACCGTTTTCTCCAGGCACCTGATCATGTTGCAGCACACCGGGAACATCATGTTTATGACTATATATTATCTCGAATAGCAGAACCTTGGGGTGGAACTGCTGCAAGTTCCTTCCTGAACCCCAGCTTCGTATCAGCAAGGCATCCAGAACTTGCTAATGAGGTGATCTAGACCTGATCCGATTTTACTATTTCATCATCGTCGTTCCTGTGCCAACTCCAAAAAGCATGGGTCGAATTTATGATCTTCAGCTCACCATTTTAAATGACCAAAACTTGCTTCACGGAAAGCTGACCACTCTGACTTTGGGTGAAGATAGCTGATAAGTTCAAAAGGAATTCAGTAATTATACTACAAAAGGTATTTTGAAGTGATTAGTAATTACAGCACAAATACAAAAGATTGCAAGTTCTAGAAATACAATTAAGCATATGCACCATGCTAGAGGAAATGCCGTACCTTTGAGCCAGACCATCCCTGTCATGATGCATCTGGATGAGCCCAATGAATCTTCTGTCATGATGCATGCAATAACACTAGCAACCATGGCGTCTTTTCTCTATCAACGTTAGCAGGATCAGCGGTAACATCAAATACAAAAGGATACTGTCTTCATCCACATAAAATACTAGATAGTTTTCTTGTCTTTGAATATTTATGCAGTTGAATTAGGAAAAATCATAGAAAGGGAAAAATAATTTTTTTAAAAGGAACTCCCAGTCCTAAATCTGATAAAACCAAGAAAAGCTAATTGCTCCACAAGGTGAAGTATGAATATTAATTATGGGGAAGGAAATATTTATGAGGTGAAGACATGCACTCTGGCTAAAAAGGAATATAGCAGCTATTTTTTCAGATAGAACTAACTGAAACAACAATTTCAGCATATAAGCCATTAGATGAGGATGCATCATTATATTATCTGATGTGTTTACAACTAACCAACTGGAGAGTCAGATAGCACCTGCAAGAAATCAACAATGCTTATAGCTAATTATTATGAAACATTATGCCAGTAGTTCATTATTGCCAGAAGCTGAGGGAGAAGGGTGAGACAGAGTCTACTTCATTTTCAAACTTTAATTCCAATGACAAAAAAATTATAAGGCAAGGCTTGTTGCTCAGGGGTTCTCTCAGGAGTATGGTAAAGATTATGAAAAAATCTTCGGCCCCGTAGCAAAAATAACTTTAGTTTGTGTGGTGTTAGCTTTAGCTGTAAGTCTTGGATGAAAACTTTGGCAGTCAGACGTTAAAAATACTTTCTTATACAGGGAGATCAACAAAAAAATTTACATAGAGCAACCATCAGGATATATTTTTGCCGCTCATCATAATTATGTGTGCAAGCTTAAAAAGACTCTTTATGGGTTAAAACAAGCTCTCAGAGCATGGTATAGAAAAATGGCTCAATACTTACAGTTTTATGATTACTTCTCTTTTAACTCAGATGCTAGTCTATTTGTCAAAAGACAAGACAATTTGCATGTTGTTGTGCTTTTGTATATGGATGATATGATCATCATAAAAAATGATAAGAAAGAGGTTGCAAAGCTTCGTGCGGATCTCTTCGTTCGCTTTAAGATGAAGGTCTTGGGAGAGCTAAGTCGTTTTCTTGGTTTGGAGGTGGAGAAAGCAAAGGATGGGATCTTTATTTCCCAGGAGGCTTATACAGCGAAGCTTGTCAAAAAATTTGATGTGCATCAGGGCAAGCTGTGTTCTACTCTTTTAGATGAGAATGTCAAACTAAAGTGTACTGGTGGTAAAACTCTCCCTGATCCTCATCCCTTTAGAACTTTTGTTGGGAGCCTTATCTACTTGATTATTATAAAGCTAGATATTGCTTTTTCTGTCGGTCTTATTAGTCGATACATGCAAGAACCAAAGAAGCCACATTTGAATGCAGTAAAGCAGATCCTTAAGTATGTGAATTCTACTTTTTGATATGGGTCTATTTTACAAGAAGGGTGTTGATCTTATTATTCAGATACTGACTTGAGTGACCATGTGGATGATCTCCAGCTATGTATTTTTTTTTTTTTATTCATCTTATATTTTTTTGATGTAGTAAGAAATATTTTTTTTTTTCCTTACTGCAAAAGCAGAGTACAAGATTTCTTTCGTTTGCCGCTCAAGAATATATTTGGTTGAGACGGCTGATCGGAGATGTCTATTCTCTTATTCAAGATCCAACTGTTATTCATGACGACAACCAAAATGCTCTCAAATTAGTTATAAATCTGATTTATCATGTCAGAATTAAATATATTGAGATCGAGCACCATTTCATAGAGCTCTTTTCCAAAATAATACAAAAAAAAATTTAAATACCAAAATATATCAAAACCAAACTTATTTATCAAACTAATGCAAAAAGGGAAAAACACCATTTTGAATGGCGTTTTTTTCCCCTCCACATCACCCTACTTTTCCACGATGGCATCATCCCAAAAAAAAAAAAAAAAAAAAAATGCCAATTGAAATGGCGTTTTCAAATTTTCCCACAAAAAAAAAAGGAAAAAAATCATGAAATAATGGAATTTTTTTTTAATTTAAAATTAATAAATAAATTAAAATTTTAATTTTGATTGAAATTTAAAATATAAAGATTTGAATTTGTAATTAATTAAAAAAATTAATTTAGATTTTTTATTTCAATTTTTTTAAAAAAATATCAAAAAAAATTTAAGAAATAAAAAAAATTATCATAGAAAATAAAAAAAAGAGAAAGAAATATGAAAGAAATAAAAATTAAAAATTTAATTGAAAAACATCATTCGAAATACTTGTCCTAAAAATTTTTAAAAAAAATTAAAATTTTAAATATTTAAGTAATAAAAAAAAAGAATTATAATTTAAAATTTAAAAGAAATAAAATTTTAAAGATTAATTGAAATAAAAATTATAATTTAAAATTATAAATTAGATTAGAAAAAATATATCATAAAAGAATAAAATTAAATTAAATTAATTATAATTTCTTTTTAGGATATTTTATAAATGTGACTTAAAAAAATTAAATTTGAATTAAATTTTGATAAAAAAAAGAAATACATTAAAAAGTTAAAAAATGAGGAAAAGTTAAAAAGTTAAAAAGTTAAAATTTTTAAAAAGTCACAAAAAATAAGAATTATAAATTAAAATTTTAAAAAAAATAAAATTTTAAAGATTAATTGAAATAAAAATATTTTTTAAAATTATTTTCTCAAATTAAAATTAATTTAATTAAAAAAATTTCCAAATAAAATTTAAAAATCGCCTAAAAAAATTTTATAAAAAGATAAAGAATTGAAAAAAAATAAAAATTCTAATTGTAATTGAAGAACAAAGTTTATAATTTTTAATTTTAAGAAATAAGAATTAAAATTGAAATTGAAATTAAAAATAATATTTTAAATAACTAAATTAATTTAAATATTATTATTTAAAAAATATTTTAAATAAAGAAAAAAAATGAAAGAAAAAGTTAAATTTTAATTTGAATTAAATTTTGATCAAAAAATAAATACATTAAAAAGTTAAAAAATGAGAAAAAATATAAAAAAAAAATTATAATTGAACTTTAGAAAAAATAATATTTTTTTAACTAAAGAAAAAGAATACGTAATAGAATGCTAAAAAGATAAAAATGGAAGAAAACTGAAATTATAATTTCAAATGATAAATATTTTAAAATAAATTTTAAAAAAAAGTATCATAAAAAATAAAAAAATAATAATAAAATAAGAATTATAATTATAAATTTTAAAAAAATTTAATTTTAATTTAAATAAAAATTATCATTTAAATTATTATTTTTATTATTTATTAAATTTATTTATTAAAAGATTACAAATAGATAATTAAAGAAATTTAAAAAAAAAAAGGAGAAAACGCCATAGAGAATGGCGTTTTCTCCTCCCCAAACCCCTTTTTCCCCTCCTTCTTCCTTTTCCCTCTTCTCCTTCTCCTCCCTTCTCCCTTCTCCCTTCTCGATCTTCTCCGGCGTCTCTCCGGCGGCACGGCGGCACGACGGTGAGGTCTCGGCGGCGGTGAGCTCTTCCCGCCTCTCTCTCCCTCTTCCTCTTTCTCTCTCCCTCTTCCCCTCTCTCTCTTTTTCTCTTAGTCATGCCGGCGGCGGGCCGTGCGTCCCGGCGGCGGGTCCCGCATCCCAGCGGTGGCCCCCGGCCCCCTCCTCTCTCTTCCTCTCTCTCTTTCTTCCTCTCTCTCTCCCTTCTCCTTGGCCGCCGGCCACAGACGGCCGGCGGCGGGCGCGCATCCCGGCGGCGGGTCCCGCGTCCCGACGGTGGCCCCCGACCCCCTCCTCTCTCTCTTCCTCTCTCTCTCTCTCTTCCTCTCTCTCTCCCTTCTCCTTGGCCGCCGGCCACAGACTGCCGGCGGCGGGCCGCACGTCCCGGCGGCGGGCCGCGCCCCGACGGCGGCCGCGCGCCCGACGGCGGGTCCCGCATCCCGGCGGTGGCCCCCGGCCCCCTCCTCTCTCTCTTCCTCTCTCTCTCTTCCTCTCTCTCTCCCTTCTCCTTGGCCGCCGGCCACAGACGGCCGGCGGTGGGCCGCGCGTCCCGACGGCGGGTCCCGCATCCCGGCGGTGGCCCCCGGCCCCCTCCTCTCTCTCTTCCTCTCTCTCTCTCTCTCTCCCTCTCTCTCTCCCTTCTCCTTGGCCGCCGGCCACAGACGGCCGGCGGCGGCCGCGCGTCCCGACGGCGGGTCCCGCGTCCCGACGATGGCCCCCGGCCCCCTCCTCTCTCTCTTCCTCTCTCTCTCTCTTCCTCTCTCTCTCCCTTCTCCTTGGTCGCCGGCCACAGACGGTCGGCGGCGGGCCCCGCATCCCGATGGTGGCCCCCGGCCCCCTCCTCTCTCTTCCCCTCTCTCTCTTCCTCTCTCTCTCCCTTCTCCTTGGCCGCCGGCCACAGACGGCCGACGGCGGGCCCCGTGTCCTGACGGCTGGCCCCGCATCCCGACGGTGGCCCCCGACCCCCTCCTCTCTCTTCCCCTCTCTCTCTCTTCCTCTCTCTCTCCCTTCTCCTTGGCCGCCGGCCACAGACGACCGGCGGCGGGCCCCGCATCCCGACGGTGGCCCCCGGCCCCCTCCGCTCTCTTCCCCTCTCTCTCTCTCTCCTCCTCTCTCTCTCTCCCTTCTCCTTGGCCGCCGGCCACAGACGGCCGGTGGCGGGCCCCGCGTCCCGACGGTGGGCCCCGCGTCCCGGCGGTGGCCCCCGGCCCCCTCCTCTCTCTTCCCCTCTCTCTCTCTCTTCCTCTCTCTCTCCCTTCTCCTTGGCGCCGGCCCCGCGTCCCGGCGGCGGGCCCCGCATCCAGGCAGCGAGCCCCGGCCCCCTCCTCTCTCTCTCTTCCTCTCTCTCTCCCTTCTCCTTGGCCGGCCACAGACGGCCGGCGACGGGGCCCCCGCGCCCCCGGCGGCGATCCTCGGCCCCCTCCTCTCCCGGCGGTGGGCCCCAGACGGTCGGTGGGGCCGCGTGCCCTGACGGCGGCCCCGCGTGGCGATGGCTCTGATGCGATGGGCTGCGATGACGGTGGGGCCCACGGGTTCCGACGTTCATTTTTTTTTTATCTCATTAATTTTTTTTATTTTTATCTTTATCTAATTAGATTCAGTTGTATTTTAAATTTTTAAATATATTGCATTTCATGAAAACATAGACCCGTCAATTGATCAATGTATAATATTCTACGTTATCCGTATAAAATATATATGAAATATATATTTTTATATGGATATCGTAAAATACATACATTGGTCAATTGATTGTCCAGTTTGGACAGTTTGAGAATTGCATTTAATTCTATAGATAATTACATTATTCGAATGATATGCGGAGGGTTTGAGAGAAATTTCGGACAGTATTTTTCTTTAGTTCTCCTCACACATTTTGAGTCGTGTGGGGAGAACTAAGGGGAAATGCTGCCAAAATTTTTTTCGGTCCTTTTTGCATATCGTTTGATTAATGTAATTAATCTATAGAATTAATGCAATTTCTGAATGGGATAGGATCTATCTGTACCTATTTGTTGATGATATGATGCATGTATCATGTAA
Source organism: Elaeis guineensis (assembly GCF_000442705.2). Lineage (NCBI taxonomy): Eukaryota > Viridiplantae > Streptophyta > Magnoliopsida > Arecales > Arecaceae > Elaeis > Elaeis guineensis. Next base: position 32,663,312 of record NC_025998.2, read on the forward strand.
ATCTTTTGTAATAATAAAATAATTAATAATATTAAATTTTTAATCTTGATTTTATTGTAGGTTTTTTTGAGAAAATGGCCAGTACTCGAATTCGTGTTTTATTGTATTATGATGGCATGATACAGAATGACCAAACTGGTGTGCAGTATAGTCACCCTGCAAATTGGATGATTAGAATATCTTCATCATTATCACGTCAAGAATTATTGGATCATTTATACAGCAGTATTTCTGTAGATAAAGAAAAATATGAAATAAAATTGAAATGGAGATCTCCTAATATGTCGGGACAGTTAATGCAGAGTAAATATATCTTGGTTCCAATTGATGACGATGATGATGTCGAAGAAATGCTGACCTTTCCTTTGAAATATTCAGAATGTCGATTTTTAGAATTATATATTGAAAAAGAAGATGTACCAAGCTTTGGATACCATAGTCGGTTTTTAACTCAAGCGGATAATAATGTTGGGCCTTCCTCACCTTTTGTAACTCCTATGATACAAACCGATAGTGTTGAGGCCGATTTTGCAGAACAACATCCCACTACTGCCGGTCCTAGCTGTCCAATTATTCCAAGTGCTGTGGTGACTTCTCTTGTGTCTTCTGCTATGGTGACTTCTCTTTTGGTACAAGTAGTGGTAAGTGCGGGAGACGACACTCATATAGGAAATGATGATTGGGTAGTCGGTGGAATAAATTCTGATAGTCTGGGTTTTGAGTCAGATGAAAATGAAGATGAAGACAGTTGGATGGATGAGGACAGTAGCAGTAATGATGATGATGATGAAGATAAGAATGATGATGAAGATATTCAAGCTAATATTAATGTGGAAGAATCTCAATCTTGTTTGCACGAACCTCCACAATATTTTAATGATATAAATTTAGATGATGGTGGTTGTGTTAGTGCTGGTCGAAGATTGAATTCTGACAATCAATTTTGGGACTCTTCGATGACTGAATTTTTTAAAGGTTTAATGTTTGAGAGTAAAGATGATGTAAGGAGAGCTGTTGATCTTTATCACATTATAAAGCATTGGACATATAATGTAGTTCAGTCGCATTCAAAATTATGGTCCGTACGATGCGCATCATCAGATAATGTTCAGCATTGTAAATGGAGGCTTCGTGCTGCATTGTTGAAAAAACATGGATATTTTCAAATCACAAAATATGAGGATCCTCACACTTGTTTGTTTACGGGATTGAGTCGAGACCACAAACATGTCAGTGGAAAGATGATTAGCACATTAGTCCGACATATTGTTGAGAAAGATCCCGGTGTTAAAGTTGAAGCTATTGTGGCAGCCGTTAATGATCAATTTCAATATACAGTATCATACAGGAAAGCATGGTGTGGAAAGCATAAGGCATTGGTTGATATTTATGGAGAATGGGAGCCATCTTATGCTAAATTACCTTATTATATGGCTGCACTTCAATATGCAAATCCTGGTACAGTTGTTTCATAAAATTTTTTTCAAGCTGTGAATTTCAATGTTCGCGTTTTAAATTATATTTTTTGGGCTTTCGAACCATCTATTCAGGGTTTTATGCACTGTTGTCCTGTAATTAGCATTGATGGCACGCACTTGTATGGAAAATTTAAAGGTAAGATGTTAATTGCAACAGGCATTGATGCAGAGAATGGGATATTTCCATTAGCATATGCAATTGTCGATGAGGAAACGACTGCAAGTTGGAGTTAGTTTCTTTTCCAGCTCAGAACACATATCGTTAAAGATAGAAATGGAATATGCTTAATTTCTGACAGGCATCCAGGTATATTAAATGCCATCGCAGATGAGTCTATTGGATGGAGTCCACCACGTGCCTATCATCGATACTGTTTAAGACATATCTGCAGTAATTTTAACACTCATTTTAAAAATGTACAGCTGAAAAGAGCAGTATGGCAAGCAGGAAGTGCTCATCAAGTTCGTAAATTCAATTTTATCATGGGTAGGATTAGAACAGTGAATGAAGAAGCTTGGAGCTGGTTGTCCGAGATAGAAAAGGAGAAGTGGACATTGGCACATGATGATGGCCTACGCTATGGTGTTTTAACTACAAATTTGTCGGAGGTTTTTAACAGTGTTTTACGAGGAGCTAGAAATGTGCCAATTACAGCTTGTGTTCAACTGACATTTTATCGTCTTGTCAAATATTTCAATACGAGGCATGCCCAAGCCTTGACATATGTAGAGGAGAATCCAAATAATCTTTTTACTCCTCATGTTGCAATTAAAATTGCTGAAGATCAAGTTAAGGCTAACCAACACCGAGTAACAGCATTCAACCTTCAAAGAGATATATATGAAGTGCTTACGAGAAGAGCAAGCGGATGATTACGAGGTGGAAAAAATTCTCATACTGTTACATTAGCTGAAAGAAAATGTTCTTGTGAAAAGTGGAGCACGTACAAATATCCATGTTCACATGTTTTAGCTGTGTGTCAAGAAATTGCTGTACATTTTAGTGGTTTTGTGGATGATGCATATACAATTACAGTATATATGAATGCTTGGAGCGGTAATTTCAATCCACTACCACATGAAGATTATTGGATGCATACACGTATTTTCAAATGTATGCCTGATCATCATCGTTTGAGATCGAAGCAGAAAGGTAGATCAAAGTCAACGAGACTACGAAATGAGATGGATGATAGGCAAATAAGAAATAAGAACCACTGTGGTATTTGTAGGGAACAGGGTTATGATCGTCGTCGCTGTCCTAGGATATTTCAACATACTTCAACTTCAAGCAGTGGAAGAAATTGAAAGCTTCGAAAATTTATTTTTGTTATTGTTTTATGAATTACTGTGAGATTGTATTTGAATTTACGTGTTTAATATGTTGGGATGAACTGAATTTTGTGTTTAAGTTGTATTGTATGATAATATTGTATTTACAAAAAAAATTTAAAATATATTGTCTTATTTTTTTAATATATCTGTGATAATATTGCTTGAGACAGCGTATTATGGCTTACGATCCACAATATCCCGGTCTTCGAGACAGCAGCATTCTTACATTGTAGGAGCACCATCGATCACAGACTATTTTAGATGGCGGCGTAAGCATTACAATCTTATTTATTTTTAAATTTTTATTTTAAAAATTATGTATATTATCTAATTATTATATTTTATTGCAGGAGTCCAGACATCTTCATCTACGACGATCCGATGTAGATTTCTGGAGGACAGAGGACATCCCAGATAGAGTGTTAGATTATTTACGATATCTGAGATTTTATGGAGTATATCGGATCGGTCGTATACAGATGGACGTTGGTCTTATTACTGCTTTGCTTGAGAGATGGCGTCCAGAGACACACACATTTCATCTTCCATTTGGTGAGGCGACCATCAGTTTACAGGATGTCAGCATCCTTACTAGACTACCAGTTGATGGAGATCCAGTTACCGGAGTTGATCCCACACTCACCATTCTGGAGTGGCAGGCTTTGTGCTTGCGATTGTTAGGGTTTGAGCCTGACGCACATTTTTTCGATCATTCACGACTCAGGATTGAGTGTTTGGATGATCGTTATCGTCATTTTCATATTGCGAATGATGCACCAGAGGAGATAGTGCAGCAGTATGTTAGGGGTCAGGTGCTGCGATTGTTAGGTGGTGTCCTGTTATCTGATACTTCATCGAATAAGATGAAGTTGATGTTTTTGCCATTATTAGAAGATTTAGACTTCGCTCGTCGACTCAGTTGGGGCAGTGCAGTACTAGCTTGTCTATACCGAGCTATGTGTCGGGGTTCCTATGCTGATCAGAGCGAGATTGGTGGTTATCTTGTATTATTACAGGTATATGAATTAAAATTTTTTATTTTTAATATTTAATTATATTTTACATTGGATATATCATTTATTTAATTTTTGAAATTTGCAGATTTGGGTATGGGAGCGTATGCTGACTATCAGTCCATTACGACGACAGTTGCTCGAGATGCCATCAGAGCAGCAGGATCCTGATGTTCCATTCAGACTAGACGGACCATTAGGATACAGGTATCGAAATATTATAGCTAATATTTAAATTTTATTATTTTAAATTTATTTAATATTAGTACATTGTGAAACAGATGGAACGTTGCATTAACGTTCATCACGTATCGACAAGAGTGGCACGGGTTTATAGGTGCCAGTTGGATACATTAGTTGATACATTTAGACGGATAAATTTTGAATTTTTTATAAATATCAATTTACAGTATTCATAATCTATTATAATTTTTTACTAATTTTTTTTATTTTAACTATATTATATCAATTTTTGTGGGAGCCATATACAGATGGGATATTGGCTATACTGCCGTAGATGTGTACAGTTGGACACGACATATGGACTGCTAGGGTGCCACTTATTTGTTTTGATGTGGTAGAGTGGCATCTTCCTGATCGTGTCCTGCAGCAGTTTGGTCAGACTCAGGGCATCCCAGAGCAGTTTGATACCAGTCAGAGACTTCATCGTATTGATCGACGAGGGAGAGCTCGTATTGACTGGCGTATCAGATATGCACAGTACATCGATATTTGGGATGCACGTCGAGATCACATTGTTCATGGTGATCCTATTTTGAGAGGCCGTTCATATACTGATGACTACATGGCTTGGTTTTTTAGCATTACGGTGCTAGTCATTGGACTGTCTCAGTATGCAGTTTCTGGATACGAGGGCGAGAGTTCTACTGTACGTCTTTTGGTAAGATTACGAAAATTACTTCATGTTATTTGTGTTATATTTTTGTTTTATATTTGACACTATACTGATTGTTTTATACTAACTGTTCTATTTTTATTTTATAGACTGATTCTATGTCGGATCTCGTGTTGGACGCTCGTCGTGCTTTATCTACAACTGATGAGGACGAGCGGATTCAGATACTGCGGGAGATGGAGAGAACAGGTTCCGAAATATTGGTGGCGATTGGTGTTGATCCACATACCTGTGCGCCTTGGTATGGAGCAGTTCGGGCACCAGATATGAGTTATACGCCGTCACCATATGTTTCACATATGCCATCACCGCATATTCCGCATATGTCATCATTCGATGCTGCACAGATGCCACCGCCTTTTCATCCACAGATGGCAGCGTCTTTTCTTCCTACATCCCCCAGATGCCATCACCGGGTACCAGTTGGCCACATGAGTATGATACTTTTTTTTCAGGTCCATCCGTGTATCCAGATGAGAGAGTTGAACGGGTCTCTCAGTCCGTAGATGATCCGACAGTATCAGTTATTCCTGAGCAGCATGATCAGCAGATCTCCTCCACTGATATAGGGGAGGAGCCATCACAGCAGGAGCAGCCGGCGAGGACCTTCCTGAGAAGATCCAAGCGACCACGGGCGACGCGACGTCCTTGTGGGACTTAGTCTTTGTTATATTTGTATTTAGTATTTTTACATTTTTGTTGTACTTTTTTTTTGTACGTTTGACATTTTTATTCTATTGAATAATATTAAATGTTGATTTTATTTTATATTATTTAATTTTAAATGATTGGATATTATGATTTGTGCATATGGATACACATACTCGAACGTGTCTCAGAACATTAGGAGAGAAAACGTTATGCTGAAAGGACTATAAAAATTATAACGTAAATAATAATATATCGAATGTTGCTCTTTGAATTGATTTTGATGGTTACAAAGTATTTGAAGGGATTACTAATGATTTTGGTTTGGAAAAAGATTTATTGTATTTCAGGAATAAATTCGTAATTTTATCAGATATGATTCTGAAGTCTCAAAAGCAAGAACAAAAGATGTGTAATCTATTGGAGGTAATTTCAACATTTTTGGCAGCGTATTTTGTAAGAAAAATAGGTTTATATTTTTGAGTCGATCTCATGAATCGACTCATGGCTAAAAGAGCTTAACGGCACGTAAAATTTTTGGCTGCCACACTCTGTGAGTCGACCCCTTGGCTTTCTTTCTGGTAATTTTTATTTTTTAAATTTTTTAAAAAGAGGGAGAGAGAGGAAGAGGGAGAGAGAGCAGGCAGCTCACCACCGTGCTATCGGAGAAGGGAGAAGAGAGAGAAAGGAGAAGAGGGAGAAGGAGAGAAGAAGGGGGGAAAGGAGAAAATGCCGTTCCCTTCGTATTTTTTTATTCTTTTACTTTTTTTTTAAATTTTTTTAAATTTTTTTCATAATTTGTTTAATTATTTTTTTCTATTTTTTTAATTTATTAAATTTTTTAATGAGGATATTTAAATTTATTTAGTTATTTAAAATGTTATTTTTTATTTCAATTAAAATTATAATTTTTATTTCTTAAAATTAAAAATTATAAAATTTGTTCTTAAATTACAATTATAATTTCTATTCTTTTTCAATTATAATTAAATTTAATTTTATTCTTTTATGATATATTTTTTTAATCTAATTTATAATTTTTATAATTTTAAATTTTTATTTTAGTTTTCTTCCATTTTTATCTTTTTGACATTCTATTATGTATTTTTTTCTTTTATTTAAAATATTTCTTAAAAAATTATATTTTAATTAATTTAGTTATTTAAAATGTAATTTTTAATTTCAATTACAATTATAATCCTTATTTACGAAAATGTCCTTCCTTCTTTATGACAAATTAAAGATTAATTGAAATAAAAATATTTTTTCAATTTATTTTCTCAAATTAAAATTAATTTATTTAAAAAATAATAAAAAAAATTAAAAATAGACTCAAAAAATTTCATAAAAACATAAAGAATTGAAAAAAAATAGAAATTATAATTGTAATTGAATAACAAAGTTTATAATTTTTAAATTTAATAAATAAGAATTAAAATTATAATTAAAATTAAAAATAATATTTTAAATAACTAAATTGTTGCTTCTTAGATTGATTTTGATGATTACAAAACATTTGAAGGGGTACTAATGATTTTCGTTTGAAAAAGACTTATTGCTTTTCAGGGGCAAAATTATAATTTTACCGAATCCTGATTTGAAATTATCAAATGATAGAATAAAAGATTTGTGATCCATTGGTGAAAATTTTATTATTTTTGGACTTATATTTTAAAAGATATGCATGTTTGAAAAATATGAGTCGACTCATGGGCCGACTCATATTTTTCAAACATGCCATGAGTCGACTCATGTACCAAGCTAGTCGACTCATGTTCATGAGTCGACTAGCTTGGCACATGAGTCGACTCATGGCATGTCGACTCATGGGTCGACTCATATTTTTCAAACATGCATATCTTTTAAAATACAAGTCCAAAAATAATAAAATTTTCACCAATGGATCACAAATCTTTTATTCTATCATTTGATACTTTCAAATCAGGATTTGGTAAAATTATGATTTTGCCACTGAAAAGCAATAAGTCTTTTTCAAGCGAAAATCATTAGTACCCCTTCAAATGCTTTGTAATCATCAAAATCAATCCAAAGAGCAACAATTTAGTTATTTAAAATATTTTTTTTAATTTTAATTACAATTTTAATTTTTATTTCTTAAAATAAAAATTATAAATTTTGTTATTCAATTACAATTATAATTTCTATTTTTTTTAATTCTTTATGTTTTTATGAAATTTTTTGAGGCTATTTTTAATTTTTTTTTATTCTTTTTTAAATAAATTAATTTTAATTTGAGAAAATAAATTAAAAAAAATATTTTTATTTCAATTAATCTTTAAAATTTTATTTTTTTTTAAATTTTAATTTATAATTCTTATTTTTTGTGATTTTTTAAAAAATTTTATTTTTTAATGCTAGATTTTATTTTATAAATTCTTTTTAAAATTTTTTTGACAAGCATTTGAAATGATGTTTTTCAATTAAATTTTAAATTTTTATTTCTTTCATATTTCTTTCTCTTTTTTTTATTTTCTATGATATTTTTTATTTTTAAATTTCTTAAATTTTTTTTTCACATTTTCTAAAAAAAATTTGAAAAATAAATATCTAAATTAATTTTTTTTGAATTACAAATTCAAATCTTTATATTCAAATTTTAATCAAAATTAAAATTTTAATTTATTTATTAATTTTAAATTTAAAAAAAAAATTTATTATTTTCAGATTTTTTTTTTTGGTGGGAAAAATTGAAAATGCTATTTTGAATGGCGTTTTTAAACGCCATTCCAATTGGTATTTTTTTTTTTTTTTTTTTTTTGAGATGATGCCATCGTGGAAAAGCAGGATGACGTGGAAGGAAAAAAAACATCATTCAAAATAATATTTTTTTTTATATATTAGTTTGATAAATAAATTTAATTTTAATATATTTTGATATTTAAATTTTTTTTTTATATTATTCTGAAAAAGAGCTCCCATTTCATTCGTGAGAATGTGCTTGATGGTTCCATTGATGTCACGGAGGCAAGAAGCAAGGACAATGTTGCTGACATTTTCACAAGTCTCTTTCCAAAAGGTCAGTTTGAGTATCTCCATGCTAAACTTGGCCTCTTTTCCAGAAATGCACTTCAAGAGGGAGTGTTGGAATATGTGTAAAGTGCATTTATGGAAGCAACTCGTGATAGCTACCTTTTCGTGTTCCATGCATGCATGGGGAAGGCCAATAGTTTTATTTAATATGTCGCTTAGTTTCTTGTTTGTCTTCTGATGTATTCCATGTCATAGTTATTATGTCTTTTAGTTTTCTGAGTTGTAATTAATGCATGGGTTGGAAAAGATTTCCTTCCATGACCATATATAGCTGTCATGTAACCCTTTCGTGGAGAACCAGTAAGAATCCGAGTCACGTTTTTATTATCTTCTTCCACTATACACTTCGGTTGTTCTTCTATATTGGTTAGCGATCTTGGGCTAGTGGTGTTTCTACCACTACGTTTGGAAAGGGATTGCTACTCGATAGCGGTGGTCCTTTTTTCCTCACATCTCACAACTAAATCAAGGGTAGCCTACCATTATTGTCCTTGGAAAGTATAAGCACTTCTCTTGTGGATTTGAGTTCAAAGTGCTTTAAGGGTCCTTTGCTTTGAAGGGGAAAAACTACTAAAATGACAAAAAGAAGAGTCAGAACCTTTAGTCAATGGCTTTAAACCATCACACTGGTATTCTCTCAAGTGCCCACGATCCATGAATATTGATCCATTACTAGAGAACTAGTTTAATGTACTGGCTTCCAAATGGATAAGCTGGTGTTAGAGTGTTGATCATGATCTAAAGATTATATTTAGTAGCAACAATTTGATTACCCAGCTAACACTTAGAATAGGCAGCGACGGAAGGACCGGCAGAGGGCTCAGCAAAATCAAGCAAACAAAGGTCCACTTGAAATTAGCATGCCAGTATCCCGCCATCCACCAACACAAATAATGGTCAACCTAAGCAGTGTTTAGAGAAATTATTGACTAAAGGTTTGTCTTTGCGGAAAATATAAGAATTGCAGCCTATCTAGGCAACCTAATATTTCAAAGGTTTTTCCTTACAGCATCATGGAAGCATCCCTTAGATGGAGAGGTCACCGGCATCTTCTTCGTGATGCTGCTGCCGATGATGATGCCATTCTCGAAGAGGTAATCGTTGATAAGGTTGATAAAGGATGAGAGGAGAAAAAGAGGGAGGGGATAGAAAAGGGGGGTAGTGGTGGGGTTGCCAGGTGTGTACGGGGAGGCCCACTACCGATGATGACGTTGTTGTCAGAGAGATCGCCGTTGATGAAGCATGGGAAGAGAAGAAAGGAGGGGAGGAAGGGATAAAGGAAGGGAGAGAGTGGTGAGACCGGGTAAGTATAACAGTCGGAAATGAAAATTTTTGATTTTTTATATAATATAAATGATTATATTTATGCTGTTAGTTTAACTTGATGTAAGTGTAGATTTTTTAAATTATTAAGTGTTAGTGTAATAAACGCTTAGAGGAATATATATATATATATATATATATATATATAAAATATATATATATATATATATATATTTAAATACGCTCTCGAGTTATTCAGAATTAGGGGTGCAAATAGATCGGATCATATCGGATAATGAGTGATTCTATCTAACTTGATTTTTTTAATCATGTCCTAATATTGGATCCAAATTTAATCCAATAGAAGATCATGTTGGATCAGATTCAGTTTACAGTCAAAATTTTCGATCCAATGGATATTCAAGTCAAATCGGATCCATGTTGAACCATATTCCAACTTAAAAAACTTGGATGTAGATTGGATTCGAGTCAAAATATAGCTAAATACATTGTTATTACTCTATAGCAAATATTATTAACTATACACAATAAACAATAAATAATATTGTTCTCAAAACAAATTAGGATATAAAATTTTTTTAACCTATCTTTATGTTAAAAATATTACTCATACAAGTCTTGAATCACAATTTAGAGGCTCAAATAAGTTTGGATCCTAACGATATATCTAGTTCAAATTATAGAATAAAAAATTTGAAATTGATCTAAAAAGTCAAATGAGTCAAGTGGACTAGAACTTAATATACCTAAATCCAATTCAAAAAATAGAACGAGTCCAATTTTAGAATTTGACCCAATCCCATAGTTCCTTTAAAGTGGGTTAAGTCGGATTAGGTCAGATCATGAGTCAAATTGATCCATTTGCAGCCTTACCTAGAATGCCCCATAAAGGATATATCAGTGTAACAAAAATGACAATATTGCCCTACAATAGTGGGTGGATGTACTCTATGATCTATCAAGTGTCGGGGTGAAAGTGGATATGATAATATTTGTTAAGATCTATTTTAGTATCTGAAGCTATTCATCAAAGAAAAATAGATACGAATTTAGATAAACAATAATCTGATCAATATCCGACTATCTAATTCTATTTGCAAGCCTATTTAGGTTTATATAGTATTATGAATTTTTAATGAAAATATATAGCCATATTTAAGATTTTAAGTCTTAATGGGATAGAGATGTCCTAATCATCCTATTTTATTCTTGTAAGAAAATAAGATTAGGATAGGGCTGAGACTCTGAAACTCATCCATGTAAAAAGAAAAGAAAGAAAAGAGAAAAAAAGAAAGAAAGAAAAGATGAAGAAAAAAATATAAAAGAAAAGAAGAAGAAGAAAAATAAAAAAAGAAAGGGAGAAACAAAAAGGAAAGGAAAAAAAAAAGGAAGAAAGAAAAGAGAAAGAAGTAGAGAAAAGCAAATTTAAAAAGAAAAGAAAGAAGAAAATGAAAGGAGGCATTGAGAAAAAAGAAAAGAAAGGAAAAAAAGCAGAGAAGAGAGATAAAAAATATCTACTAAGTTGTATGATCAAGACCGTTGTCGGGATGGATTGGGACAGCTAAGCATCCCATTCCATAGAAAAATAGGAATACTCCCCTCCCATAGGATTTAAAATCTTAATCATGTTAACATGATATTAATTAGATTTACCACCTACGTAGAAATATCTTTGAATATCTATTTAAAATAAATATGAATGTAAACTTTTACATCCGATTGGTATCTATATCCATATCTATATTTGTGAAGCAAAACAAATATCAATATAGATAATGCTAGCATCCGATTTGAATCCGATCCAATTTCAGCCTAATAAGATTTTCCTTCCATTTAAAACCTCATAGAGCACACATGCCCAATGCTATACTAAGAACATAAGGAAAGGATTAACATTGCTTGCAAAGGTCTTAAAGCACTGGCTAAACCGCCCAATGGACATGCGTGAGAATCTTTGTCAATAATAGCCAGGGTAGAATAGTTCTGATTCAGAATTATAGCAAAACTCCTCACTGAAAAAGAGAGGCATGATTGTGAAGCCTAGGGAATCCTGAAGAATGCTCATCATTCAGACATCTGGGATGGAGGATTATGGATGAACGCTTTCCCTCAATGACTTGAAAAAATTGTTGATTGTTTAACTCTTATAATAGAATATCAAACCCTGGTACAAAAAAGGAGCTGCTAAGAACAGGGAATACATCAAACAATACAAAACCAATTGCACCTTCTTGGCGATCGGCCACAATTTGATATTCCAGAATGCTCTAATGAGGGAGAAAGAACTCCATAATCCAAAGCATATTTCTGATCTTCCATAAAGGAAATCTCAACAGATCATGGGCTACAATCTAGATAGAAGGTACAACCAATCATAGCATGGTTTATTGGACGGATCTCAAACAAGATCCAGACAAAATGCCAAGGAACAGGCTGTGAACTTAACCTGTCCAGAATGCCATCATCCATTGAAATCTAATGATTCAAGTAGCCATAAGCATCCAAAGCAGCAATGACTGAAACACAGGCTGCGACAGAAGATTTCTGTTACATATCAGAAACAAAGGACCGCACTATACTGTAAGATAAACAACAAAATTCTCCCAAAATAATCTCTAATTTACAAAAATCCAAAACTATAGGTGGGGAAAAGCGTTATCATATTGATGCAAAATAAGCAGATGATAAAGCATAGGTGCTGTCAAGCATGGGCTCAGCTCTTCCCATATTTTTGTACATATGCCTGCAGTCAAGAGAGAGTGAACAAGTATTAGTAGCCAAGCCCTTCTGTCAAAGTATTCAAGCAGAATTCCAAAAAAAAAAAGGACAAAAAAATTGAACCCTTGCATATGCACCTGTACAAGTTTGTTGAGCTTCACTTTAGAGCATGACAAATACACGTCAATTCTTTCTTGTGTCCAAGGGATGGTAGGGTCCTGCAAGGTACTGGTCACTTTTTCAACAACTTTCTTTACTATGGTTTTGTGAACTTCTTTAGTCAGACGACCTTCTTTCCAGGTGGGCTTCAACATATCCTTTACGTGTTCCACAAGAGCAAATTTGAACATCCGCACCCCCTTATCATCCCTGCTTCTCTTACCCTCCCCATCAATATGAGCATACGCATTCACACCCTTTGATTGGGCAATTTGTTCTTCTTTCTTTTTTGGCCAATTTCTGTTTCACTTACTTTCTTGTTATCATCCCCATCTTGCTCAATATGCTTCGACTCCTGCTTTCCAGAATGCAGCTTTTCTTCCAAGTCAGCAGTGTTGTTCAGATTGCCCTCATTAGGTCCATCAGTAATAGGTAATGAAAATGAGTTATTTAGAGTTTCTCGTAATGTCTCCGTTGAAGGATCTTTTATTTCAACAGATATTGGAGTAAAGACAGGAAGCAGGCTGTCAGGGTCTGGTGTCACAGATCTCATGCCATCAGATGTAGGACACTGCTGCTCTGAAACAGAGACCTGATTTGGCTGAGCAGATGGTGGTAAAATAGGTGAGTTATGGTTCTGCCCATTTGAAGAGTCAACCTGTTCACTTGGAGAAACATGAGGAGAAACAGATAGATAGTGCTGACTCTGTTCAGCAAGATTTTGGCTCTGTCCATTATGAGGAAGAAGACACAGCTGATTTTGCCCAGTGAGATTTGTATTTGAAGGTACTTGAGGAAGGACTTGCTGATGCTGCTCATTTTGGGTGATGGTTTGTGCATCTGGAGGCTCAGGGGCTAAATGGTGGCTTTGCGAACTCTCACCAAAACACTGGTCATGGACAGAAACCACAGTTTGCAGATTGTTAGCAGAATATTTCATGGCTGCCTGGGATTTCACACTATTGGCATGTACATTCTCACTTTCCTCACCATCACCACAAAGCACCTCTTCCATGATGCCTGGATGCCACTGGACACAAGTACCTTCAACCACTGTTTCTGTAGTAACACTTGGAACATTTTGATCTTTCCCTGGCACTTCCCAAGTCATATTCTGCCCATGGGAGGGTAAAGCTTTCTCAATCACCTCCTTCGGTAAGCTTTGATGGTTATTCTTTTCAGGTTCTGTTGATGGAGGATGGTGAGATTTGATTGGGTAATCTTCTATGCCAATGGAATAAGAAGCAGCATCTCCTGCACCATTACTGTCACTCATCCACTGAAAGGAGTTAGGTGCATGCATGTTGGCTACATCACCCCATTTCGAATCATTCTGTGAAGTGGCTGCTTGATCACCCCATTTTGGACCATCCCATGATGTAGCAGATTCATCACCCCACTTTGGACCATTCCATGAGGGGGCAGTTTCATCACCCCACTTTGGACCATTCCATACTGGACTTCTCTCAGATTCCAGACCAGTATTCCACCTATCATCATCTCTCCTCTCTTTTGAATGAGCTTTTGGTAGAACCTGATGAGAAAACTTGCAGTCTTCACCATGACGGCAGTGACCTTTGGCAAAATACTTGCAAGGTGCATCAGTAACCCTGCAAGGCTCAACACTTTGCCTGAAGGAAGACGCATCCACATCTCTTCTATCAAACGTCCTCTCCCAGGGATAATCTTTCCTGAAAGGTCCGCCACCAGAGGAAGCATCATGATGAAGATATCTGCACATTGAACCTCTGTTGCATCTACCCCTTGCAAAGTCATGACAGAGGCCAGCTGACCTGCTAGTTTTATACACCTCATGCCTCTCCTCACCACCGCTGTCATTCCCATGCCTCCGAGAAAACCTGTTCCTTGAATAATTGCTTTGATCCAATGAATCTCTGATGTCCTCCTTGTTGTCATGCACTGAGTACCTTCCCCTCTCAGATCTAATTTTCCTGATTTCAGTTGCATCATTGTCATGATACCTACCAGAGTGTCTTGGACTACCAACTTCACGAAGATATCTAAATTGACCACCTGTCCTATGCCTGTCTGCTACAAAATCTCTACAAGGTGCAGCAGATCTTCCTCCTTTTCTACTTCTATCATTCCAGCTCTCAGACTCATGCCTTAATCCTTTGAAAGGGCTCCTGCTTCTACTCCTATGATTTGCATCCAAAGCATGAAAAAGCAATCAAACAACCAGGGAGAAGAAAAGCAAATGAATTTTATAATGGACAGTGAGCAAATTGTCCTATTTTTCTCTGTCTTCATTGACGATAAAATGAATTAGGTGCCAGAACATTTAAGTAACTTTTTAAGCAGCAGATGCTGGTTACCTGCGCGACCTGTTCCAAACATTATCTGGTGAAACACTATGGTTGTGTTGCCTCCATGCATCAGGACCAGTCTGATCTAGAACTGTACCCCAACCAGCAGCATCCCTCCTGACATTATCATCTGCTCTTGCAGAATGACTTCCAGATACAGGTTCTGAGGAAGAATCCTTCAAGCTTTCTTTGCATTGCTTCCATGCATCAGGACCAATCTGATCTAGAGCTGTACCCCAACCAGCAGTGTCCCTCCTGACATTGTCATCTCCTCTTGTGGATTGGATTCCAGATACAGGTTCCAAGGAAGAATTCTTCAAGCCTTCTTTGTGTTGCTTCCATGCATCGGGATTGGTTTGGTCTACAGTTGTACCCCAACCAGCAGTGTCCCTACTTATGTTATCATCTCCCCTTGCAGACTGGCTTCCAGAAAGGGGTTGCCAGGAAGAATTCTTAGAGCCTTTATGGTCAGATTCCATATCAGACCACTTTGGAGACTTGGGTCTTTTTGACCATGTTGCCAATTGACGTGCTTCAAAATCATCTCCATGGATTGGGGCATTGCTTCCTTCCATGTCAGACCACTTTGAAAATTGATTATGGTTGTATTTAAAGGAACTCCGACTTGATTTTGATTCCTTATCATGAGAAAGAACTGCTTTCACAGGCAGAGCATTGTCTTTTCTAACTTTATTTGGAAAATGAGTTTCTGCCATCTCCCATCTAGATTTACGCCTCCTAAAATTTTCAGCCATTGAATTCCCTCCACATGCAGCAGCAGTAGTCTTCTGCTTCTGTCAGAGAAATCTTAGTTGAAGAACTTGCAAGAATCGAACTCCTTGTTCTTTAAAGAATCATTCAGATGTTCAGAGATAGTTTTGCAGATAGGGGGAAAAAACAAGTTAGTCATACTGTTCAGAGTCCCAAAATTAGCTAAATATATTCAAATTATAGATACATGTTCCTACGAATTTATCTCAAACAGAAAGTCACCATCAGTAAAGACAATTGTTCATAACAAATACTAAACAAGAGCTTGGTATTAGATAGGTGTTCAAGATGGCCACCAATGGCCACAAGAAGACACTATTAAAGATAACCAGAATGGTAGAGCTATACCTAATTATAAACTTGTTTCAACTGAAATGTGTTATCATACCATTGAAATGTTATCTGAAAAGAAAAAAAGTAACAACCAGTTATCAATGTTGCAATGTGTGAGATTTCAACTTAGGTGTTCAAGACAACAGCAAATGTTGACCAAAATCCCTAATCCCCCGAGCGAGCCATTGTAAATTCCATGCATAGCAATTAACTGATTTAGATATATCTTTTTATATAGAAACAGACAATTCTGGCATGTTATATCCCCCAGCAAACCTTTCTCAAAATAAATCATGCAAGCGGCTGACCATATCAGTCTACAAAGTTGACGTTCAGATACAACTGGTCTAGGAATAGCTCAATACACATCAATGATAATGTTGTTCCCCATCTTATCAAGTTTTTCTTTTGCATCATATTCCAAATGCCAAAATTTTAGGGTTCATGAAATGATGACGAGACCCATCAAAAAAATATAAAGCAAGTACAAAGAGGACAGACAATTGAATATACAAGAAAAAATACTGTAGTAAATTGATAGAGAGAACAAAATTTTAAAATAAAATCCTAATTTCCTGCATGATAAAAATCCACAAGGATGACAATGATCAATCAATATGATAATGTTTAGCTCCTCTGTTAACCAATCATATAAAAAGAAACCTGCATTTATGCTGATTTGGTTTTATTATCATGATTCATACGAAACATTCATTCTTCTACTTCATCCACCAATTATTGCTATAGGCCATCTTCATGCATTGAGGTGTCTATTGGATATCCCATGAAATGAGTAACTATATACACCAATGAAAGAAGTACAAAGGTAAAAAGTCATAAAAGATATAAGCACTGCAAATTAAGTAATTTTCTAATAACCAAGGCCTAGAAAATAGATTGAATATTGACTAAGGAATGTCCCATAACTCTGGTTAACAGGAAGTCCAGAATTGATGCTCTACGTAATTCTTCCGAATTTTGAATAGCTCTCAAGATCCTCTGTTTTCAATTATCTAATAAATCATTCAATGAAAGTAGATTATCTTACCATTAATTTCACAACTTCCATAATCTCTTCCCAAATCAGACATGAATCTTCCAATTCATTTGGCTCTCACTCCCAATTATTTATTTTATGCTATGGACATTCCCCGCCTCTTTTTTTTTTTTTTTTTTAACATAATGAGCCTGCCCCCTCTTTTCTTCACCCACAGTTTCATTGAGTTCATCATGGCAACTTTCTAGCACAAATTTGTTTACAAACATTGGATAATCTATTGAAGAATCATAAAGTCCATTTGTTGAGGAATATGTTCACCTAGTCTTTATTTCTATGTTTGTGATATGTTTCAGTTACCAGAGTGATTCCTAATTGTCATGAGAGGCAAAGATCAATCCACTGTCGATTGAAAGTGAACAATGAATACATATTGATGTGCCCATTTATTTCCATTTCTGGCATACTCATCATCTCGACAAATTTCTTGAATTTGAAAGTTTTAACCAATTCAATGAATAACGGTATGCCAGATAATGTGCATTAATATTTTCTTTTTCAATTGCCAAAATGCAATCTAAATTGAATCAACCCATACATATACACTAAGAAGTTTGTAATACATGATAATACAGTTCAATGAAACAGGATAAGTAGTCAAGTCAACATGGTAAACAGAGGACGTGTAGGCAAGACAACATGGCAAATGTATTATTCTCAAACATGTGTTAATTTCCAAATGTACCAAATGTAATCAAAGAATAAAATAAAAAAACAAGAAAATCATGATTTCTACATATAATTGAACTTAATCAGAATTTTACAGATGGGACAGAAACAATTTATTTTTTATTCAACATCTAAAAAATCAACAGTCTAGAATTGCTACTTTGCCGTTGCAACTAATAAATCTAATCTCTACAAAGCACTTCTTTAAGGAAAAACAAAAAAACAAAGTTTCTTTTGCAATTTTTTTAAATATTAAAAGCACTTTAGTTCCATAATTTCAAGAAAAAAAATGAAAATGGAGTGGAAAGAAGATAAAAGAGTCTACAATGCTGATACCACCACCTGTCATGATTGCTGGTACCATTGAAAATGTTCTGTAACATTTGAGATCAGACTCTGAGATTTAAGCTCAAAACTTATTAACTGATAGATAAGCTATATCTTGGCCTTATTTTCAAACTTCTAAACTATAATTTATACATTGGTACACCGTGTGATGGTAACAGTCATGCCAAGCTGACATCCATATGCAGGTTTATTTTTGTACATTTTGTTCGTACAATTTTTTACATAGTCATGTATTGGATAATTAGATAACTATAAACAACTAAATAATGTGTTGACTAAAACTGATGTGCACCATAATTCTTTAGTATCAAGGTTCAAGGTTTCGAGTGCCAACTAGCATGCTGTGCCAGGCAAGTACTGATACCAGAATTAGGTTAGCATGGCACCACTTAAATTCCTTTCTCTAATCCTTTTAATTGAAAAGGGCCTTTTTAACATTTTTGAGCCTTTTTTTTTTATTTTGGTGAGACAAAGTTAGCACTTAAATCATTCTTTAGTGTTTTAATCGACTATGTTATGATTTTGAAATGTATTATGACTAGAAATTTTATCACAAGAACACCATACCTAATGACTTCCAACAATATAAAATACTACAAAATGTTGTGATACTAGAAAAAATGCCACATACAATTCATGTCAGAAGCAGAGAAGAAAAAATGAATAACAAATAGCAGAAAAACAAAATAATTTTAAAGTATTATAATAAATAAACATCAAAAAATACATAAAAACAGAAATAGTAATACAATAAATAAAAACAAAAACAGAAAATTTATACATGCATTTATTTATGCAAACATATGAATACAAGAACGCATAGAGAGAGTGGCACAAAGACAATAATCTACAATGATGGATAAAGAAGCTAGGCCAAAGAATGTCATATTGCCCCGAACTACTTGGTTTGGGGCATATTGAACCATATCAAGGGCGGACCGGCATGGTCCTACCCGTCGGTTCGAGAAATCCGGTGAGAAGGGGAGAGGGAGAAGGAGAAAGAGAAAGAGAGAGAGGGGGAGGAGGGGAGAGAGAGGAAGAGAGAGTGTTTGGGAGGGGCTGGGGTAGAGGCTGAGAGATTGAGAGAGAGAGGACTTTTAAGCCCCCTCTCCTCCAACATAGTGTAAAAAGTCGGAGCCCTTCAAACCGAAATAAGAGTTCCATCCCCTTTACACATTGCCAGAGGAGAGGAAGCTTGAAAGCCCTCTCTCTCCCTCTCTCGGCCCCCCCCGACCTCTTCCTCTCTCTCCCTCCTTTCTTCTCCCTCTCCCTCCCTAATTCTCTCTCCCTTTTCCTCGCTCTCTAAACAAAACAAGGGCTTTGGCGTTGTTACGCCGGAGAGGCAACTTGAAAGCCCTCTCTTCCTCCCTCTCCCTCTTTTCAATATGCATAAGAATAACAAAGCATAGCATTGTACCGTATACCATACTGCCAGCCTACCGACACAGGTGCTAATTCCAAGACTATGGATCTTAAGCTAGGGTTTCATGACCTAAAATCTATCCTTAGAAAAGAACAAACTCGCAAATCCCTAAAACCCTAAACATGAGAAAGCGAATTTGAGAGACTACAAAATTTTTGTAAGAACAAAACAAATCTTGGTGTTCTAATCTCAAAAAATGAAAGAAATCGAATCCAAAAGAACTCATACATCTCCAAAAGGCCTGAAGCTCCAAAGCCTTCAACCATAAATGAGAAAGAGAGAGTTACCCATTTCAAAAATCCAGTTTGAGTACCTATGCGATAGACAAGGATGAGGAGGTGAGAATGGAATGGAAGAGAATCCCAAATTCTCCTCTTGTGATCAGCAAATGCTCCCAAGTCTTACTCACATAGTACAAAGTTATGGTAAGTAATTCCTTTCATTAATTTTAGTGGAGTTATCACTTGCTTCTTAGGTATATTTCAGTTAAAATGTTGCTTAAATTAAGACTGAAAATATCTAAGTTATAAAAGGCTATTGTAACTTCATATCAAAAAACATAATAACGTTCTAACATATCCCTCACATAAAACCAAGAGTCCGTACACATTATTTAAAAGAAACATAATGAAGGTCAGCATTTTTCATAGACATGGGCATAAAACATCAAAATTAGTATCCAGCCAAGGTGGGTCATGTCCGAGTGTCCAAATGCAATGACACTTCCAAAAATGAAAAATGGAGGATCCAAGTAACATAGATTATATTCAACAATATCTTCCATCCTCTTGCATTAAACAATTAAATTGTGAAAAATTGTGAAGGGAATAGTTTTGCACATATTTGTGGATAATACAAAGAAGGCAGATAGAAAAGCTAAAATCGTGCCACATGATCCATAAATTTACAACATTAAACAATATAGATCCTTCATTGCCCATGAGATACATCACATACAATGCATCAAAATGGATAACCTTCATCTAGAAATGACAAAAGGAAGATCTATAATGTTTTTCTCCTCATATTTCAATCATATAAATTTAGGCCTACAACCATCTTGAAATAACATGCTAAATCATGTGCATTAACATGTTCAAGCTTCACAAGTACATCTAGGGTAAGAACACTCGATTAGGCTCAAATAACTTGGTTATCGATTTTTAGATAAGCAATCAGATATATTGGCATTGTCCTTCTCCTTGATGATGGATTGATATTTTGAGGTGCAGGGCAAAGTTGGTTATCTGGCATCATCCAAAGGGCAGCCACTTTTCTTTGACCAACGACATCACAGTTAGACCCCTCATCAAGTTTATGATTGTTTCTCTCAAGCCAATGAAAAAATAATATGCATCTCAAACAATCCTGCATCACCAGTTATCCTGCAACAATAAATCATTTTCCATCACTATGTAAAAGTATGCTTCTTAATAAATTACTACTGTATAAGTAAATACCCAGTAATTAAAGTAATTCTTTGTAATCTGCTCCTATATCTTGTCTGGCTAAAGCAAGCTAATGTATATTATTGGAGAATCTAGATATGGAAGATCAAGTTGCACATGGTGGAATATACCTCATCTAGTAATGTCACGTAATTTTGAGGCAATGTTTTTAGTCTCGATAGCAGACCCCTTACTAGTAGCTTACAGTTATGGGTTGGGTCAGTCCTGGACAATCCACATGCAGACACATGGTACACTACTGGAGGAAAGAAAACAGCTGTATCGCATACCATATTGAGCCCTTGCACCATGTCGATACCTTAGCAAGGCAGTATAGCATGCCCAATATCAGGCAATACGAGTTAGTGCAAAAAACCATGATTCAAAGTAATATTTTGAATTGCCTGAGACAGCAAAGGTCAATCCATCATAAATTGCTTTGAGAAAGAATGAAAACTGACATCAAGGCACCAATTGTTTATTCTACCCCTAGAAAATGAAACCATACAAAAGTTCATTATAAATTTCCTTCCTTAAGAAGGTTTAAAATTTAAATATTATAATCAATCACAAGTAGCGGGTTAAAAACCTTCCTATAGCAAATTGCTCATCTTTGTTTAGTAAAATGTGGCATAAATCCAAGCATCACAAGAGCTTCATGCTGGTGTATAACACTCCCCATTTGAGTTGAATATACTCTTCCCTGGCACTTTGATAAATAGGACTTCATTTGGTTCGTAGGAAGAGGAGGGGGGAAAGTGTGGTCAATGGAAAAATGAACTAGTGCTTCATGTTTGGTTGGAGGTTTCAAAATAGAGAGATGGGAAAGTAGCTTTCCTATGGAAATAAGTTTCCCACATTTCATGGGGAAAAAACCTATGTGGGACATGGAAAAGCTACTTTCCCATGGGCTGAAAACTGTGATAATTTTTTTACAAAGAATGCCCTTAAGCCATCATGATCTTCTTAATAGCTATTTTTAATAGTTAGTCTTAGACTTCTAAAAATATACTACTAAAAATTACCACAATATAAAGAAATTATGGTAATTTTAATATAAAAGTATATTAATAACTATTAAAATTATCATAATATAAAGAAGTCGTATAACTATTAAACATTCGGCCATCATCATCTTCTTAATAGCTATTTTTAAGAGTTAATCTTAAACTTTTAAAAATATACTACTAAAAAAAATTATGACTATATAAAGAAATTATGGTAATTTTAATATAAAAATATATTAATAACTACTAAAAATTATCATATTATAAAGAAGTCATCTAACTATTAAACATTGTTAGAACTCAAAAAACTCAACCCAAAAAACATTTCTTATACCTCTTTTTAAATGTATAAAAATATTTTAAAATATTTTTAGATTTAAAATTTTTTAAATAGCTATCAAAAATCATGTATGTGATGTTTTGCAGGTATTTTACACAATTTTATTAAGGGCATAACTGGCACTTTACACTACTTTCCTAGAAAATTAGATGCTTAACCAAGTATAAGTTACTCTGAAAAGTATGTTTCCTAAATCATTTTCCCATGATCAACCAAACACGCAAATACCCAGCCATCAGCTTCTCAAAAAAAATATTCTAGTGAGGTAAAATTCTTCCCATGAATTAAACGAGTCCTTAAAGGTATACGGAGGTAGGCAATGTCAGATACCTATTTGCCTTTTTATTATGTCTAATAACTATATCCAAACCATTCAAATAATATAAAATTACTATTTCAAAAAGAATTTGTCAACATGAGAAGAGCCAAAGAGGGACTTGTATGCTCAAAGATACACTACCATCTCATAAAGCTTTCGATATAAATTGCACTTTCAGATTTGATTGAGAAGAGCTTGGGCTGAATTTGCTTTTGATATTATGGCCTTATATTATCTCCATAAAAATAGTTTTGACTCCTCTAATGGCATTTAGCTTTTACCTCAAAATAACATCTTCAAGATATCATCAACATAAACACCATCTAGGGTTTAAGTGTGTGTTGAAACAAAAATACTACAATTGTTCTAAATTGCTTTTTAGTCAAACCCAATCCAAAACTAGCCCCATAACTCAGGGTTTCAGCTAGGTTTAACTAATTTGAATGAAACAATGGGCTTTGATCAGATTAAGGTTCGGTCAAAGTTCATTTAAAAATTTGAAAAACTGAACAATTGCGACACAAAACCAAGAAAAACTGCAGAATTAAGATCACTTCTGGATCAGGTTGCACTGAAACTGAAATTCAAAGTGACCAAAATGAATAGTCATCACCACAATTTAGGATCTTGTTCTGTGTGAGTGTAAGATATGTTTCCGACTTTTGAATTGGTAGCAAGGACATTTTAAGGATTCTTGGAAGCCCGTCATACACTTATAAGCTAGCATCAGAATGTTATGGTTTTACATGACATAAATGGTTTGAATACCGTAAATCTCCTAAAAAACATTCGGTTCTATTTATACTTATGAAATGGGAAAAGCACACCCTTCCATTATAGGTGAAACTGAACAACTATCTGTGTGTTTCCATCAAACAATGGTAGGTTTTAATGACTAAGGAGAAATCCGTACACCATAAGTTGTTGTCTGAGAAGAAACTTCAGAAATTGAGGTAGATAGAACAAATCAAAGTTTTATAAACTACAAGCATCAAAAGAATATTAATCAATCTACATAGTTTGCACAAATTATACAAAACAAGCACTCAACGAACCCTATATCATAAATCCCAAAAAAGAGCGCATTTTTACACAATCCATGACAACGGATCTTGTTAAGAACCAGGGGAAAAAAAAAAAGAATTCGATAAACAACATACAAGAACAGAAACAAAATACTAGGAAAAAAATGGAAAAAAATTAAAACTAACCTTAAATGATCTTTAGGGTCGCCCAAACCAAACACCAGCAATCTCCAGCAGCAGTCTTTTAACACGAACTGGCACAGAAAAGAAAAGCCCTAACCCCTCTTAATCTCCCACCTGGGGAGAAAAACCCAAGAATCATTGGAAATCCCACAAGTACCTCACTTCAGTTACAAGAATTCCACACAGTGACCCAATAAATCACACATGAAAACAACAAATAGAAGCAAACGAAATCTGCTCGTTAACCAATAAAACAGTGATCGAAGAATTTCCAGAAAAATAAATAAGGACAAGTTTAATTGTAGAAATAACCACTTAGATGCTCAAGAAAACTGGAATTTCTTCGACTGAGATTAGAGAAAAGCAACGCCCGCTTACCTCTCTATCTCAAACGATTCGAGAACACATTTCTTCCTCTCAAGACGCCCCAGGAATCGAGAAACACAGAGAGAGAGAGGTGAAAAGAGGTTGCTGTTTTTTTCTTTTTTAGCCTTGGAGGGGGAAAGAGGCCATGGAATATTCGAGGGAGCTAAATATCTTCGGAAACCTAAATTTCTTGATTAAAACATTAACCGTCCGATCTTAATCACGTGGTGGAAGTCTGCTATGCCCAAGGCGGGGAGCATTTTAGCAGATTTTTGTTGAGTTCGCCATATGCTAAAACTTCCCAAACGAAAAACGAGAAATTTTATACCCACTTCTGTGAATCCGGCTCGGCCAAAAGCCGCACAATGCCGTCCAGACCTGCGTACTAGTGAGGCCGCATGCTTGATTGAGCCTCTAAATTCCAATGAAAGCCGTGACAAATTTTAAGTTCGAAGAACAGAAGAATTGGGCAACAGTCAAATAAAACAATGGCTAAAAAAACCTCAGCATTTTGTATGAATATACATGTACTTTGCAATATCAATTATGTATTTTTGGAATTATTGTGATGTTGCTGTCATGGCCTGGCCCGGCACATGCAACAATCAGCCAAAGCTCAAAAAAAAAAAAAGAAAAAAGGGAGAAGACTCCGAAGGGAGTCTTCTTCCTCCTCTCGCCGGCTCCCAATTAGAGTTGGAGACGAGCTCCATCTGGCTCTATTTAAGGAGGAGATCCCTCCTCTCTTCCTTCCACCGAGGATTCTAAGTCCAGTCGACGGCAATCGCCGAAAAATTTCCGCGGAAGACCGTCCCTGTGCCCATCCAATTGCTCGCCGGAAAAGCTTCGCCGTGCCGATGTGCACGCTCGCCGGCGACCGGAGTCGCCAGATTTTGTTGCGGAAGAACCTTTCTTTTTGCCGTTTTTTCGGCGCCAGTGGTCACCGCCGACCACCGGTTTTGGCCCTCTTCTCATCGTTGGGTCGCTCCCCTCCTGCCGACGGCCGTCCCACACCGACTGCGCCGCCGATCGGAACACCAACGAGGAGACCTCACGGTCCCTGTTTCGGCCCAAAAGAAACCCACGAGAAAAGAAGAAGAAAAGAAGAAGAAGAAGGAAAAGAAAAGAAAAAGAAAAAAAGAAAAAAAAAAGAAAAAAAAGAAAAAGAAAAAGAGAAGAAGAAAAATAAAATAATAATAATATAATAATAATAATAAATAGGATTTTCTCTCATCTCTCTTCTATGAAGGAAAAAGAAAAAAAAAGAGAAAGTAAGAAAAGAAGAAAAAATAAATAAATTAATAAATAATGATATAAATAATAAAAATATGAGAAAGAGAGTTTCTCTCTCTTCAGCCTGAACTAGTATTTTCTCTCTCTAGAATTGAACTTTTTATCTCTACTTTCTCCCTCTAAAATCCTCTCTCTAGATTATTTCTCTCTCCTAAGATTTTCTAGAATTTTGAGAAGAATGATGATGAATTTAAATGATCCTCGTGATGGATTTTTGATCTGTGATCGTCGGACGGTACATCGACATCCACTTTGATCAGATCAGATATTTTTAGATTTTATTTCTCATGATTTTATTGAATTGTCCACATGATAATCTTAGCATGATTTGATCTGATCGATCGGATTTGTTGAATCATATTGTCTGAAGAATTCAAGATGAGTTTTCTCTCTCTAAAATTTTTTCTCTCTAAAATATTCTCTCTCTTAATTGATTCTCTCTCTAAAAAGGTTAGTGAATGAAGAAATTTCTTTTAATAGTTCTGATCTGATTCTAATGAAGAACCCTGATCCATGATTGTCAGATAGCATACTGGCACCCACCTTAATCAGATCATGAATCTTTAAATTTGATGATCCATGATTTCGATCTAGCCATGACTTGATTTGATCATGTTGATTTCACCAATCGAGATATTGGACCAATCGTAATGTTGGATTGTGTCATCTGATCAATTTCGAATTGTACCTTATGAATTCTCTCTCCTCTGATTTTCTCTCTCCACTTGATTTTATGAAATCGATGAAGAAACTTCAGTCCTATCACTTCGAATCTGATTTGATCTGATAGTCAAACTTTGGATCGTTTAGGTCCTAATTAGATTTTGATTAGATGAAATTAGATGATCGGACCCAATCTAAACCGTTGAAATATGGTATTCGTATTTTTTTTCTAATTATTGAAATTGATTCTGTATAGGATTGTGGATGTTTGATCATGGGATATCGCGATATGATCTACGAACAGAATTTTTGGAAGAAGAATTATAGAATTATGTGGATTTATTGGAATGCGTTCGAGGTAAGTAATGTTTCACTTTTTCTAAATTTATCGATAAATTATAATATATTTTTCTGACATGATTTGTGAAATGATGCATGAATTGGATGAATGGTATTTTGTTATGAAAATATCTTATTTGAAATGTTATGATGAAGCATGATTGAACATATTGATTCCATGATACATTATATTGATTGATTTCGATACTACATGATTATATATTTTATTATCGAAATTAGAATATGAAATATGATTTATGAAGAATTATGATATAAGAAACATTATGAATTGACAACTGACTATGTAAAAGACCCCGCCATTGGGGGCATATATGTTGGCAATTGATTGTCCTGAAGGTTTATGTCGCCAGCGAGACCAGTGACATGTCGCCAGAGAGACCAGCGACAAACCGCCAGCGAGACCAACGGTTCCTAAGGATATGGCTGCCAGATGATTCGCAGCCTACCGCAAGCAGATACGCGGTATTATGATCCTACCACAGGAAAAATGTGGTCACAGTTCATGGTTGACGAAAAGAATTTAAGAACAAAAGAAATTGAAATCTGGAAAGAAATTTGAGTTTTCGAAAAAGAAATGAATTTGGCATGAATTATATTGCATAATTGAAATTCATTTCGAATTGATGAACTCTATATGCTTATTTTCTATAAATGATTATTTACTTAAATGCCTGATGAAATCTGTTGAGAAGTGATCATTGCTTACTGGGCTGTCTAGCTCATTACCTCCTATTTTACTGTTTTTACAGATGTTGAGGAATTAAGATGATACAAGATATGAATGGAAGAGTGATCAGAAGCAGAATCATCATACTTTTATTTTAGGTTGAAAGGCTTATTGAATTTGATATAAAACCTATGAATCGTTGTTGAATTTATTGAGATATTAAAGAAAAAAAAATAGATCGTTATATTTTGAATTTGAATTATTGACTAATTAATCCGCTGTTGTTTTAAGATAACATGATAAGATGCCTTGCATGCTTATGGGAAGAGTTTTCTATGAGTATGCGGCGGTTGCCATGACCCTCGATTTACAATCTCGGATCGGAGGCGTGACAATTATAGTAGTATTAGAGCATAAGTGGATGAATTATAAAACATAGAATCAGATATAGAATGGGTGTAGGTGGATAGACACTAGGGACATTATGGTGTAGATCTTTAATGATTGTAGTGGGAGAAATATTTATAAATTTTGATTAAACATTGAGATTATGTATAAAAAGATCGCAAGAGATTATGACATATGAAGTTTGAAATATGATGGATAATCTATAGATCGTGATATGATTAGTTAGATCTTGATCGAAAGTAATCACAAAAGGATTGATATAAAATTTTATTGTGCATTGTGGTTATTAATTTGATCATTGGTTATTCAAGTGAATCGTAAGTTCAAATTCAATGTGAGAATAATACTATGATATTACTTCTAGTTGAGAAGTTGACTATTATTGGAAATAAAGATTTGATAATAAAATATTGTTCCAGAATGGACTAAAAAAAATCTTTTATGATGCTTAATTGGAATATTTATCGAAATTGAATTTGGTATGTGGATTATATATAAAATGGCATATTAGGATGAATGCATATTTGAGGATATTGTAAAGAAACCTATTTCTTATTGATGAAATCGATTATGAGGTTGTAGAATATTCATCGTACTGGAATCTTTAATCATCATCCTTAGATCTAAATAATGGATCTTATTATGTCTCTTGGAGACTACATGATGTGTATGAAATTTCAATTTAAAGATTTCGTATCTAAGTTGATCAAGAGATTTTCTGATATTATTGTTGAGGTTGTTAATGAAAAATCGATATCTTTATATTAAGATAAAAGATCTGATTTATATTTATTTCAGATTAAGGGATCCATGTGAATTTATAATTTAAAAATTTGGGATTTAGGAATTGATATGGAGTTTCTTTGCTTTTGTTAATGAGGTCCCTAATTGAATCTACTATTAAATGAAGATTTGATTTTTTTAAAGCTTGTATGATTGTTATGAAATGATATTTGATAGATATTGAAGATCCTGATGATAGAAATTTTAGAAAAAAATAATGATTTGAAGTTCTTATATATTAAGATTATGTCCAAATTTGGTGGAGCATCGAAGGATTTTTTTTCTTCATTAATTTGACTTATAAGGATTTTTGGTTTGAAAATTATCGAATTGAATTGATATGAGAATTGAGATTTGATTCATATTGATTATAGTAAATCTATATGATGGTTTAAATATGATATTGGACTCAAGAGTTAATCAAGATTATTGTACACCAGTAAAGGTATGAATGAGAATCGAAAGTTAATCTTTGATTTCAATTAAAATTTAAAATTTTAGGATAAAGAAATAATTTGATCAAACTTTTTTTTGGTGAACCTAAGAAATTTTGATTGTTAGAACAGAGTGCACAGCGGAAGCATGGTAATCTGGACTACTTCGAGTAAGTCAGAAATGTTGACCCTTTGAGTTAAAGAATTATGATAGATAATATGGTTTGATACAAGAAATTTATTGATATTAGAAAGAATAATATTTTAAAATTTTGAATTATTTTTGGATATCCCTAATGTGATTTTCAAAAGTAGAGCTTCCACCTACTATGCTACAAAAATAATTAGCATCCTAATTCTAGGATGAGTGGACCTTTGATTTTTGATTTTAGATTTAGAATATTTAGAGATAAATTTTTTCTATCCTATAATTAAATTTTATAATTCTCTAATTACTAGAAGAATTTGAGATTGTTTATCGAATGATGATTTCTATCTTAGATTATTATACTTAAATATTTATCTCCAGAGTATAATGAAATTTGAAGTTAGAACTCTTTTGATCATTATTATTTCTCTGAATGAATGGAAAAGATTGAGGTTATCTATTGATATTGACAATTGTTCTACAAAAGATGGATTGAAGTTATTTATAATTTAATTTGATAATGAATCGATTAATTAAGAGTTGTTAATGTTTAGATAAAGAAAATTGATATATTTACTTAGAATAGAGACATTGATTTTGATTATAAGAAAAATATAGTTTTGATTTAGATCAATTTTTGAGTTATTAATTTTCATTATGGAATGACTTAATGATAAAATTTGCTTCAAAAATTAGAATATTTAAGAGTTTGAGAGTTTGAGTAAAAAATTTCGATGACTAGAAATAGTGATATTGATTCAATCAACAATGGTGATATTGATCTTTATGAAACGACTTAATGATGAAGTTGTATCGAAAATTAAAATATCAAAAGTTCGAGAATGAGATTGAAATGATAAATCTTCAACTTTTGAAAGTACGAATAAGAAAAAATATTTTTAAAATTTGATTGATTGGGATGTCATCATATGATTCATAGAAGTATATTTTCCTATCTTATGATGGATTGAAATTAAGAGTGGTTAATATTTTAAAATAAATAAATAAATAAATGAATGATGATGAATGAAGTTCTTATGCAAGAATAGAGACATTGACCTTCTTCTATTCACAAGGGATAGATTTGATTTTAATTTGAGTCATGAGATATTGAACATTAATTTTTATAGAAATGAGATCATAATTTTGAAATATTGAAATATTAAAAATCTTTGAGATGTTGATCTTGATAAATAAGAAAATGGATGGTTCCATTTCAGATCAATATTTGATGTATTTACTTTTTCCTTATGGAATGATTTAAGAATGAATTTATATCAAGAATTAGAATATTGAAATATTTGTGGATAAGATTCAAGTAAGAAACTATGAAGACTCAGGCAAAAAAATTTTGAGGACGAAATTTCTTTTAGAGGGGAAGAATGTCATGGCCTGGCCCGGCACATGCAACAATCAGCCAAAGCCCAAAAAAAAAAAAAAAGAGAAGAAAACAGGGAAGAAGACTCCCTTTGGGAGTCTTCTTCCTCCTCTCACCGGCTCCCAATTAGAGTCGGAGACGAGCTCCCTCCGGCTCTATTTAAGGAGGAGATCTCTCCTCTCTTCCTTCCATGAGGATTCTAAGCCCAGTCGGCAGTAATCGCCAGAAAATTTCCGTGGAAGACCGTCTCTGTGCCCGTCCAATTGCTCGTCGGAAAAGCTTCGCCGGCATCGGAGGTAAGCCTCCTCCCCTTCCTCTCTTCTCTCCTTTCCTTCCCGTGCCGATGTGCACGCTCGCCGGCGACCGGAGTCACCGGATTTTGTTGCGAAAGAACCTTTCTTTTTGCCATTTTTTCGACACCGGTGGTCACCGCCGACCATCGGTTTTGGCCCTTTCTCATCGTTGGGTCGCTCCCCTCCTGCCGACGTCCACCCCACACCGACTGCGCCACCGATCGGAACACCAATGAGGGGACCTCACGGTCCCCTATTTCGGCCCAAAAGAAACCCACAGGAAAAGAAGAAGAAAAGAAGAAGAAGGAAAAGAAAAGAAAAAGAAAAGAAAAAGAAGGAAAAGAAAAGAAAAAGAAAAAAAAAGAAAAGAAAAAGGAAAAAAAAAAAAAAAAGAAAAAGAGAAGAAGAAAAATAAAATAATAATATAATAATAATAATAATAAATAGGATTTTCTCTCCTCTCTCTTCCGTGAAGGAAAAAGAAAAAAAAAGAGAAAGAAAGAAAAGAAGAAGAAAAAAATATAAAATAAATTAATAAATAATGATATAAATAATAAAAATATGAGAAAGAGAGTTTCTCTCTCTTCGGCCTGAACTAGTATTTTTTCTCTCTAGAATTGGACTTTCTCTCTAAAATCCTCTCTCTAGATTATTTCTCTCTCCTAAGATTTTTTAGAATTTTGAGAAGAATGATGATGAATTTAAATGATCCTCGTGATGAATTTTTGATCTGTAATCGTCGGACGGTACATCGACATCCACTTTGATCAGATCAGATATTTTTAATTTTATTTCTCATGATTTTATTGAATTGTCCACATGATAATCTTAGCATGATTTGATCTGATCGATCAGATTTGTTGAATCATATTGTCTGAAAATTCAAGATGAGTTTTCTCTCTCTAAAATATTCTCTCTCTAAAAAGGTTAGTGAATGAAAAAATTTCTTTTAATAGTTCTGATCTGATTCTAATGAAGAATCCTGATCCATGATTGTCAGACAGCATACTGGCACCCACCTTAATCAGACCATGAATCTTTAGATTTGATGATCCATGATTTCGATCTAGCCATGACTTGATTTGATCATGTTGATTTCACCAATCGAGATATTAGACCAATCGTAATGTTGGATTGTGTCATCTGATCAATTCGAATTGTACCTCATGAATTCTCTCTCCTCTGATTTTCTCTCTCCACTTGATTTTATGAAATCAATGAAGAAACTTCGATCCTATCACTTCGAATCCGATTTGATCTGATAGTCAAATTTTGGATCGTTTAGGTTCTAATTAATTTTGATTAGATGAAATTAGATGATCGGACCCAATCTAAACCGTTGAAATATGGTATTCGTATTTTTTTTCTAATTATTGAAATTGATTCTGTATAGGATTGTGGATGTTTAATCATGGGATATCGCGATATGATCTACGAACAGAATTTTTGGAAGAAGAATTATATAATTATGTGGATTTATTGGAATGCGTTGAGGTAAGTAATGTTTCACTTTTTTTAGATTTATCGGTAAATTATAATGTATTTTTCTGACATGATTTGTGCAACGATGCATGAATTGGATGAATGGTATTTTGTTATGAAAATATTTTATTTGAAATGTTATGATGAAGCATGATTGAACATATTGATTCCATGATGCATTATATTGATTTATTTCGATATACATGATTATATATTTTATTATCGAAATTAGAATATGAAATACGATTTATGAAAAATTATGATATAAGAAACATTATGAATTGACAACTGACTATGTAAAGAACCCCACCAATGGGGGCATATACGTTGGTAATTGATTGTCCTGAGGGTTTATGTCGCCAGTGAGACTAGCGATATGTCGTCAGAGAGACCAGCGACAAACCGCCAGCGAGACCAGCGGTTCCAAAGGACATGGCTGCCAGATGATTCGCAGCCTACCGCAAGCAGATATGCGGTATTATGACCCTGCCATAGAAAAAATATGATCATAGCTCATGGTTGACGAAAAGAATTTAAGAACAAAAGAAATTGAAATCTGAAAAGAAACTTGAGTTTTCGAAAAAGAAATGAATTTGGCATGAATTATATTGCATAATTGAAATTCATTTCAAATTGATGAACTCTATATGCTTATTTTCTATAAATGATTATTTATTTAAATGCCTGATGAAATCTGTTAAGAAATGATCATTGCTTACTGGGCTGTCTAGCTCATTACCTCCTATTTTATTATTTTTACAGATGTTGAGGAATTAAGATGATACAAGATATGAATGGAAGAGTGATCAGAAGCAGAATCATCATACTTTTATTTTAAGTTGAAAGGCTTATTGAATTTGATGTAAAGCCTATGAATCGTTGTTGAATTTATTGAGATATTAAAGAAAAAAATTTAGATCGTTATGTTTTGAATTTTAATTATTGACTAATTATTTCGCTGTTGTTTTAAGATAACATGATAAGATGCCTTGCATGCTTATGGAAAGAGTTTTCTATGAGTATGCGGCGGTTGCCATAACTCTCGATTCACAATCTCGGATCGGAGGCGTGACAGTTGCCAACCCTCATAATTTAGGGTCAGATTTCTTTGACAATGCACATGTAGCGAGTTATCAAGTGTTAGTAATATGATGTGTATATTTATTTTTTAAAGGGAGATGAAATCTGATGTGAACTAAGTAGAGTCCAGGCACCAAGATACCCAAATAGCATCAAAATCTCGACCAAAAATCAATAACAAATTAGGGTGCATTTGGTTAGTCATTAAAAAAATATTTTTTTTATTTTTTAATTTTTAAAAAATAAAAATTAAAAAATAATATTTAGTAATATCATGGAAAATAAAAAGTAAAAGAATTAAAATAATTACTTTATATGTAAAGCAAAAATTTTTTATTTTCTAAAACTTACTTTTCTGTTTTTTTTGCTTCCGCACGTCTAAAACATCAAACCAAAAAGTAAAGAGTCCGAATCTTTCTTCTTCGTCGAGTTCTTCATCTTCCTATCCCTTTCTCCGTCCCTTCCTGAATCCTTCTCCTTCGTTGAGCTCTTCATCTGCCATCTCCAAACATTGCTTTTTACTTTATAGCAACATAGTTATCAAATATATTTTTTATTTTTTTATTTTTACTCAATAATAAAAATAAAAAAATAAAAAATATTTTTAAAAAATAAAAATTAAAAATTAAAAGTATAACTAAATGTATCCTTAATATTTTAATCTCTCTCTGCCTCGCTTTATATCTCGCTCTCAGGTGAAAGATAGTTTTGGCAAGGAGATATATCTAGCCTTGGCATGAAGGTCCAAAGGCATGTCATTGTCATTTTGTAGTTGTGATAAAGAAAGGTTTTTGGCATGCCCAAATTTTAATATAAGGATATTGGTTTAGTTCATTTTCTGTTGCTATGAGAAAGGATAGGAGATTCAAGACCATAATTAATCTTTGTTATAAGTCGATGGGCGTTGCAACTACTTCTAGTAGTTGGATCCAGAGTGGAATGGGTGTGCACTCAAATAATTAGCAAATTACAGAAAAGAATTGACAAGTTAGAGCATCAGAAAAAACTGATTCAGATTGAAAAGGAAAGTGTAGCAAGAGAAATTTCTGCTTGAAAGTCATGATCTTTCTAAGCTAAAAAGGCAATCTAACTTGAAGGAAGAAATGCTGTGAGAGACAGGAAAATGTAACAGATTTTAGCTTTACTTTGGATGATCACAATTATTGTAATTTTCTTTGCATATAAGCCTGATGCAACTGTTTCTCAACCTTACCATGAGAATATGTTGACTTATTATGAACCTGGTTAATGACAATAGACTTGCTTGTGTTTAACTTGTAATCATGTTCTTCCTATGTTGTAACTGGACCAATGTCTATTTTAAAAGCCAATTTGTTATAAAGTCAATTTATTACAAAACCAGTCTATTACAAAGCCAGTCTATTTACAAGTCATCTATAATACAAAGCATATAAATCCATGTTGAGGCAATCTGTTACAAAGGACATAAACAACGATCCATGTTGAGGCTAAAGGGGCATATAAACACCCATTCATTACTGGATTGATGCCAAAAGGCAATCTGTTCACTGAATTTATATCATTAGAAGCTGCATCTGATTGAAAACAACACTTCAAGACTTGCTAATTAGTTCAAGACATTACAGCTTGCTGATTGTAAACAGCTTGCTGTTCAATCTAGCTAACATCACTCAGTTCCATATG
Source organism: Elaeis guineensis (assembly GCF_000442705.2). Taxonomy (NCBI): domain Eukaryota; kingdom Viridiplantae; phylum Streptophyta; class Magnoliopsida; order Arecales; family Arecaceae; genus Elaeis; species Elaeis guineensis. The sequence goes on from NC_025998.2 coordinate 32,698,181, forward strand.
TGAAAATCAATCTAGCTAACAGCTAGCTACACATAAAAATCACACTAATTTTTAGCCAGTTCCGTTGCATCAAGTTCCATCCCAGCGGTTGGGAGTTTCCTTTCTACCAGACCTAAAATCATCTAATCTAATGACTTCTTCTGGTGAGTGAGAACAAGTCCTAAGGTAAGCTCATGTGGATTCAGCCAAGTCAGTTTAGTAAGTTCCAGTTTCGTTGCATGGCAGTCCTTCGATAGCAGGCTAGTTCAATTCTATTGGAGTTGCAGTCATTAGGCAAAAAATGACGTAAGCTAGTAAGCTCTTTTCAGGTAAGGAAGTTATCAAACCAGTACTCTTTGTGGTATTCCTCTTCTTGCTTGTTTTTGGTCCAAAGATGAAATTCTTAATGTACAAAGATTTCTTCGGATCGGATGGAAATTGACTCTCGAGTGCAAAGGTAGAAGGGAGCTTGACTGTAAGACCCATCCATCGAGCAGGGACGAAAGTTAGTCTTAGTGATCCGACGGTGCCGAGTGAAAGGACCGTCGCTCAATGGATAAAAGTGACTCTAGGGATAACAGGCTGATCTGACCAAACTCAATTCCATAGATGAACAGACACATTTCTGTTAATCTGAATAAATACAGTTCCACCACAATCCGTTCAACACACCTTTTTCTAGCTGTCACCAAACAAAGTGAAGCCTATTACATTTATGTAACACATTTACAGTCACATGATGCAGCATGCCCATACATAAACAAACTCAGTTCTACTTTCATTGAACCAATATGCATTGAATTGTTCAATAGACAAAGAATGTTCAGATCTATACATAAGACACTAATTGTTCAAGATATCCACATTCACAAGACATTAAGAGGAATAACATTATGGTCGGATCCATACATGGAAATGATAACATGTAAGTTCACAAGACATTTAGATTATGTTCAGAAATTTTAGAACCTCTAAGTTACAATCAAAACCATGTTCAAAACTCATTTACATTCACAAAATATTTAGAACCCTCAGAAATCTCTTAGATCATGTTCAGTCCTCTAGCTACCTCTTAAGAGTAATAGTCATTGTCTTCTTTCAGAATCATATATAGTGAAGTCTTGAGTTGGTACAGTGTTCAATTGACTTGATAGAATGTATGGGTGACCTGTTTGGTATGCTTTGACTTCTTATAGTACTGTCTCTCATATGACCACCTCTTCTAACATTAAACTTGGATCCTCTTCCTATCTCAGGTTCTCTCGTTTATGATTGTTAAATAGTTAACAAACTCATACATAATATTTAGGTCTCACATGATATACAATGCCAAATCCATTGCTATTTTAAATATACATAGGACCAGAATTGTTAGTACTTTCACCTACTACTTGCCACATGACACATTTGTGTAAATAACAGATAAATAACAGGATACTTGACAAATAAAATCTTATAAATCACAAATAAAGAACATAACCTCTACTATATTTCTCCATTCCTATTTTTTCTCTTCTAGCTTTTTTAATTTTTCAGCTCAAATCTCTTTCCTTCTTGTAGGTCTTGTAATTATGCCCAGACTATGTATAGTATGAGCACTTCATAAATTGATATCTCAATCTAACCCCAACATATTTTTAAGGCTCTTTAGGACCTCTCTTCTTACTCTTTTGAGGCATCTCAGGTTGCTTCATTACTATAGGATGATCAAGAGGTTCAAAATTTATTTCTATCTACTGTTCCTCACTACGAACAAGATATATCATAGGTTCATAAGCCTCTATATAGGCCTCCTTCCTATAATAATGACTAATATACATCTCAAGCTATTGCTTTGATGCATTTATTGCAGTACTTGCATGTTAGAATGGATTCCAATGAGTTTTCACTTGCAACAATCACAAGACCAATTGTTTTAGCCAATACAAAAAGTCCTATTGCCACAACTCATTTGGTACACCAGATTTTCAGTATATATAGGAAAACATATATTTGATATTGCTTTCTCCTCTTCAAACCTCACCTTTGCACTTGGAGTGATTTCCCATTGAATATTCTTGCTTCCATCTCTTTTCATTTGAACTTTGGATAGGGGCAATTCTAATCCACTACCATTGTGCAGATTGGCTTATTCGTTGCCTCCAACATGTAAGAATTAAAATAATTACATAGGTTGTTCACTAATAGATCTACCTTGCTTCTTGAGCTGAATGGGCATCTTACTCATGTTTGTTTCCTTATGTCAGGCATATAATTCATAAACTAACTTGGATTTCATTTTGAGCTTCTCTACAGCATTGTTAAAATCAAACTCTATGTATATATAGGCTGCCTCCCACATGTCATCTTTTAAAGTTTTTGCCTCTATATATACACTTGGGTTTTTTTTGCCTGAACGTACTTCTAAACTTGGACCAGTAAGTCAGCATAATCTCTTGAAAATATCTTGTCGAGGGAGAAGATGAGGTATTCATTTCGCAGTCCTTGCTTGAGTGCCAATATTGTCACTAACTCATTGAGATTGCACACTTCTAATATGACAGCATTAAAGTGCATAACATAGTCATGTAGTGATTCAATCTCTTCTTGTCGAAGAGTGAAGAGACTGTAGGAATTCTTTAACTATGCTTGATTGTTGTCGAAATGGGCAACAAACAGCCTACTAAGCTGTTCTAATGAGTGGATGGACCTAGATTGGAGTCTTGAATACCATGCCCGTGCTAACTTTTTAAGGGTGGCCGGAAAGGTGAGACAGATTAAGGAGGGAATCCGAGGTGCCCTGTAGTATCATGAGGGTCCTGAAACCCTCCAGATGATCGAGAGATCCAAAGATTCATCATACGACTCCAGTTGAGATATCTTGAAACAATTCGGAATTGGTTCGTTTAGAACAACTTTAGAGAAGGGGATTGGGAGTTGAAGTAATGCCATTGGGATGCAGGCTCCAAGTTCTTAGGGTTGAGACCACCGATGATGCGCTCTTGTTACTAAAGCGATCAAAGATACTATTTTTACTGAACTCCTAGTTTCATAGAGCAGGATAAGTTGAGTCGATCCATAGAGATCTTAGGCAGTTGTGTTTGAAATATAAAGCCAGAGAAAATTTAGAATTTTATGTACACTAAAATCGTTGTTTAAAAACCTTTAGAAACTAAATAAACAAAGAAAGTAAATTCTAAATTAATGGTAGAAGTGATCAAGCAAGAGAGATCTCAGGGATTACGAATCATTCTTTTGTAAAATATATTTTAGTACTCAAAATCATGCAAGGGTGGCTTGTTGTCAATGGTCTTTGAGTATAATCTACCTCTATCTGAGTATAGACTGTATCCTTTGGATCAGAGCTCGCCCCTTTATGAGTGTAGATTATTCCAAAAGGCTTTTAAAAAAAAAAGAAGATAAAAGTCAAACCCTAAGACAATCTATTTCTTTCTTAAGCACACATCGTATCCTTCAGATCACGGTGCATCTCCGAAAAAGATAGATTGTTTAGATTAATGATCTAATCATTTAAATAAAAACACAAGCATATATTGAAAAAAAAATATTCATTTATTCTTTGCATGAAAAAGAGTACATAAAAGATAAAGTTAGAGAAGAACAAATTTGATTTGCAAAAAAAGTCATCTTCTCCCCGAGATGCAGGAGTGTTAGCCACTCATGGTGTTGATTCTGCTTGCCATCGCTCCCTCTTATTGGAGAAGAACTTGAAGAAGAAGCAGCAAAACCTCCTTATGCCATCATAAAGCTGTCTCCCCTCTCTTCCTCTCTCTCTTTATTTCTCTATTTTTTTTTCTTTTCTTTTCTCAGGTATCCTACACCCCTTTTTATAGCTTTAAGGGCCTCCAAGAATCCTAATCGTAATCAATCTCCCAACTCCTCTCATCTTCCTCTCTTTCCTTTGATTTTAACTTTAAAATCCTAAAACCTCTCTATCTGCATCTCAGCGCATTTAAACTGCACCTCAGGCCACTTGAACCAAGTCCCAGGTGTCCCAAGCGAGAACCAGACCGCATCCCATGCTGCCCTCGCACCCCCGCATTCAAACCTTCAAACCATGCCCCATAGGTCGCACCAAGCCTGCCCGCTTGGACCCATGCTCTTGCATCTTGGACTAGACCTGTGCCCGCATGAAGTGATCCACGCCCGTGATCGAACCCATGCGTGACCACTGCTCCCCAACCCATTTGAAGCCATCCATCTACCACACCGCTCACTTATTTGAAGCCCGCGAACCCAAACCCGCTCTCGCGCACCTGTACATCATGATAAAGACCACGCGGGACTGTTCCCATGCACCCCATGTGAGCTCGGTGCTCACCAGCTCATGCACGTGCGTCGACTATGTAGTACTGTTTTGTAAGCTGTGCGGTCCATTTTATTTTATTTTATTTTATTTTGACTTTTGGGTTTTGGGCCTGACGCTCGTTTGATTTGCCGTAAAAGAAAATAAAAAATATTAAATTAGATCAATTAATCAAAAATTTAATATTTTTATATTTTAAATAATGTACTTATCGCAACCTCAAATTTGAAGTTTACTCAGCCTTTAGTAAAAAAAAAAATTAAAAGTATGTACCGATTCGTTAACGTGTAAAAATTTTCTTCGGGCCGTTCTAAAGTCAGTTGATACCCATTCAGATAATTAAGAGATACATCATTAGATTATTAATTCTATCCCAAATAGTGGTTAAGTGGAGAATATAAAATTCTAAAGTTTTTTCTTGACCGACTCTCTACATTATTCTTTAAATCCTCTAGCTTTAATGTGGACTGGTGTTTTATTTTCTTGCAATTGGATCCTTTTATTTTAATAAAATATGTACAATTAGTGCAATATTCTAACCCCTTAAGCTTTCCATCTGATTGAGCTTTGGGTCCATGACTTCTAAACCAGTTGGCTTTAGGATATTAGGTATAGAACATCCCTCAAACATACTGACTCGAATAAAAAAAAGCTATGGGTCAAAGCTGACTATATCTAGAAGTCCTTTTGTACTCTCACTTTTTGATGCGAATATCAATGCTTACTTAAACAAAAAGACTCGGTTACCCAGTGAGATATACTCAAGACCTACTTTTTATTTATTTATTTATTTATTTATTTATTATTATTATTATTTTGAATATATGAATATTTTTACATACATCAATATTTTGCACTCATACCCATACAAAGTAGATTCTTTATTAATATAGGTAGAAAGATAGTTCTAGAATCACTCAAAAATTTATACTACTCTGGACATGACTATTTATTAAATTTTCTTAATAATTGGGTCCTCAATATTTCAAAATTCTTTAGACTGTTAATTAATCATAGATTAGAATGTCTGATTGACTTTAAATCAAGATGAAATTAGGTATATAAGACTAATTATTACCATATTTAAGGACTTAATTACTTTATTTAACCCCACCTCCTAATTTAATTTTCATTGTCCTCAATGGAGTAAGAAAAAATAAATAAAGATATCTAAATAAGATAAAAAGAGATGTCACCTAGATTGGAGGTGCTTCGGATCCGGCATGGGTTTTCCGATTTTTGCAGATTTAGCTTTCCTTCTAACTTAGCTTCGATAGTCCTAAAAACTTGAAAAGAAAATAAACTAAAATTGAAAAGATTTTAAAATGCAAAAGTTGGATTGCCTCCCAACAATTGCTAAGTTTAAAATTTTCGATCGGACTAAATCTTTGATACAGGATCAGTTAGTATAAATGAGCTCATGGAGAACTATGGCCTCCTTCACAACTTCAATGGACAACTTCAAGAATGGTTTCAATCGTTATCCATTAACTTTAAAAATGATACTATTACTTAGATTCTTGATCTCTACAATCCTATATGAGAAAACTTCTTTTACCATAAAGGGTCATGTCCATCTAGACCTAAATTTTTTAGAAAATAAATGGAGCCTAGAGTTATACAAGAGAACTTTTTGATCATGTGAAAATGATTTTCTAAGAATTGCTCAATCATGAAATATCTTAATTCATTCTTTGTATATCTTAGCATTTTCGTATGCCTCATTCTTGATTTTCTCTAGTTCGTCGATTTGTAGCTTCCTATATTATCCAGCCTCTTCTAGATCTATGTTCAACTTTTGGATGACCCATATAGCCCTATGTTCAAGCTTAACCGGCAAGTGACATACCTTACTAAACACAAGCCTATAGGAAGACATTCTTAAGTTAGTTTCGAAGGCAGTGTGATATGTCCAAAGAGCATCCACTAGCTTTAATGACCAATCTTTTCTATTGGTGCTCATAGTTTTCTCTAGAATTTATTTGATTTGATGATTAAAAACTTTAACTCGCCCATTAGTTTGAGGGTGATAGGGTATTGCTAGCTTGTGGGTGATGTTATACTTTTCTATTAGGGATGCAAAAGATCAATTGTAAAAATATGTTCCTCGATCACTTATAATGGCTTTAAGGATTTCAAAATGGGAGAGGATCTTTTTTCTTAGAAATTTGACAATAATTTTATTGTCATTCGATCTATATGGCATAGCCTCTACCTATTTGGATACATAATCAACAGCCACCAAAATACATTCATTTCCAAAAGATTTTGAAAATAGACCTATGAAATTGATTCTCCATATATTAAAAATCTCAACAACTAGGATCGGATTTAATGGCATCATGTCTTTTTTTGTGATCCATCCTACTTGTTGATATCTAGCATAGCTTTTGCAGTACTTATGTGCATCCTTAAACAGATTGGATCAATAGAATCCACATTGGAGAACTTTTACGGCAGTCTTTTCGGATCCAAAAATGGCCACCACATGCTTGATCATGATAAAAGGATAGGATGCTTTGGACCTCATGGTCTGGGATATACCTTTTGATGATTTACTTAGGATATTATTTAAATAGATATAGATTGTCCCAAATAAAATACTTTGCTTAGGCAAAGAATTTATGTTTGTCCTAAGTGGTTCAACGAGAGACAATCTTATCCATGGCTAAATCATTGACAACATTAGTGTGCTATGGTTCTACGATCATGGACATGAGTTGTTCATCAGGAAAAGACTCTTTTATTGATGATTCGTTAGAGGGTACATCTATTAATCAGGATAAGTGATCAGCTACTACATTTTCAATTTTCTTCTTATTCTTGATTTCTAAATCAAATTTCTGAAGAAATAAAATCCATCGGATCAGGCATGCCTTGGCATTTTTCTTTAACAAGAGATATCTAATGGCTAAGTGATCAATATATATAATGACATGTGATCCAACCAAATAAGATCTAAACTTTTTTCTGAATAAATAAGATAGCCAAAAACTCTTTCTCAATTGTTAAGTAATTAAGCACGCATCATCGAGGATTCTGTTGGCATAGTAAATGACTCACAGCCACTTATCAATTCTCTATCCTAGAACGGCTTCGATGGTGTGATTAAATGTATCACATATGAGTATGAAGGACTGAGTCCACTTAGGTGGGTGAATGATGGGTGCAGACATCAGTGCCTTTTTAAGATTCTCGAAGGACTCGAGACACTCAAAAATAAAGTCAAATTTGACTTCTTTGAAAAGAAGATTGATCGATGATTGATCTATCTTGCTGAAAAACATAATGAACTTCCTATAAAGGCCAACATATCTAAAAAATAAGCAATTTTTTTTTACTGATTTGAATGGTGGAAGATTTGCAATCAGATCTACTTTGACTTTGTTCATTTTAATATCCTTCTTTGAGATAACATGGCCAAATACTATACCTTCTTTGATCATGAATTGATGTTTTTTTCAATTAAACACTAAGTATTTTTTTTTACATCTTTCTAAGACTAGTCTTAAGTGATGTAGGCACTCAAAGAAGATGGAGCCAAAGATGAAAAAATCATCTATAAATATTTTTAGAAATCACTCGATTATATCAGAAAAAATACTGATCATGCATCTTTGGAAAGTAGATGGAGCATTACATAAGCCAACGGGTATACGTCTATAGGCAAAAGTTTCAAATGGACAAGTGAACATGGTCTTCTCTTGATCCACTGGTGCTACAGAAATCTGGTTGGAATCGGAGTATCATCAAGAAAATAATAGAATTCGTATCCGACTAACCTTTCCAACATCTGATCAATAAATGGCAAAAAAAAATGATCTTTTTTTATGGCCGCATTCAATTTTTTGTAATCAATACAGACTCTCCATCTAGTTTAGACTCTAGTTGGCACTAGCTCATTTGTTTCATTTGGGATTACTATTACGTCTGACTTTTTAGGCACTACTTGAATTGGGCTAACCCATAAGCTATTTGAAATGGGTAGATAATTCTATTATCTAGTAACTTAAGAATCTCTTTCTTTACTACCTCTTTCATACCGGGGTTAAGCCTCCTTTGGGGGTTTCTAGTTGGCTTGGTTTCCTTCCCTAAATAACTTTGATATTGGATGATTGAAGGACTGATCCCCTTAATGTTAGCCATGGTCCAACCTATGGCTTCCTAATTCTCTCTGAGGACAGCTAAAAATTTCTCCTCCTGGGTTTGATCTAAGTTTGATGCGATAATTATAGGTAAGTTTCTGATGGACCTAAATATATGTATTTGAGATGCTCGGAGAATGTTTTGAGTTCTAGTTTTGATGTTTTCTTAATCGATGGCTTGGGTATTGGTTCATCCATTCTTACAGATAGTTTAACTGGTGATTTTCATTATGGATGAACTCTCTGATCACTAGATGTAAAAATTTTATAAGTAATTTCAGATTCTAACCAGAGATTGCAGTCAAAATCTTCATCTTCTAGATCAATAGGCTCATAAATCTTATCCTAGATCAGGTTTACATCGATGAATTGATCCATTTTATTTTTGAGATTAAAAATATTAAGATCAGTGAGCATGTTTCCAAATGAGAACTTTATGAGTCCATTGTAGTAGTTGATTAGAATGTTAGTGGTTGCTAAAAATGATCTTCCTAAGATGACTGAGATGTGACCTTCTGGGTTAGACACTAGTTCAGTCTCTAGGATCACCAAATCTATAGGATAAATGAAATCACTAATCTTGATTAGCACATACTCCACAACTCCCTTAGGGACCCTCACTAATCAATCTGTCAATTGCAACATGATTTCTATAGGCTTTAATTCTTCTATCCCCAATTGTTTGTAGATCGAATAAGGTAAGATGGTCACACTAGTTCCTAAGTCTAACAATGCCCTATCGATAATGATTTTTTCAATTACACAAAAAATGGTATGAGATCTTGGATCTTTGTACTTGACTGGCATGTATCTCGAAAGGTATGAAACTCACACTAACTACCAAAAAGGTTTTCTTGGGCACATTAGTGGTCTTCTTCTTTGTACATAGGTCTTTGAGAAACTTGGCATACGTAGAAACTTATTGGATCATATCTAGCAGAGGGATATTTACTTTCACTTATTTAAACATCTCTAAGATTTGATCCATATGGCTGGGTGTTTGTTAGACCTAAGTCTATTAGGAAAAGGAGCTACAAGACTGATGGTTGATGTCTTAACTCATTTGAACCTTGAGGTGGGCTCTACGAGTGGCTTGGGTGGGTCATCAACCTATGTTGATTCAGGCTTCTCAGACTTGGTTTGATTGGTCAATTGCTCACGAGGTGGTTCAGACAATGGATCTTCTTGATCTTCAGATGTATCCACATGATTGTTTACTTGTCTCCCAGATCTTAAGGTGTAAATTGTATTTACATGGTTGAATCGACCTTCAGATTGGGATTATTGACTGGTTTGGGCTATTGGGTTAGGTTTTGGTTGGCTTGATAATTTTTTTTTCTCTTTCACTAATGGTGGTAGCCAATTATCCTAATTGCATCTTTAATCAGACTATTACTTGGGTGTTGGCTGTCAGAATCTGATTTGTGGTTTGCATGAAATTGTCCATGATTTTCATGAAATCATTGAAGTATTTGTGCTGTCAGAGGTTGATTTCACCAAAACTGCTAACTCTTTTTCCAGTGTATTAAGCCTTTGATCATTGTCGAAGCCTGGTGGGTTATTCAATAATTGAGTGGGCTTGGGGTTGGGTTGATTGAGGGCAAGTCTACTTGAGTTTGACCCTTATGATCAGGAAAAGTTTAGGTAGTTCCTCTATCCTAGGTTATATGTTGGTGTATAGGGATCATTTGTGGGTCTGTGATAAGTAGTGTTGATCTATGCTACTTCATTCTTGATTAGGCCCATCAAGAAGGGACAGTCCTCCATGATGTGATCTAGTGCATTACACCTGTTACACATGGATGTTGAAACTTGGTTTACCTGGATGTGTCCCTGGAGTTCTGAGGCTTCAATTCTTCAGACCAAGGTCACAAATTTGGCCTCGACAGCTAGGAAAGGTTGAACTTGGTGTACTTCACTTTTTGAAGGTATGGGTCTTTCAGGTTTCTTAGTTATCTTCCATTGTAGGCTCTTCTTTGCTAGGTTCTTTAAAAATTGTCAGACTTCTATAGACTCCTTGTTCATGAACTGACCCTAACATGTTGATTCTAACATTATTCTAAAGTTCAGGTCTAGTCCCTTATAAATGATTTGGCATAGTCTTCAAGTCTATTTCATAGTGTGGGCATTGACTCGAAAGGTTCTTGAAGTGTTCGAAACACTTCCAAAAGGATTCTCCCCCTAGTTGATAGAATTGGTTGATCTCATTCGTAAATTTGGCAGTTTTGTGATGGAGAAAGAATTTTCTCAAAAACACTTTAATAAAACCCTTCTATGTTGCTATAGATTAGTTAAGCAAACTGTATAATCACTTTTTGATACTATCCTTGAGGGCAAAATTGATCTACCTAAGTCTTACAGCATCCTGAAAAGCTATTGGAGACATATCATGGCGCATACTTCTTCAAATTTTCTTATAAAAATGTATGCATACTCGATTTTGATGAATTTGGAAAGCATGCTTATGATTTGAGATTTAATTTCAAAATTAGAATTGATTTGTGGCAGTCGGATATTTGAAGGTTGGACTGACCCAATCGGATAACACAAATCCTTTAGGACTTATAGTTGATCGATTTCGCTCATGATGTCCTTACAATCTACTGGACTTGATATAGGGTTTAATTCAATTCTAACCAATCATCTAAATGTTCGTTTCCAAGAAGATGGATAAAGATTTTTAGCTATTTTTGCTCTTCTTAATTTGTTAGTAAAAAGGAAAAGAAGGAGAATTTTAGAGATGAGGATCTAGAGAATCCTAAATTTAAGAGATAGATGAGAAGACTATATTTTTTTTATTTTTTTAATTATAAATAAGTTTCATACAAAAGTAAATTCTAACTAGAATTTAATCTAGATCTAGACAGCTCCTAACTATTTCAAAGTCACCTTCAGAAACTCTAAGTTCAAAATCAACCGGTCCAATTGGTCAGGTAAGTGTAAGATTAGTGAGAGGCTCTTCATACTTTCATAATGGATCTAATTAAGTAACCATTGTTCTTCAGGACTGAGTCCTTAAATTATTTTTCTAGACATCAATTGGTTAATTAAAGTCAAACCCAATCCAACCTTCCGGTTCTCTTATCCTATTGAGCTCGAGTTCCTTAAGACTGATGTCTAATTGATTTTAAAAATTAGGATTAGATTATGCAGATACAAGAAAGTGATTTGTAGGCTAAAGAAGAGTGATAAAATTTTCACTTTATCTTATTAATGAGCTTTATTCTTAAGATTAGTTATGGAAATACAAATGCAAATAAAGCAAGGTGTCCAAACAAAAGTAAAATATTTATTTATTTTTTTGTTTCTCTATATTAGTTAACTTCTTATGCTATGTTATCTTTTTTTTTTTTTTTTTTTGTTTGAGTATTTAAAGTAATTAAAATAAAAAGAAAAACTTAAATTAGGTTAGAAGTCAACTTGAGAATAAAAAGAAAATAAACTAAAGCTATTGAAAAAAAGGTAAGGACAAATAAAGTAGTTAACTAAGAAAGTAATAAAACTAATGGAGACAGTAATTTTTTTTTTGTGTTTTCTTTCCAAAATAACCCTGCCAAGATCTCTAACAACGGTATTACAATTTGATGCGCTCTTATTGATGAATACTTAATTTAGGACATTAGAGGTACTAAATATTATAATCATTAATATTATTTTATTAAAAATTTAATGCTATCTAGTCTATTTTGTAGGTAATTGAGAGTTTGGATTCATACGATTCAATTTGGACTCAAATTGGTTCAGATTTGAGCGAACCAAGTAATCAGCTCTTATTTCAGTGTGAACGCAATTTAAAGATCAAGGGTCAAGAAGCAACCTCTCCAATCAAAGGTCTAGATTAAAAGATAAATGGAACTAAGTGTGAACACGACTTATTGATCAATGGAGGAGAATCAATATGAAGATCCAAGGATCCTTATTCACACTTCCATCTCTCTTTTCACAAAATCCTAGCCTCCTCACTCTATAAATAGAACCCCAAGGCCTCTCTCTTTTTCAATCAAGCCAACGCCTAAGTTCTCTTCAAGTTTCTCTCTTTCTCTCTCACTCTTCCTCTTCTTTATAAGTCTAGAGGAAATACTAACCCTAGTACAATATATTCCTCTATAGATCCTTTTTCCACATCCCATCAAATCTAGGAGAGGTTCTAATCCTAGTGTCGCTACCCTTTCTCTGTTACATATCCGCTTCCATCAATCTTTCTTTCTTAGAGTTCCTAGACCAAGCCTTCCAGCCATCCTCTCGCTGTTTGCACGGAAGAAGATGAAGGATTCAAGGAGACATATCCACCATCGAACGCAGCAAGAAGATCAACTTGGTTTAGTTATTTTGTATCACAATTTTATTTCTTTTCTTTATGTATGCTTCTTTATTAGATTAATAAAAAGTAATTTTATTTTTTATGCTTCTTTCTTAGTTTTTTTTATAATTTATTATTTTTTTTTATATTTTTAAAATAATTAACTAAGATCCCTGCGGATACGATCCTGACTCACCATATCTACATAGTAGTGAGTAGGATTAATTTTGGTGTGCTACGACATTCATCAAATTTTGACGTCATTGTCAGAGATTTTCGTATGATTGTTTTAAAAAAAAATTTAAAATAAAAAAAAAATAATTATAAAATAAAAAAAATATTTTACTATTTTTTAGATTTTTATTTCTTACTTTAGATTGCTTGATTGCCTTTTATGTATTCTTTTTCAAAATTTTTGCCTCATATTACTCTTCGTATATGGTAGATTTACTATTTTATATTTAGATTTCTTTATTTGCATGCATAGAAATATTTTCTACTTCCTATAATCTAGCAATTTACTGCTTTCTATAGATTAAAATAATTTATTATTTTATATAATTAATAATTTTTTATTTCATAAGTAAATTAGATTCTTAGCCTTTTATTTGGATTACATAGTTATCTTTTATTTTTAACTATGAGATTACCTTATTTGCATAGTTAAGTAGTTACCTTATTTATTATTGCCTATTATTCTTAGTGATTTACTACTTTCTATAGCTTAGAATAATTTGTTATCCTAAAAATAGATTTGATTTATTACTTTATTTGTAGAATACCTACTTGCTTTTAATCTTAGTATGATTTACTTTTCATTTAGTTAGATTCACTTGATCTTCTAATATCTAATTAACCTAATTTAAAAACTTACTTTTTATTTCTTCTTGCTAAAAGATAACATAATATAAAAGGAATACAATGATAATACATAACACTTGACTAATATAAATAAATCAATAAAATTTTTAAATTCACTTAATATGTTTGGACATCTTTTTCTTTTGCATTGCATATTTTCATAAAAAAAAATCTTAAGGGCAAAACCCTAATCAATATAAGGTGAAAATTTCGTCATCCTTCCTTGACTCACAAATCACCACCTTGCAATTATATTAACCTAAACTTCTAATTTTAAATCGATTAGACGTTGACCCTTAAGGATCCTCGAGCTCAGTAGGACAAGAACTCTAAAAGTTAGATCGGGTTCAGGTTTGTCAGTTTAACTGGTGTCTAAAAAAGTGGTTCAGAGATTACATCCTGAAGGAAGGTGGTTCATTAATTGATTCCGTTTGCTAACCTGACCAACACAGTTGGTGTCTAAGAAAAATAACAGGGGGACCCCCACCAACCTTACACTTATCTGACCAGTTGAGCGGCTAGTCTGCTACTTAAGTGCTTGAAGTGACCTTGACAGTTAGGAGCTGTCTAGATCTAGGATAACCCATAGATAGGATTGATTGAACCACTTGATTGTTGATTAAAAATATCAAATCTAATTAATTCTTCTCTATCTTCTTAGCATTAGAACTCCTTAGGTTCTCTTCTTTAGAATTCTTTTCCCTCCTCCTATTCTTCTCTTCTCTTTCAAAAAAAAAAAAAACTTGTTGAAATTAAAACTCGATGAGATCTTTTGGGTGCATGCTAGGACGTCGATCATTACAACCTAATTTACACCCATTAGACCTAGAGCTAGAAAAAATGATTCGAATAAACCAAATCAAAACCATGGATCCAAAATAAGAGACTGACCCATCACGACAATTGAGAGAGTATTTTACTCCCTCATCTTACACTTATTTGTCATGTATCCAGCCTCCTCCTGTGGAGGCGGTACAATACAAATCAAGTCCAGTATTATTCAAATGCTTCCATCATTTATGGACTAATGAATGAGGATCCATATAAACACTTGGATGAATTTCTTAAGATATACTCCACAGTAAAAATCCAAAACTTCTTCGATGATGCCTCAGGTTGAAACTGTTTCCTTTTCACTTAAGGACAAAGCTAAGCATTTGTCAAACTCCCTAGATTCCATAATCATTTCAACTTGGGACCATCTTCAGAGAGAATTCTTCAAGAAATATTTTTCAATTGAAAAAATGAATCAAATTAGAAAAGCCATCACTAGTTTTTCTCAATTGGATGGTGAACTTTTTTATGAGACATGAAAAAGGTTAAGAGATCTTATTCATAAATGCCTCCACCATGCTATCCCCAAATGGCAACTTGTTCAGTGTTTCTACGATGGTCTATCGGAGAAATACTGATAAATGATCGATGCATCATGTGGTGGGACATTCATGCTAAAGAGTGAGGACGAGGCTTGGCGGCTCTTTGAAACACTTAGTGAGAACTCTCTATATCACATGTCTACCACCTCTAGAGAACAACCCATGTCTCAACAGAAAAGAGGTAGAATATATCAGATTGGAAATGTTATGGATATCCACAGTAAGGTAGATGAGTTATCCCAAAAATTAGACCATCTTCTGAATACCGGACACTCTTTGATTATACCTAATCCAGTGCAAGATGTTTGTGCATTGTGTGCAAGCCCGACTCATTTTGTTAATAAATGTCCAACCGCACCTCAATTTTTTGAATTTGTGCATGAGCAGGTCCAGCAAGCTCAAGCTCAACAAGCTCATAGATAAGAAATAATCTATATTCGAACACTTATAATCTTGGTTGGAGAAACCACCCAAATTTTTCCTGAAGATCACAGCCAGTGGTTGGCCCTGCTGTACCTAGATCAAATTATCAGGACCCGACATATAGGCATGAACCATACCACTAGTTTCAAAATACTCCTAAACCATCTATCACTGATCACAGCTCAGCTTTTGAGGATAAGGTTTTAAAAATGTTAGAACGATTAGAAGTCAACACCCAGACCCTTAACTCGGACACACAATCCATTGCTAAACTAGAGACCCAAATAGGTCAACTAGCAACTGCAGTCAGTAGGAGAGAAGGAGGAAAATTATCTAGCCAATCTGAGAGCAATCCGAGAGGACAATTCATGGTTGAGAGCTCCAATACTCCAGATACCTTTTCTGAACATGCCAAATCAATCATGACTCTCAAAAGTGAGAAGGTCATTGAACACACGAGTAAAATCAATGAGATCGATCCTAGACCTCTGACTAAGCCTAAATCACTTAAGAGCAAGGAGGACACAAAAGTAGAAAAGGGACCAACTGCACCGGAATCACCTTACTTGCCTAAAGCTCCATTTTGAGTGCCCTAAAAGCTCCCACTCTTGTGGATAAGAAAGGAGAAAGACTTGATGAGATGTTGGAATTATTTAAGCAAGTCCAAATTAATCTCCCCCTTCTAGATGCAATCAAATAGGTCCCAGCTTATGCAAAATTTTTGAAGAAATTGTACACCCAGAAACGTAAATCTCGATCACTTGTCTCGAAGAAAGTATGCCTCACCGAACAAGCTAGCTCTGTATTCCAGCACGCTGCCCCTCCAAAGCTTAAAGATCCAGGTACCCTTACTATTTCTTGCATTATAGGAGATCTTCACATCGAACAAGCTCTCCTAAATCTAGGGGTGAGTGTGAACCTTTTACCTAGCTCGATTTATGAACTTTTTGGATTCGAAGAATTGAAACCCACATCAGTCAATCTACAGTTAGCTGATAGATTAATTAAGACACCACGTGGGATGATCGAGGATGTTTTGGTCAAGGTAGATGAGTTCTATTTTTCAGTTGATTTTTTAGTCCTTGACATGAAACTGAGTGGCAATCCAAGGCAAATTCTCATTATCTTAGGTAGACCCTTCTTAGCTACGGCAAATACGTGCATCAATTGTAGGATAGGAGTCATGGACGTATCATTTGGAAATAAGAAACTGAGATTAAATATATTTAGTGTATCCCAGGGACCATCAATGGATAGTTGCTTGAGATAGATATATTCGAGGATATTATAGAGGAAGCAACATCAATGATTTTTGTACATGATTTTTGAGACACCCATTTGACGTACTTTAGAGTGGACGACTGTGATATGGAGAGACATAGTGAAGAAGTAAATACTTTAGTTGATACATCAAGTGATGAAACTACTCTCCATTGGACAATCAAGTATGAGCCATTGCCTGCATTAGCCAATACACCCACAGCCCCATCATTAGAATCACCACCTGTACTAGAATTAAAGTCACTTCCGACCACACTCAAGTATCCATTTCTAGGATCTAATGACACCATTCCGGTGATCATTGCATCAGACTTGACCCCGGATCAAGAAGCACAATTGGTTGGTATTCTTTAAGAAAATAAAGAGGCTATCGGCTGGTCCATTGTCGATCTCAAAGAAATTGACCCCTCCATCTGTATGCACCACATTCATTGCGAGGCAGATGTCAAATCCCATCGAAACATGTAGAGGAGACTGAACCCAAATATGCGGGAAGTAGTGAAGAAAGAGGTGGTAAAATGATTAGACGCTGGAATCATCTACCTCATATCCGATAGTAAATGGGTCAGCCCTACTCAAGTAGTACCTAAAAAAATAGGTATTACTATGGTGGAGAATGAAGAAGGTGAATTTCTTCCCACTCGCACACTATTTGGTTGGCGAGTGTGCATTGACTATAGGAAACTCAATGCCATTACTAGAAAGGATCATTTTTCATTACCCTTCATTGATCAAATCCTGGAACGGCTAGCAGGTCAACATTTTTTTTATTTCCTAGATGGTTATTTGGGGTACAATCAGATACCTATATTTTTGGATGATCAAGAGAAGATCACCTTCACTTGCCCCTATGGTACTTTCGCTTTTCAAAGTATGCTGTTCGAACTTTGCAATGCACTCGCTACATTTCAACGGTGCATTTTGGCCATTTTTTGGGATATGGTGGATAAATATCTCGAAATATTTATGGATGATTTCTCCATATTTGAAACCACTTTTGAGGATTATCTTCATAACCTCTCCAAAGTCCTTAAGCACTGCATGGAGATAAATTTGGTTTTAAGTTGAGAAAAGAGCCATTTCATGGTTCGGAAAGGAATCGTATTGGGATATATTATTTTCGAAAGGAAGATTGAGGTAGATAAAGCAAAAATTGAGATCATCTCAAAACTACCACCCCCCACTTCAGTTCAACAAATACGATCTTTCTTAGGTCACGCTGGATTTTACAGACGCCTCATTAAAAATTTTAGCAAAATATCGAGACTCTTGTGCAATCTGCTGGCCAAGGATACACCATTTATCTTTAATGAAGAATGTCTATAAGCCTTCTACACGTTACAAACAGTCCTGACAACAGTACCCATAATAAAACCTCCTGATTGATCCTTTCCATTTGAAAACATGTGTGATGCTTTTGATTTTACAATAGGGGATATTTTAGGTCAAAGAATCAATAAGGAGCCACATGTGATCTATTATGCTAGTAAAACTCTATCTAATGCTCAATTGAACTACACTACGACAGAAAAGAGCTATTAGCAGTGGTATTTGCCTTTGATAAATTTCATTCATATCTGTTAGGGTCTAAGGTTCTAGTATATTCTGATCATGCGACTTTGAAAAATCTGCTCTCAAAGAAAGATACTAAATCACGATTGATCAGATGGATCCTTCTGCTTCAAGAATTTGATCTAGAAATGCGAGACAAGAAGGGTTTCGAAAATATGGTCGCTGATCACATTTTTAGAATCTTAGTTGATCATACGATGGGTACAGATAAAGTCAAAGAGAAATTTTCTGACGAACAATTTTTTGCAACATCTTCTGACCAAATTTTATGGTTTGCCCACATCATTAACTACTTGGCAACAGGGCAAGTTTCTCTCTATTGGACAAAATAGGAGAAGGATCGATTCTTCTCACAGGTCAAACATTATTATTGGGAGGAATCCGAATTATTGAAATATTGCTCTGACCAAGTGATTCGACGCTGTCCCTGAGGGTGAGTATCAAAGTATACTTACCTTTTGTTACTCTCATGCATACGGGGGATATTTCAGTGGAAAGAAAACAGCTGCAAAGTTATTACAAAGTGGATTTTACTGGCCGACATTATTTAAAGATGCACATAAATTTTGCCTTGAGTGCTTGCACTGTCAGCAAATGAAAAATATTTTTAGAAAAAATATGATGCCCCTATCTCCCATCTTAGTCGTGAAAATTTTTGATGTTTGGAGAATCGATTTTATGAGCCCCTTTTCTCCATCCTATGGATATGAATATATTTTGGTTGTGGTAGATTACGTATCTAAATGGGTTGAGGCTATAGCAACCAGAACGAATGATCACAAGGTGGTAATCAAATTCATCCAACAAAATATCTTAATCGATTTGGTTGTCCAAGAGCCATTATTAGTGATGGAGGTACACACTTCACGAATAGGCACTTTGAAAGTTTAATGAAGAAATATAGAATCACTCACAAAGTTGCCACACTATTTAACTTTCAAATTAGTGGCCAAGTGGAAGTCTCCAACAGGGAGATCAAACGAATTCTTGAGAAGATAGTTAGGCCTGATCGAAAAGACTGGTCTGGATGATTAGACGATGCATTATGGGCCTACCGTACTGCATACAGGACCCCAATAGGAATGTTTCCTTACCAACTCATTTTTGGAAAAGTCTGTCATCTACCGGTAGAGCTAGAACACCACGTATTTTGGGCCATAAAGCAATTCAATTTCGACATGAAAAATGCGAGTAGTAATAGGAGACTACAATTGAACGAATTAGAAGAGCTACGCAATAAAGCATACGAGAGTTCACGAATTTATAAGACTCGAACTAAGGGTTATCATGATAAATATATTTCATAAAAAATATTCGAACCTAATCAAAAAGTGTGGCTTTATAATTCGAAGTTGCGACTATTTCCTAAAAAACTCCGTTCACATTGGGATGGATCATATGTCGTAATTTAGGTGTTCCCTCATGGAGCAATTGAAATCAAAGATCCTAAACAGGGAAACACCTTCAAAGTAAATGGCCAACGATTGAAACATTATGTGGATGAAATTAGAGATGGCGAGCAAGTTGACTCAATTGAATTACAGAATCTAGTTTACAATCGAACTTTGGCTTGGTCTGGCTGAAGACCTTAAACTTAGTGCTTGTTAGGAGGCAACCCAATATTTTATTTTTCAACTATTCAATTTTTTTTTATTTTATAGAAATTTTTGAAAAGGATAATTAGCCAAGTTGGGGGGAGCACCATGATCAATGGAGTCAAGAACACACTAGCCCAGCAATGAACGACATCTTAATCAATATTACACACATCGAACTCAGATGGTGTCCTTCTTTTTTACACTTTATTTTTGCTTTGTTATGATTTTTTTCTTCCATTGGGGATAATGAAAATTAAGTTGGGGAGAGAATAATTAATTAAGTCCTCGAGTATAGTCAGAAATAATTAGTTTTATGCATCTAAATTTTATCTCAATTTGAAGTTAACTAGATACTCTAATCAATAAATGATTAACGGTCTAGATAATTTTAGAGATATCAAGAAAAAAATTATTAAGGATACCCAATTAATGAAAGAATTTAGATCAGACTAAATTTTAAAGTGATTCTAGAACACTTTTTCCACCATCTCAACGAAGAATCTGCTTTATGGGGGTATGGGTGGAAAGGTCGAGATATGCAAAAAAAAAAAAAGAGAAAGAGAGATAAAATAAAAAAAAAGATTTTTAACATTTCTCACTAAGTAACCGGGTCCCTTCGCCTAAGTAAGCATTGTTGTTCGCGTCAAAAAGTGAGAATATGAAGAAACCTCTTGTATAGTCAGTTTTAACTCGTAGCCTTTTTGACTTGAGTTAGTAAACTTGAGGGGTGCCTTACACCTAATGCCCTAAAGCCAACTGGTTTGGAAGTCATTGGTCTAAAGCTCGCTATAAGAGTCAATTAAAAAGCTTAAGGGGTTAGGACATTGCACTGACTATACATATAAATATTTTTTCAAAAAAAAAAATAAGGGGACTAAATTGTAAGAAGACAATAAACCCTGCTCACATCAAGTTTGAGGACTTAAAGAGTAGAGTGAAAAGTCGGTGAAAGAAGATCTCTCAAAATTTTATGGCTAATACTCAACCATTAATTAGGTCGAATTGATAATCCAATGAAGTACCTCTTTAATGATCTAGTCGGATATCAATTATAGTTAAGAATATCTAGGATAACTTTCAATTCAAGGATACAATGCTAATGTATCTATTTTACTCGAGGATTAGTAAAGTTCAAATTAGGGGGTGTGATGAATACTTAATTTAAGATGCTAGAGGCACTAAATATTGTAATCTTTAATATTATTTTATTAAAAATTTAATGCTATCTAGTCTATTTTGTAGGTAATTGGGAGTTTGGATTCATACGATTCAATTTGGACTCAAATTGGTTTAGATTTGAGTAAACCAAGCAATCAGCTCTTATTCAGTGTGAATGCAACTTAAAGATCAAGAGTCAAGAAGCAACCTCTCCAATCAAAGGCCCAGATTAAAAGATAAATGAAACTAAGTGAGAACACGATTTATTGATCAATGGATATGAAGATCCAAAGATCCTTATTCACACTCCCATCTCTCTTTTCATGAAACCCTAGCCTTCTCACTCTATAAATAGAACCCCAAGGCCTTCCTCTTTTTCAATCAAGCCAAAGCCTAAGTTCTTTTCAAGCTTCTCTCTTTCTCTTTCTCTCTTCCTCTTCTTCATAAGTCTAAGGGAGGTACTAATCTTAGCACAACATATTCCTCCATAGATCCCTTTTTTACATCCCATCAAATCTAGGAGAGGTTCTAATCCTAGTGCCGCTACCCTTTCTCTGTTACATATCCGCTTCCATCAACCTTTCTTCCTTGGAGTTTCTAGACCCAGTCTTCCAGCTATCATGTCGCTGTCTGCACGAAGGAAGATGAAGGATTCAAGAGACACATCCACCATCGGGTGCAGCAAGAAGATCAACTTGGTTTAGTTATCTTATATCGTAATTTTATTTCTTTTCTTTATGTATGTTTCTTTATTAGATTAATGAAAAATAATTTTATTTTTCATGCTTCTTTCTTAGTTTTTTTTTATAATTTATTATTTTTTTATATTTTTAAAATAATCAATTAAGATCTCTGCGGATACGATCCCGACTCACCATATCTATATAGTAGTGAGTAAGGTTAATTTTGGTGTGCTACGACACGCATCACTTATCATTAAAGCGATCAAAGATACTATTTTTACCGAACTCCTAGTTTCATGAATAGGATGAGTCGGGTCGATTCACAGAGATCTTAGGCAGTTGTGTTAGGAACGTAAAGCAAAAAATAATATAGAATTTTATGTATGCTAAAACCATTGTTTAAAAATCTTTAGAAACTAAGTAAATAAAGAAAGTAAATTCTAAATTAATGGTAGAAGTGATCAAGCAAGAAAGAACTTAGGGATTACAAATCATTCTTTTACAAAACAGATTTTAGTACTCAAAATTATACAAGGGTGGCTTGTTGTCAATGGCCTTTGAGTATAATTATCTGTATCTGAGTATGGACCAGATCCTTTGGATCATGGCTTACCCTTTTATGAGTTCAGATTATCCCAAGAAGCTTTTAAAAAGAAAGGATAAGAGTTAAACCCTAAGACAACCTATTTCTTTCTTGAGCATGCGTTGTATCTTTTGGATCACGGCGTATCTCCAAAGAAGATAGATTGTTTAGATTAATAATCCAATCATTTAAATAAAAGCACAAGCATATATTGAAAAAAAAATATCCTTTTATTTTTTGCATGAAAAAGAGCACATAAAAGATAAAGTTAGAAAAAAATAAATTTAATTTACAAAAGAGTCATCTCCTCCCCGAGATACAGGAGTGTTAGCCGCTCATGGTGTTGATTCTGCTTGCCATTGCTCCCTCTTGTTGGAGAAGAGCTTGAAGAAGAAACAGCAAAATCTGCTTATACCACCACAAAGCTCTCTCCCCTCTCTTCCTCTCTCTTTTTATTTCTCTATTTATTTCTCAATTTTTGCTCTCTTTTTTTCTTTTTTTTTCTCAGGTACCCTACATCCCTTTTTATAGCCTTAAGGGCCTCCAAGAATCCTAGCCATAATCAATCTCCCAACTCCTCTTGTCTCCCTCTCTTTCCTTTGATTTTAATTTTAAAATCCTAAAACCTCTCTATCTACGCTTCAGTGCATTTGAACCACGCCTCAGGCTGCTTGAACCAAGTCCCAGGCATCCTAGGCAAGAACCCAGACCGCATCCCATGCTGCCCTCGCTCGAGCCCATGCACTCCCGCATTCAAACCTTCAAACTGCACCCCATAGGTCACACCAAGCCTGCCCGCTTGGACCCACGCTCCTGCATCTTGGACCGGACCCACACCCGCATGAAGTAAAACATGCACATGATCGAACCCATGCATGACCGTTGCTCGCCAACCCATTTGAAGCCATCCATTTACTGTGCCTACTCACCCGTTTGAAGCCCGCGAACCCGAACTCGCTCCCACGCATCAGTATGCCGTGATAAAGACCGCGCAGGACTGCTCCTGTGTACCGTGTGTGAGTCCAGCACTCACTGGCTTATGCACCACATGTAGACCGCATGGTACTATTCTGAAAGCCGCACATGAACTGTACGGCTGATTTTTGTGTACTGCGTGTGGATCGTATGATTTTTTTTTTTCTTTTTAACTTTTGATTTTTGGACTTTGAGCTCATCGCTTGTGTGATTTACTACAAAAGATGATAATAGATATCAAATTCTACATAATATGGATCAATTAATCAAAAATTTAATGCTTCTATATTTTGAATAATATACTTATCAATCGACTATGTTGGGAGGAAACTGCTTGAGGAATCAGTGAATGGAAGAAAAATTGTTTCTCTCCAGATAGTTTAGGTTACATCTAAAATTTTTTTATTAATCTATATGAATAAAGATCAAATCCTTACCTGATTAGCAGCGGAATAGGAGATCAAATCTTCAAAAATCTGAAACAAACTTTTAAGGAGGTCTGAAAGTGCAGATCCTTTCCTTCGTATACACGTTAGACGATGCAAGAAAGTGGGATGAACTCCGATCAAATCACCTTTGCAATCCAATCAAACGAGGAAGGAGAGGTGCTGGTGTGACACCTCATACCAGCAAGGATGATGCCCACAAGAGGGCCCACGGTATGGGGGGAGGGGCGGCATCATAGGGGAGAGGCCAAGGAGAAGAAGGAAGGGCTTCTCTCTTCTCACGCCTCTCTCTCTCTTTTTTTCTTTTCTAAATCTGATTTGTTTGCTACGCATCTATAGGTAGAGACTCTCTCTATTTATAGATGAATCTCATGACCAATAAGTATAGGACTCCTAAGTCAAACATGCTTTGAATCAATCCAATACTCATGAAAGGATTCCTACATGAGATAGTATTGCCATCACATATGACAATTACATTGCACCCAATCCCTCACCCACATGGGATGCCCATAATGAGGAAGCTTCTAGGTGTTGGTCGGCCCATAAGAGAGGAGATTCTTAGTGTAAGTAGTATTCCTCATATCTCATCTAAAATAGATCCGATTCAAATTCAATTCGAAGCTAGTTCGAAATAATTTCGAAAGACTGTCAATCTTAAACTCTGAAAGGCTGTCAATCACAAACTCTTTAAGACTTTTGTACCAAGTCTAACTTAAATTTTTGAATTCAATCAAGCCTAATTAATTTAGATCTAATTTAAAATTAATTAGTACTTAAATCTAATCTTTCATATGCTCTATGGATCATAGATCAAAAACTGTTCATCTTTAGGATCGAACCTAAATCTCATGTGTAGTGCTAGCTAGACATAGTCAACTCTTCAATCCTGTTCAACCTATAACTTAATTCTCAATCAAGTTAGCTTATATGTTCAATCAAGTCAAGTACTTCCAAATTGGACATATAAACATAGGCCAATACTTTCTTACGGTGTCTGACTTGTGTGTGTGACTCCATAGGTTCAAACATTAAGCCGGTAGCATAGGAACCAATTCCTGTACTAATTAAAATACCATCTGGCAATGATTTTTGACATCTAAATAGGTCGAATTATCATAAAAAAATATTTCAGAATCCATACACATAGTTCCGCATAATTCATCTTTTTGACTCTGAATGCTCTAGGATGGTCTCAGGTTAACTGTCAACCGAGATTGCTTCATCCATACTGTATTTTAATCTTTTAAATCCATCTCATGAATTATCTTGATCAAGATTTTACTAAATTGAAAAACAGCAATACATCAATTTCAATAATCTAGAAGGGTCAATTCCATCTTGATCCACATACCGACTTTGCAAGTACTTGACTATACCCAGTAGCCTTCTATCACTACATTAAAAATTTAGATAGTCTGGCATCAACGTACAATGAGTTGCTTGCAAGTCACTATGGTGATCTCAGGTCTGAAGGATACTTATACCCATATGCTTTGCAAGCAGTTCTTAACAGCAGAACATTCAGCAGGTGAGTCACTTGTTCAGTGACGATGTACTTCTACATCTTACTTGTATGCTATATCAATGTCACCATACTCCTTGGTTAAGAGGATAACCAACCCATATGATACACAATGACCTCCACTCGATAAATATCATTGTCTTGTAATGACGTATCATTTGATCGCGAACATATTTAAGAACTATATGATAAATTCTCTCTTTATCATACACTAACATAGTTCTAAGGACTTCATCACAGTACAAGAGTTCAAAGAAGATGTAACTTTATGATAAAAAATATCAGAATAACCATTATTCATTCGTATACAAAAATGAACTCAATCGTCACACGATTGATTTTAGAATGCAATTCTCAATAACTTCCACTTGGATTAAAGCCAATTAGGGCAGTATTTTATACCCATCTTCTATTTGAAGTCATCGAACTCTTTGATCCCGAGAGTTTTAGTGAAGGGGTCAGCTAGGTTTTCCTTTTTATCGATCTTCTGAAGCTCGACATCACTTCGATTCATGATTTCTCACACTAGATGATAGCAGTTCAGAACATGCTTGGTGCGATGGTAAGACTTTGATTCTTTTGTCTGAGCTATGGCACTGAAACTATCACAGTATAGCAGAACAAGGCCATCAATGGAAGGTGTAACTCCTAGCTTGGTGATAAATTTTCACAACCACAACACCTCCTTTGTAGCATCTGATGTAGTAATATATTCCGCTTCGCATACAGAATCGGTCACAGTATGTTACTTGAAATTTTTCTAGCAAACAGCTCTTCCATTCAGAGTAAATACGTAGCCCAACATGCTTTTATTGTCATCACAATCTGACTAAAAACTAAAATCAGTATATCCCACCAGTTTCAGGTCAGTATCTCCATAGATAAGTCATTGGTCTTTAGTATTTCTCAAATACTTGAGAATTGCTTTCGCAATCTTTTAATACTTCTTATCCAAATCAGACTGGTACCTACTCACTACTCCTAGTGAATATATCACATCCAGCTTAATATACATCATAGTGTACATGATAGATCCCACTGTCGAAGCATATGGTATTCTACTCATACATTTTCTTTTCTCAAGAGTTATTGGACAATCTTTCTTAGAAAAAGTAATTCCATGGCTATTGGAAGATAGTCTTTCTTGAAATTATTCATGTTGAATCACTTCAACAAGGTATCGATGTACGTGGATTGAGATAATCCAAACAACATTCTGGATCTATCCCTATAGATCTTCATCCCTAAGATGTAGAATGCTTCTTTCAAGTCCTTCATGAAGAACTGCGATGATAACCACAGCTTCACACTCTGCAAGATCAGGATGTCATTTTTTAGTAACAGTATATCATCCACATACAGCACAAGAAAGATGACTATATAATCGGTAGCCTACTTATAGATGCAAGGCTTTCTCTATTCTTAATGAAGCTATACATTTTGATTACCTTATTACAATATATTTTTCAACTCCTAGATGCCTACTTAAGTCCATAAATAGACTTATTCAGCTTGCACACTTTCGACTCATTTATGGATGTGAACCCTTCAGGTTGTATCATATACACTTCTTCTTCCAACTCCTCAATAAGAAAAGTAATTTTGATATCCATTTGTCAGATCTCATAATCTAAATATGCAGTGATAGCAAGCATAATCCGGATAGACTTGAACATTACCACAGAAGAGAACGTCTCATCATAGTTAATACCATAATGCTGATGGTAATCCTTGGCAACTAGATGGGCTTTATAGGTCTCTACCTTCTCGTTTGCTCCTCTTTTTCTCTTGAAAATTTATTTATATCCTATGGGTTTTATTCCTTCGGCAAATCAACTAGTGTCCATACATCATTGATCTTCATAGACTCCATCTCGAACTTCATGGCCTCAAGTCATTTCTAGGAGTCGGACCTTTGTATGGCCTCCATATAGGTGATCAGATCCTCATCATTCTCATCAAGTTCGATGGGATCACCGTCCTGGATCAAGAAATCATAGTATTTGTCTGGCTGATACGGTACTCTACTGGATCTCCTTAATGGTGCCTCTACTGGCTCTGGATTCGATTCTCCAATCAAATCTAATTTTATGTGTGTCGGTCCTTTCACCTCATGAACTTCATCAAGTTCAATTTTACAGGTATTAGTTTCTTGACTAAGGAACTTCTTTTTCAAAAAGACTACCCGACTGCTGACAAACATCTTTTATTCTGCAGCAAGATAGAAGTAGTACCTTTTAGTTTTCTTTTGGTACCCTATGAACAAGCATCTATCGGATTTAGGTCCAAGCTTATTTGTTTTAAAATGCTTCACATAAGCTGGACACCCCCAAACCCTAAGGTGTGAGAGCACCGATTTAAGCCCAGTCCATATGTCATACGGAGTTTTATCGACAGACTTGCTCGGCATCTTGTTCAAAATGTAGCAAATATTTTCTAAAGTATATTCCCAAAAGAAGATTGGCAGACTCGCAATGCCTATCATGGATCAAACCATGTCTAACAAGGTTCGATTCCTCCTTTCGGACATCCTGTTATATTGTGGTGTTCTAGGAGGGATCCATTGTGAGAGAATTTCATTCTCTTCTAGATATGTCAGGAAGTCACTGGTGAGGTATTCACCTCCTTGGTCTAAATACTCTTCCCAGTCTGTTTCTCTACTTTAGCACGGAATCGTTTGAATATTTCAAATAATTTTGACTTATGCTTCATAAGATAGACATACTCATACTTCGATAGATCGTCTATAAATATAATGAAGTAGTAGTGTCCTCTTCTGGCACTTATGTTCATAGATCTGCATACATCAATATATATTAGACCTAAGACATCGCTGGCTCTTTCACCTTTTTCTTTAAAAGGTGACTTAGTCATTTTATCAAGTAGACAAGATTCGCAGGTAGGTAATAATTCACAATCATCTATCTCAAGGACACATTCCTTGATCAACCTGTTAATGCTATTCTTATTTATATGACCAAGCCTACAATGCCAAAGATAGGATTCACTGACATTATCTAATTTAGGATGTTTGCTAGCTATATATATTACACTAATAGGTTGTGATATTATGTATGTACCATATTTTAATTATCCACGCATAATTGCAGTATCATTCGTAATGATATCACAGAAATCATCCTTTATTATAAATTTGAAATAAGTTTGGCCAAAAGGCCTACAAAGATGACATTCATCAAAAAGGAGGGACAATAATGATAATCATCTAACATGATACTATTGGACTCGAAGACAAGCTGCAAAATTTTCAAGGCCAGAACTGGATCAAGGATTCCATCTCCAATATTAAGGAACCGCTCATTCTCTCTAAACTTTCTATTTACCTGTAGTCTTAACAACAAATTGGATATATTAATCGGATTTTTGGTATGCAATATCCAGGTAGTAGTATCACAAACAGAAAAATTATAAGGAGTTATCATATAAGTATCTTGTGAAGCAACCACTTGGTTCTTTCTCTTGTTCTTAGGTCTGTTTGGGTCAAGGGTGGTTATATAAGCAGGATAATTTCTTTTCCAATGATCCAGCTTCTTACAGAAGAAGTACTCTGCCTGGCTCTTGTCAACTTTTAACATTTTGCTCTGCTTAGGATTGGCGGCATGAATTTTTGCACCTTTTTTTTTCCTCTCCTAGAAGATCAACGTCCTGTAGATAAACCTCCCACTAAATTTACTGGCTCTTTTTGAAGCTGGTGATCTCCTCAAAAGTCTGCAGTAACCCTACCAAACTATGATAGTTCACCGCAGGCTTCGTCATTCTATAATCACTAAGGATAGGTAGAATTTCAGTAGCAAATTAAGAATAGAATCCTTGCCTAACTGTTCATGCAATGAAAAGTCAAGTTTGCTAAGATGTTCAATCTGCTCAATCAATACAGTACATGATTGGTGACTAAAGCTCTCTCTCACATACGGATATTGAACACTGTGCCAGAGATTTTGTGTCTCTCTGCAATCTCTGAGGTGCCAAAGGACTCATTCAACATTTGAATGATTTTCTTTGGCTGTGTATCCTCAAACTTATTGCTAAGCTCGTCGTTCATTGCTGCCCTCATTATACAATGCACAGTCGTGCGGTCATTGAGCCACTTCATATAAGTGTCTCTCACGGTATGATGAGAGTTGACTGTAGGTTCTTCAGCTGCCTCATCCGTAAGGATATATAAAATCCTCTCATGCTCTAACACGATCTTTAACTTTCGATACCAACTATCAAAGTTGGGTCCGGTGAGCTTTTTGCTGTCCAACAGCGAATAGAGGGATAGTGTGTTGGCCATAACTAAAAGAAAAAATATAAACCTATTAGTATATGAATTACTTTATAATCCCAAAGCTATAAACTTTAGTCTAAAGGTCCTCTCACTATTTTTATGAATTGGTAGCCTCTACCTCCAACTCGAGAAATGACACTAATTTCTTAGTGGGTACTAGAATCCACATAAACTGTATTCGAGCCTGAGTGTGGCTTGATCAACCCTAGTGCATCCATGGGTAGGTTCATAACCAATTATTTCTTCAAACAACTTCTAGTAATTAGATTTTGCCCAGGCATCCCTTCAGCAGGCGTGTGGCACCTCCATTGAAAATCTTGATTAGGTCCAACCATTAACATGACAACATCAAGTGCATCCAACAAATGGATGTTCAGACCTGAGTATGGCTCGACCAACCTAAGCATTGATCTGAAGATATATCATGATGGTCATATGATGAATGATAATTTCAATACGTAATAGACACTAAGCGTGTGGCACCTCCAATACCTATTTAGAATATTGGACTCATTATCATATATTTTAATGAAAGGTTATGACCAAGTTATCTCATAATTCTATCATTTTATGAACCTAATAATTTAAAAAAATTAATTTTATTGATCTGAGAATAAAAAAAAAAGAGGACCTGCAAGCTGCAAATCTTCCCACTGATTTCATTAAGTCATATAAGAGATTAGACACAAGCTAGTCTAAAGATACCTAAATCAATCACACTGATTCACCTTAATGGCATAGGTCTGTACGAATCGACTAGTGATCTAATTAAAACATAATCTACCATATTGACCAGATAAGTGAGATCAGTGGGAGGGATGTGCCCTCAACTCACCGTAAACGTATCTAGAGGAATAGCTCTCAATTAAAAATCACTTGATTGAATCTGCCAAATTTACTTTAGATACCAACTGGTTAATTGGTTTTGATTTAGTTCACTAAAAAATTTGGGCTCAACCATGAAGCTATGATCACGATCCATTTATTAAGGTCAAACACATGGACTTGATCAAACTACAACTATTGAGATTGATCTAGAAAATACTGATCTAATCTAATTCAATACTTGATTAGATTTAATCAATTTTTCTACTTGATTCATATGTATTTCTAACCCTAGGTCAACCCATTAGAAGGACTCGATTCAAGCTAATCCTTTGTCTATTGATTTATGTGGTGTCTTAATGATCTTCAATTTTCAAATCTAGATCATTCAAACTTAATTCAAAATTAAGTGTGTGAAACGTGTGCTTCAGTCTATAGAACTATTCTACCAAGATTTTAGATGAAGTATATCATATGTTTCAATTCATAAAAATAAATTTTTATAATATATTTAATAATTAAACATGCATAGGTATGATCTAAACTTTATACATACATCTCATATATCATGATAAATTTTAGATCAATACCGATTACATCTTATGTAACATGCTATTCAGATATAAAATAATTTTATATCTAAATTCTATCTTATTGTAATAGATTATAAATTACTTTAGATCTAATCTAAATATATTTATGATCAAAATAATTCATAAAAATTTGTTCGCTTTTCTTCTTCATAAAATCGAACCACAACGACACCCCTACATGTCATAAGAGAACCATTGAATAGGCAAAAGAGATATTAATCTTTTCGATCTCTTATAATCAGATGGTCTGGTCATCTCATTGATCCGAGTACTAGGCTACTAAGATCTGAAATCTAATTTTATATATAATTACTCAACATGCAATTATTGACAAAATAATTTTATGTCATGAACATATCCTTGATCTAATCAATTATGTTCTTCATCTAATCTAATTAGATTTGATGCATTATATATATCATATCAAATCTAAAATATATCTTATACTGATTATAAAATATTAATTTTAAATTTGATATCATATAAAAAATTAATTAGATGCAAGCATGAATGCATAAGAAATAAATTTTTGATAAAATCTGTTTTTATGTAGTGCTGAATTTCGATAGGATTCAAATCTAAATATCCATCAAAATAGATCTAATTCAGATCTGAAATAATCTATACTTCTTAATAAAAATAATAATATTAAAATTTTATTAAAATAAATTTAAAATAATTTTTAATTTACGTTGTTATTTCATAAAAAATTTAGCAACAGCAAAATTTGGTTATAACAAACTTATAACAATCTTAATCAACAATTGATTAGGCTAATCTAATCTAATCAAAATTAGATCATAAGTTTTATATAAAAAGATTTAAATTAGATTTAATATAAAATTTTAATTATATATAATATATAAATAATTCAAAAAAATTTAGATATATATGCATGAATCAAAGGCCTACTCTGATACCAATTGAAGGAAAAAAAAATTATTTTTCTTCGGATAGCCCAGGTTGTATCTAATTTTTTTTATTAATCTATATGAATAAGGATCAAATCTTTATCTGATTAGCAGTGGAATAGGTGATCAAATCTCTAAAAATTTGAAACAAACCTTCACGGAGGCCTGAAAGTGCAGACCCTCTACTTCACATATACATCAGACTACGCAGGAAAGTGGGATGAACTCCGATCAAATTGCATTTACAACCCAATCAAACGAGAGAGGAGAGGTACTGGTGTGATACCTCACACTAGCAAGGAGGTCACCCATAAGAGGGTCCATGGCAAGGGAGGAGGGGTGGCACTATGGAGGAGAGGCCAAGGAGAAGAAGGAAGGGTTTCTCTCTTCTCACGCCTCTTTCTCTCTTTCTTTCTTCTCTCAATTTGATTTGTTTGCTATGCATCCATAGGTAGAGACCCTCTCTATTTATAGATGAATCTCATGATCCAATAAGTATAGGACTCATAACTCCAACATGCTTTGAATCAGTCCAATACTCATGAAAGAAGGACTCCTATATGAGATAGTATTGCCATCACATATAGCAACCACATTGTATCCAATCTCTCACCCACATACGATGACCACAATGAGGAAGCTTCCAGGTATTGGTTGGCCTATAAGAGAAGAGATTCTCAGTACAAATAGGATTTTCATATCTCATCCAAAACGAATTCGATTCGAATCTAATTCAAAGCTGGTTTGAAATAATTTCGAAAGGCTGTCAATCCCAAACTCTTTAAGACTTTTATACCAAGTCTATCTTGAATTTTTGAATTCAATCAAGCTTAATTAATTTAGATCTAATCTAAAATTAATTAGTACTTAAATTTAATCTTTTATATGCTCCATAGATCATAGATTAGAAACTGTTCATCCTCGGGATCGAACCTGGACCTCATATGTAGTGCTAGCTAGATGTAGCCAACTCTTCAATTTCGTTCGATCTATAACTTAATTTTTAATCAAGTTAGTTTATATGTTCAGTCAAGTCAATACTTTCAAATTGAACACATAAATATAGGTTAATACTTTTCTACGGTGTCTGACTTGTGTGTATGACTCTATAAGTTCAAACACTAAGTCGATAGCACAGGAATCGATTTTGTATTAATCGAGATACCATCTAGCAATGATTTCTGATGTACAGATAGATCAAATTATCACAAAAAAAATATTCTAAAACCCATACATATGGTTACTGCATAATTCATCTTTTTGACCCTGAATGCTCTAAAATGGTCTTAGGTTAACTGTCAATCAAGATTGCTTCATCCACATTGTATTTCAACCTTTCAAATCTATCTCATAAATTATCCTGATCAAAATTTTACTCAATTAAAATACAGCGACACATCAACTTCAATAATCTAGAGAGGTCAATCTCATCTTGATCCATACATAGACTTCGCAAGTACTTGATTGTATCCAGTAGCCTTTCATCACTGCATTTAAAATTCAGATAGTCTGGCACCAAAACATAATGAGTTGCTTGCAAGTCACTATGGTGATCTCAGGTCTGAAGGATACTTATATCCATATGCTTCGCAAGCAGTTCTTGATAGCAGAATGCTCAGCAGGTTAGTCACATGTTCAGTGAGATATACTCCTACATCTCACTTGTATGCCATACTAGTGTCACCATACTCCTTGATTAAGAGGACAACTAACTCATATAGCACACAATGACCTCCACTCGCTAAACGTCATCATCCTATAATGACGTATCATTTGATCGTGAACATATTTTAGAACTATACGATAAATTCTCTCTTTATTGTACACTAACATAGTTCAAAGGACTTTATTACAGCACAAGAGTTCAAAGAAAATGTAACTTTATGATAAAAAATATCAGAATAACTATTATTTATTTATATATAAAAATGAACTCAATCATCATACGATTGATCTTAGGACATAATTCCCAACAGTCGGCCCCAAGCATTGCTACTGTTGTCCCACCATCTGGTGGAGTCATTGAATGGCATCAGTCAATACATAGATCTATTGAGCTAGGATATCAAGGGGTTGCAGATCCATCGTGACAGGATGCTGCACTATGATAGATTGTTGAGAGATCAGTTAGTTGGAGTTTGAGGTCTTTTCCTTATCTCCCCTAAGCAAAAGAAAATCTCTTCTTGTTGATCATCCCTCCTGGCTGTTCATCCACCTACACTGGTCGAGTCCAATTATTGCAGCTGATTCGACAGTCGACTCATTCAAGGTTCAAATGGTTATATATAGTAAAAGGACTAATCGAATCGAGCTCATCGATTTACCTAGGTTAATTTGTGGCCCAATACAATAGAAAAAAAGATGCATTTGTATCTTCAAAACCCATTTTAAGGGGCATTGGGCGAGAAATCATCCATAGATAATCGAACTATCGTATGCCTTGGAAATGATATGAGGTGTTCGAAAATGGTTGAAGTAGTTGAATAGGAGGATCACTATGACTATAGCCCTTGGTAGATTTATCAAAGAAAAAAATGATTTATTTTTTTTTATGATTCATATTTTGGGTTGGGTTCATCTCTGTAGTAACCGGATGAATCAGATTTTAGACATGAAAAAGTAAGAACTCAGCGGGACCTTATTGCTCCAGCTGTGGTGAATAGACTGTCCATGAGAGGTGATGGAGTTGTGGGCCATCATCCACACAATGCTTTTTTCTCTTAAAATGGGCTTAGAGACTTCCTTTAGCACTAATCTATTGCTATGAGACTCCGATTGAGCACCGATGTAGTGTTGGAAAATGTATCCCAAAAATCAATCGTTAGCCTGTTGACGGTTGAGCAATCTTGTATGTAATTGATTTGTTAATAAATAAAATATATTTAGTATTTTCATTATAAGCATTTATCTTCTAATGAACTCTGTTGTTATGATGAAGTCCTTAGGACTATTTAGATTCGATAAAGAGAGGATTTATCGATTAGTCCTTAAAACTGTTTACGATCAAATGATAAGCTGTTAATAAGGACGACAGCTTCTATCGAGCATAGGTCGTTGTAGGCCATATGGGTTGGTTGTCCTCTTAACCAAGGAGTGTGGAGATACTAGTATGGCATACAGATAAGATATAAGGATACATCGTCATTGAACATGACCAACTTCAGAGTATTCTATTGTCGAGAATGTCTCTGATGGGATATAGGTATAAGTCTCCCTTAGACCTGAGATCACCTCAGTGACTTGCAAGCAACTCACTGTGCTTTGGTACTGGACTAACTAAATTTCTAATTCAGTGATGGAAGGCTTCTGGGCATAGTCAAGTACTTGTGAAGTCAGAGTGTGATTGAGATGGGATTGACCACTCCAAGAGTTGGAGAAGAATGAGTCACTGAATTTTAATTTAGCAAAACCTTGGCCAGGATAATCCATCAGATGGATTTGATATTTTGAAATATAATGTGGACAACCTGATCAGAGTTGATAGTTGAACTCTGAAGTATCCTATGATCATTTTGGTCAAGGAGATGAATTATATGGAAACTATATCCGCAAGGGTTCTAAGGATGTTGTTCTACACATTCGACCTATCTGATCGTCGAGTACCATTACTAGATGGTCACTTCGATTGATATAGAAATTTATTTCTATGCTACTGGCTTAGGTTCAGACCTATGAGGTCACACACATTAGAGTTTATGATCCGATCGGATGGTTGATCAATGATTAAGAATCGTTCTAGGATTAAATGATCAATACGATTGACATTTAACCTAGTGCAAGTATTGCAGGAGGATCGATTAGCAATTTGATTGCTAATTAGCTTAATTTGATTAAGTCAATAGGCTGAGATTAAATCTAATTGAATATAATTTAATTAAATTTAGTTTGGACTTGATTGGATCAAGTCCAATTGGTTTATTGGATAAGCCAAGTGCAAGAAAAAAACTAGTCCTAGTTCAATTAGGACTTGGGTCAACCTAATTTCTAATTTGATTAAAAAATTAAATCAGATTTAAAACTAATTTAATCTAATTAAATCAGATTTAAATCTAATTTAATCTAATTAAATTAGATTTTTAATTGGATTAAGACCTATTTTAATTGAATTGATCTAATTTTGGTTTGATTTGATTTGAGAAACCAAATTAAAATAAGTCAAAGATAGAATCCTAATAAGACTAGGATTCCACCTTACACCACATAAGCCCCCCCATACCCTCTCTCTTATTCCATGCCAATCTCCTCTTATTTTGTGTGACAAAAGCCCTCTCCCAGGTCTTTCCTATGTCCAAAAAGTTTCCTCTCTTCTTTCATACATGAAAAGTGGTTGTGAATCAAATCAAAGTAGGAATAAGTTTGGATTTCAAATTCTATGAGATAGAGTTTTAGAAATCCAAAACTCTTTTCTTTTTGTACCGAATTTATCAAATTTTTTTTGAGATTTTTGTGGCTTTTAAGACACATATTGTGCACTCTTTCTGGTGGTCCATGCACAAAAATAAGGAGGAGGCACCCAAGAGTTGGGCACCCCTTATCTTGCCATGTTTGGATAAGCCTTGACTAGGTATTTGACCTAGACAAGGACTCTATCATATCTCTCTCTATAAAATGAGTTTTTTCATGAAATTATTCAAAATATAGAGATTTGAGAGATCTTTGGGATATCCAAAAATCAAAGAGAAAGACCTTTGGGTCATGGAGATATAATAGACACAAGACAGGGTGTCTAGGAGAAAGTAAAGAGAAGAAGAAGGGGGTCTTCTTCTAGGGTTGTTAGTTTCATCTCTTCCTTCCTCTATCTTGAGTTTTCTGAGAGCATCTCAAATCTAAAACTCCTCCTCCTACTTCTCATCTTTGAAAGAGCCAAAATCAAGAAGGAGGCACCTGATCAACCATCGAAGAAGGAGGCACCTGATCAACCATCGAAGAAGGATCAGTACAGTACTAGCATACTGTGCTGATTTCCTGAAGCAGGACTTCTGGTTGAGATTCGTGGGCTCGTGTGGATGACTCCTAGGGACTGGATGCATGTGCGGTTTGCAACATCATCCTCAAGCCCAGATCAGTAAGGTTAGAATGTCTAACTTGCAAGGTAATAGGTCTGATCTATTGTTTAATACATACATTAGATGTAGTATAGAAACATATTGATATGATCAACATGTAGTTCATCCTCTATATATTTTAATTTTGATTTAATGCTATATAATAATCATGTAATAGAATCTTAGATCTAAGAATTTTCTAGATTTAAAAAATAAATTTTGATTTATTTTAGTCTTCCGCTGCCTGATCTTGAAAAAATTTCAAGATCTAACCCTAAAACCCTAGATCTGATTCCTTCAATTGGTATCAGAGCCTGATGTTTATTACATGATTATTTATACATGCTTAGATTATCTCTTAGATTAGATCTAATTTATAATCTGATTATTAAATTTGAAATTAAATTTGTTCTGCTGCAAGGTTGTCCTGCTGTAAGGTTTATCCCTTACAGTGCAAAGGTTATCCTAGTTCGTGTAGATCTATCTTTAATCATAAATTTGTTAGATATGATCTAGATTAAATTTATAATTTATTAAATTTAAAAATTATTTAAATCTAAAATAAAATTTTTTTGTTAATAATTTTTGTGCAAAAAAATTGTTTAAAGTTGAAATTATTTCAATTACATGAGCCTGTTTAGATTAGATCTAAAGTAGTTTCATGTTTATTTTATTTGCATCTTGATTATAATCAAACATGAAATATGATTGATAGAATCATATTATAAAATTATTTTACAAATATAAAAATTATTTTCGAAAAGTCGAACCCAACCCTCAGCCCAAAACTTAATTAAGAATTAAGAAGTTGTTTGATTAGGTTCTAGGATTGTGAATTGAAGAACCTAAGACACAAACCATAACACATTGGGTTAATGGGTTAGTGGAAATTAGGTCCATTAATTGGGTTAGACCTATGGTTAGATTAAAGATGGACTTAATTAGAGAATTGACTAAATCTAATCAATTATTGTCTTAGATTAGGTCGAGGATTTTCTAGATCAATTACAATAGTTATAGTTGGTCAAGTCCATATCTTTAACGAGAACCAAATGGACTTGATTCTTGGTTAAGCGATCTAGCACGAACTGTTAGGTTGATCTAATCGAAACTAATTAAATCAATTGGTGTCTAAGGTAAACCAGACTGGTAGTTTTTAATTGGGAGCCCGCTTACTTGGCCATTTTTTATGGTGTTTAAGGCAAGCTTTAGCCGACCTTCCCACTGATCGAACTTATCTGGCCTCTTGGTGAAATTATATTTTGATCAGATCACTTGACTATTCGAGCTGACCCATGTCAGCTAGGTAAATCAGTGTGACTGATTTAGGTGCTCATAGACTAGCCCTATTAATGGTCCCCCTTAAGCTGACTTGGTGAAGCCAGTGGGAGGATCATGATAAGCTGGTTCATCTGACCTCATCCTCTAAATTATTTAAATCTTCTAAAATTATTAGATCCTTAAAATGATAAAGTTATGGAGATAACTGAGTCATAGCCTCCCATTAAGGTGTTTGATAATAAGTCCATTAACTCAATAATTATTGCAGACCCAAAAGCCTGGTACTTGTTGACTAATGGAATTATCACTCATCATATGATGACTTGAAAGTATCTCTCTAATAGTGGTTAGGTGAGCCAACCAAAGTTGGGCTTAATCATTCATTGGTTAGATGAACCAAGTATAGTCATGTTAATGGTTGGACCTAACCGGATCCTTACAGTGGAGGCCAAAGCCTACTGATTAGGTTTCTGGATAAAATTAAAATTACTAAAAATTATTTAGAGAAACAATTGGTTATGAACCTATCCTTAGATGTACATGGGTTGGCCAACCAAAGTTGGGCTTGTGTGCAGTCTAAGTGGATTCTAGTACCCACTAAGAATTAGGGTAATTTCTCAAATTGGAGGTAGAGGCTACCAATTCGAATAAAATAGTGGAAGAAACTTTTTGATTAAAATCCAAATCTTTAGGTTTAATGAATCAATTACTAATTAGGTTATGATTTTATTTTATGCAGATATGGCCACTTTTCTATCGCTCCGATCATTATTGGACAATGATAAGTTGGTGGGACCCAACTTCGGTAGCTGGTACTGAAAGTTGAAGATAGTCTTGGAGCATGAACAGATCCTATATGTGATAATAGATCTTGCACCTGAGGAGCTAGCTGCCAATGCACGTGAAATAGTCAGAGATACTTACTAGAAGTGGCTCAATGACCGGACCACGGTGCACTGTATCATGCTGGCTGCCATGAGCGACGAGTTCAATCATAGATTCGAGACGGCTCAGCTAAAGGACATACTTCAAGTGTTGGAGGATGCCTTTGGCACACTCGATGACATGGAGTGGAACAAGACTAGTTGTGCCATCTTCAATGCCAAAATGCGAGATGGTGCCTCTGTCACTAATCATGTATTGTACATGATCGAGTTGATGGAATGATTGAGCAAGCTCGGCTTTCCCTTGCATGAGCAGCTTGAAAAAGATGCAATACTAAACTCGCTGCCTGAGTCTTATCTCCCATTCCTCACTCATTATAGAATGACAAAGCCTGAAGTGAACTACCACGGGTTACTGGGGTTGCTTCAAAACTTTAAGAAGGATCACCAACTCCACAAAGAGTCGATGAACTTAGTGGGAGGTTCATCTTCTGGTTCTTGATTCTTTAAAAAGGGGAAGAAGAACAAGAAGAAGAAAGTAAAAAAGGTGCAAGTTCAAGCTGGGACATCAGTGCAGGGCCAGACCAAAAAGATCAAGTCCGATAAGAGTCAAGCTGAATGCTTCTTTTGCAAGAAGCGAGGACACTGGAAGAGGAACTGTCCCTAGTACATTACCTCCCTGGATCCGAACAGATAGAGAAAGCAGCAAGTTGTTACTGGGCAAGATATTTATATGATAACTCCTTGCAATTTCTCTATTTGTGATATAACTGATTGGGTATTGGATACTGGTAGCCCTTACCATATTTGTAATTCATTGCAGGGGTTGCAGGTCAGTAAGAGATTCAAGCAAGGCGAGAGGTTCCTGAACATTGGAGACGGAAGATCGATTCCAGTTCTAACATTAGGAATCTTGAAATTTTTATTTGAATTCCATATCATTGTTCTTAATGATTATCATTTCTGTCCCAGTTTCTTTTTAAATATCATTTCTGTAGGTCTTTTGGCCAAAAATGATTATGAAATTTCAATAAAAAAATAAGTTTGTAACATCATTATGAATAGTGTTACTATTTTTTATGGACATTTGAACAATGGTGCGTATATGTTATCACAACCTGTTAATGTGGTCTATTCAACTGGCAAGCATCCTAGATTAGATAGTGTGTCAGATATCTACTTATGGCACTGTAGGCTAGGTCATATAAACAAGAACAGAATAAACAGGTTGACTCAAGAGGGAATCCTCGAAGTTAGTGATTGTAAATCACTTCCAACCTGTGAGTCCTGTCTTCTTGGTAAAATGATCAAGTCACCTTTTACTGGAAAAGTGAGAGAGCTACTGAGCTCTTGGGCCTAGTACATACTGATGTATGTGGGCCCATGAGCACAAGTGCTAGAGGTGGATATTTCTACTTCATAACTTTCATGGATGATCTATCCAGATATGGATATGTCTATCTGATGAAATATAAGTCGGATTCATTTGAAATGTTCAAACGATTTCGAAGTGAAATAGAAAAATAAACTGGGAAGAGTATTAAAACTCTTCGATCTGATCGAGGAAGAAAATATCTTTTTAGTGAGTTTCTCACATATCTAGGATAGAATGAGATTCTTTTCCAATGGACTCCTCCAGGAACACCACTGCATTATGGTGTGTCTGAAAGGAGAAATCAGACTCTGTTAGACATGGTCCGATCCATGATGGGTTTTGCCAACTTGTCGATATCCTTCTGGAGATATGCACTCGAATCGACCTATTATCTATTAAATAGGATTTCAAGTAAGTCTGTAATTAAGACTCCATATGAGATATAGATAGGGCGTAAGCCAGTACTTTCACACCTTAGAGTCTGGAGGTGCTCGATCTATGTCAAACGATTAGTCACAGACAAACTTGGACCTAGGTCTGACAAATGCACATTCATCGGGTACCCCAAGGAGACCAAAGGATATTTTTTCTACCATGCTGATGAACAAAAGGTGTTCGTCAGCCTTAAGGCAATCTTTTTAGAAAAGGAGTTTCTTGGTGAAGGAACCGTTGCCTCTAAGATTGAACTTGATGAAGTTCAACAGGTAGAAGGATCAACACCAATAGCTGAACCTGAGTTGGATTTGATTAGATCAGATCTGGAGCTCAATGTATCTACACCATTAAGGCGATCTGGTAGAGTATCGCATCAGCCAGATAGATACTACGGTTTCTTGATCCGAATGGAGATTCCATCGAACTCGATGAGAACGATTAGGATCCGATCACCTATATGGATGCAATGCAGAGATCTGATTTCGAGAAATGACTTGAAGCCATGAAATCCGAAATGGAGTCCATGAAGGTCAACGATGTATGGACATTGGTTGACCCACCTGAAGGGGTTAAACCATAGGGTGTAAATGGGTGTTCAAAAGGAAAAAAGATGCAGACGGAAAGGTGGAGACCTATAAAGCTCGTTTGGGTGCCAAGGGATATCGTCAATGTTATGGTATTGACTATGACGAGAGTTTTCTCCTGTGGCAATGCTCAAATCTATTCTGATAATGTTTGCAATAGCTGCCCATTTGGATTATGAGATCTGACAAATGGATGTAAAAAAGCTTTCCTGAATGAAGAGCTGATCGAAGAGGTATATATGATACAACCTAAGGGGTTTACATCCACAGATGAGTCCAAGGTATGCAAGCTTCAGAGATCTATTTATGGATTGAAGCAAGCTTCTCAGAGTTGGAACATACATTTTGATAAGGTGATCAAAATGTATGGCTTCGTTAAGAATGGAGAAGAGCCCTGCATCTATAAATGGACAAATGATCCAGTTGTGGTATTCCTTATCTTGTACGTGAATGACATTCTCTTAATCGAAAATGACATCCCCGCACTACAGGGAATAAAAGTTTGGTTGTCATCGCATTCTCCATGAAGGACTTGGGTGAAGCATCCTACATCCTAGGGATGAAGATCTATAGGGATAGATCTAAAAAGATGCTTGAGTTATCCCAGTCCACGTACATAGATACTGTGCTGAAGAGGTTCAGCATGGAGAATTTCAAGAAGGACTATCTACCGATAGGTTATGAAATTTCTCTCTCTAAGAAGGATTGTCCGACAACTCCTGAAGAGAGAGAGCATATGAGTAGAGTCCCATATGCTTCGACCGTGGGATCTATCATGTACGCCATGACATGTACAAGACCAGATGTGGCATACTCATTAGGAGTAGTGAGTAGATACCAATCTGATCCGGAGAAAATTACTGAAAAGTGGTTAAAGCCATCCTTAAGTATTTGAAAAATACTAAGGATTAATGGTTGGTTTATGGCAAGTCAGATCTAAAACTTATGGGGTTCACAGATTTCAGTTTTCAATCTGACCATAATGACAGTAGAAGCATGTCAGGTTATATCTTTACTCTGAATGGTTGAGCTATCTACTAGAAGAGTTTCAAGCAGCATACTATGGCAGACTCTGTTTATAAGGTGGAGTACATCGCAGCATCGGATGCCGCGAAGGAAGCTATATGGCTGAGAAAATTTATCATCAAGCTCGGAATAGCACCCTCCCTCGATGGTTCGATCTTGCTCTACTGCGACAGCACTGGTGCCATAGCTCAGACGAAGAAACCCAAAGCTCACCAACGGACGAAGCACATTTTGCGTCGCTTTCACCTGGTCCGGGAGATCGTGGATCGAGGTGACGTCGACCTTCAATGATCGACAGAAAGGAGAACCTAACCAACCCCTTCACTAAAGCCCTGGTGATAAAGGAGTTTGACAACCACAAGTCGAAGATGGGTATTAGATACTGTGTCGAGTGGCTTTAGGACAAGTGGGAGTTATTGAAAAATATGTCTCAAAAACCAATCGTCAGCCTGTTGACGGTTGAGCAATCTTGTATGGTAATTGATTTATTAATAAATAAAATATATTTTATATTTTCATCATAAGCATTCATCTTCTAATGAACTCCGTTGTTATGATGAAGTCCTTTGGACTATTTAGATTCGATAAAGAGAGGATTTATCGATTAGTCCTTAAAACTGTTCACGATCAAATGATAGGCTGTTAATAAGGATGACAGCTTCTATCGAGCATAGATCGTTGTAGGCCATATGGGTTGGTTATCCTCTTAACCAAAAAGTGTGGAGACACTGGTATGGCATATAGATGAGATGTAAGGGTACATCGTCATTGAACGTGACCAACTCCAGAGTATTCTGCTGTCGAGAATGTCTCTGATGGGATATAGGTATAAGTGTCTCTTAGACCTGAGATCACCTCAGTGAGTTGCAAGCAACTCACTGTGCTTTGGTACTGGACTAATTGAATTTCTAATTCAGTGACAGAAGGCTTCTAGGTATAGTCAAGTACTTGCGAAGTCAGAATGTGATCGAGATGGGATTGACCACTCCAAGAGTTGGAGAAGAATGAGTCACTGTATTTCAATTTAGCAAAATCTTGGCCAGGATAATCCATCAGATGGATTTGATATTTTAAAATACAATGTGGACAACCTGATCAGAGTTGACAGTTGAACTCTGAGATGTCCATTTTGGTCAAGGGGATGAATTATATGAAAACTATATCCGCATGGGTTCTAAGGATGTTGTTCTACACATTCGACCTATCCGATCATCGGGTACATTACTAGATGGTCACTTTGATTGATATAAAAATTTATTCCTATGCTACCGACTTAAGTTCGGACCTATGACGTCACACACATTAGAGTTCATGATCTGATTGGATGGTTGATCAACAATTAAGAATCATTCTAGGATTAAATGATCAATATGATTGACATTTAACCTAGTGCAAGTGTTGTAGGAGGATCGATTAGCAATTCGATTCTAATTGGCTTAATTTGATTAAGTCAATGGATTGAGATTAAGTCTAATTGAATATAATTTAATTAGATTTAGTTTGGGCTTGATTGGATCAAGTCAATTGATTTATTGGATAAGCCAAGTGCAAGAAAAAAACTAGTCCTAGTTCAATTAGGACTTGGGTCAACCTAATTTCTAATTTGATTAAAAAATTAAATTAGATTTAAATCTAATTTAATCTAATTAAATTAGATTTTTAATTGGATTAAGATCTATTTTAATTAGATTGATCTAATTTTGGTTTGATTTGATTTGAGAAACCAAATTAAAACAAGTCAAAGATAGAATCCAAGTAAGACTAGAATTTCACATTGCGCCACATAAGACCCCCCATGCCCACTCTCTTATTCTACACCAATCCCCTCTTATTTTGTGTGACAAAAGCCTCTCCTAGGTCTTTCCTACGTCCAAAAGGTTTTCTCTCTTCTTTCATACATGGAAAGTGGTTGTGGATCAAATCAAAGTAGGAATAAGTTTGGATTTCAAATTCTATGAGATAGATTTTAGAAATTCAAAACTCTTTTCTTTTTGCA
The DNA here is from genome assembly GCF_000442705.2 of Elaeis guineensis. NCBI lineage: Eukaryota > Viridiplantae > Streptophyta > Magnoliopsida > Arecales > Arecaceae > Elaeis > Elaeis guineensis. The sequence goes on from NC_025998.2 coordinate 32,742,638, forward strand.
TCGAATTTATCCAGATTATTTTTGACATTTTTATGGCTTTTAGGGCACACATTGTGCACCCTTTGTTGGTGGTCCATGCATGAAAATAAGGAGGAGGCCCCAAGAGTTGGGTGCCCCTTATCTTGCCATGTTTGGATAAGCCTTGACTAGGTATTTGACCTAGACAAGGACTCTATCATAGCTCTCTCTATAAAATGAGTTTATTTATAAAATTTTTGGAAAATATAGAGATTTGAGAGACCTTTGGGGCATCCAAAAATCAGAGAGAAAGACCTTTGGGTCGTGGAGATATAATAGACACAAGATAGGATGTCTAGGAGAGAGTAAAGAGAAGAAGAAGAGGGTCTTCTTCTAGGGTTGTTAGTTTCATCTCTTTCCTTCCTCCATCTTGAGTTTTCTGAGAGTGTCTCAGATCTAAAACTCTTCCTCTTACTTCTCATCTTTGAAAAAGCCCAAATCAAGAAGAAGGAGGCACCTAATCAACCATCGAAGAAGGATCAGTGCAATACTAGCATACTGTGCTGATTTTCTGAAGCAGGACTTCTGATCGAGATTCGTGAGCTCATGTGGATGACTCTTAGAGACTGGATGCATGTGTATTTGCAAATCATCCTCAAGCCCGGATCAGTAAGGTTAGAACGTCTAACTTGCAAGGTAATAGATCTGATCTATTGTTTAATACATACATTAGATGTAGTATAGAAACATGTTGATATGATCAACATGTAGTTCATCCTCTAAATATTTTAATTTTTGATTTAATGCTATGTAATAATCATGTAATAGAATCTTAGATCTAAGAATTCTCTAAATTTAAAAAATAAATTTTGATTTATTTTAATCTTCCACTGCCTGATCTTGAAAAAGTTTCAAGATCCAACCCTGAAACCCTAGATCTGGTTCCTTCATGTAGTGGGAGCTGGATACCATCTAAGATTTGAGATATTGGAGAGAACCTACAAGGAGAGTCCATACCATCGAAGGTGTTTTGATGGAGAACCCTTTGATGGCCAAGTTAGTCAGAGCTTGTGAATAGTAGAGAAAAGGAGGAGAGTGGAGAGAGAGAGAGTGCTAGCCTTTCCTTCTAGTTCTCCTTTTTCAAATCTCCTTCCTTCTAGATCCCCTTCACACCTATTTTATAAGGAGGTGGAACCATAGGCAGGTAGCCAAAATCTATAGGTTATTAGGCCTGATTCTTTAGGCCATTGGGCCATATTCTGAAAGTTTGTTAGGGAGGAGAATCTATCCACTAAGCTTCAGATCATGGTTATTAGTTGTGGATATCCGTTGTGGGCTTCATCCCACGGCCAATTGAGTTGGCAATCTGAAATGGGCATGAGGTCAAGGTCCTAAGTCTATGCCTGACGCAATTTTGCCAAGCCACTCGGGTCGCACACCAAAGAGAGGGGTTATTTCAATTGGCAATTTACCTCTACAATAATGATTATTTGAATTAGAATATGAAACAGTATTTTGATTTTAGATAGATTTTAACTCACAGTCTAACTATATGCCAAATCTTGCCAATGGGGGCTAAATGCTGGTATTTTAATATCTACCAATGGAGGTTATATGCTGGTATTCGATATCCTGTCAGTAGGAGTTGTATGCTGGTTCTTTGATATCTAGCTAGTGAGAGTTGTGTGCTGGTATTTTAATATCCTACTAGTAGAGATTGTACACTGATATTTCAATACTTTATTAGTGAGGGTTGTGCATTGGTACTTTGATATCTTATCAATAGAGGTTATGCAATGGTATTTTAATACTCTGCCAATAGGAATTATGCATACTCTACCAGTGGAGATTGTGTACTGATATTTTGATACTCTATCATTAGAGGTTATGCAGTGGCACTTTGATTTAGTTCATGACTATCGAGACGAACATGATATTTGTAAGAAATCAATTTATGAATGAAACTAAAATTATATGGATTTTATTTGATTAGTATTGTATATTTTAAATGGATGTACTTTGCATGCTTATATTAAGTATATTATTATTATTATTAAATTTTTCTAGTTAATATATATATATATATATATATATATATATATATATATATATATATATATGCTTATTTCTATCAAACTCATTACTCTATTTTTTACTATTTTTATGGATTCAGAGGATTAGCTTGATTTAGAGATTCTATATGGAAGAGAGAATTACAAGAAAATTTGGTATCTTTATTTTAGATTAAGTTTTTTTTTGAAATTGATAGAAAACTATAAAATTTATTTTATAAGATATTTAATTTAATTATTTGAATTAAAGTTGAATATTAATTATTTAAATTTTATTCTGCTATTGCTTTATGATATCATGATGAGATGCTTTGCATGCTTATGGAGAGAATTTTTCATGAGTATACAATGGTTGCCATGATCCTTAGTCCATAATCTTGGATCAGGAGCATAATAATTTATATGATATCAGAACATAAATAGATAAGTTATGATATATAGAATCAACTATAGTATGAGTGTAGGTGGATAAACAATAGGGATATTGGGATGATAACTTATATTGATTGTGACATAACTTAGAAGTCTACATTTAACATAAATATATTGATAGATTTGAATTAGAGTGCATTATGGAAGTATGGTGGTCTAAATTATTTTTAAGCTAATTAAAATGAAAATTTGGTTGGAAAGATATTATGATGAAAGATTTGATTTTAAAATTAGAGGACGATTATGACTTGAAGTAAAATTAACCTTAAATTTTTTTGGAGTGAAGTAAGAAAAAAAATTGTGGATGAACTTTCTTTTTAAAGGAGGAGAATGTGATGCCCCAAACCTTGTGCATGAATCTTAAAGTGGCAAAAATAAAAGAAAAAAAAAGAAGACTCCCCTTAAAGTCTTCTCTTTCATTAGACTCCTGATTGGAGTTGGAATCGGAGGCCAGGAGGGAGTCTAATTCTGCCTCCCTTTGCCTCTATTTAAAGGAACAAAGTCTCTTGTGAAACATCCACCACCAGCCACCATTTTTCATCGAAAAAGATCGATCTTTGTTTTCTCGAGTTCATCAGAAACTCAGCCAATTGTCATTGGAGAGGAGGTAAGAAACCCCCAAATCCTTCTATGCTTCTTCTCCTATATTTCCCCTCCTTGATTGAGCCTTCGCCAATTAGACTTTGGCAAGAAATTGCCAAAAAATAAGATGAGAATAATCTCCCCCATTTTTAGATCTAAATGTTATTATGTTTCATTTTTTTGGTTGTTCACCATCGTCAACTTGCTGAAGAGGGACCCAAGTAGTGGGATCACGGTCGGTGGCTTGCATCCATGACTATGGCCATCTTCGATAGACACCCATCTCTCTTTGGGAAGAAGGGCAACCCTAAGGTCCCTATTTTGCCAAAGAACCCATGAGAAGAAAGAAAGAGAAAGAAGAAAGAAATAAAAAGAAAAAGAAAAGGAAGAAAATAAAGGAAAAAAGAAAGAAAGAAAAGGAGAAGAAGGTTTCTCTCTCCTTTCTCCTTCCTCCCCCTTCCTATTTTTTCTTTCCACTTTTTCTCTAGTTTCTCTCTACTTTCTCTTTAGAAATTTTTTTTCTCTTTCTATAAGTTTTTCTCTCTATGAAATTTATCTCTCTAAGATTGATTGAGAAAGGACTTTCTTTCGATGATTTTGATTGAGCTTAGTGAAGGGTCCTGATCCGCAGTCGTCGTATAGTGTGTCAATGTTAGATATATGCCCTAAAAGCCAATCTAATGAATACATTTACTCTTTTTAAGATATAATTTTATACTTGATCTTATTATTTATTAATAAAATTAGGTAGTTTATTTTCATTCATATTATGTATGTATCCATAAATTATCTGAAAAATTAATAAGATGATGATATATATTGTTAAGAATTGAGAATTTGAGGCATGTATTATTGATAACTAATTTTTAAATTACTCCTGATTGATGGATTATCATGAAGATGCTGATTGATCTAGTAAGATTGATGCACGGATCACTTTCTTTTGGATAGATGAGTCTCGAGTTTATAGTATCGAGATATTGGAGCGAAAGTATATATGGTTGTTAGAAAATAAGGGTACCGAGCATGACCAACATGAGAAGTCACTTGAATGTTTACTTACTTATCAATGACTTTCTTGATACTATAATGGTGTGATTAGTTCTTTGACCTGCGGTGCCTCAACTATTCATAATGAGGTTACTGTAGTTTGACTGTACATATACTTGATCCCTAGCTATATAGATCCTTATAGTGCATGTTGGCTACAGTAGGTTCGTTATCAGAGTAGGATGTACACCTAAATGGAATCTATCGATCTTAGTAGATAAAGAGCAATCTTATGTGATTTATGAGATTGAGTTATGAAGATCATGACCATGATAGTATGAATAATAGAAAAAGATTTTCATAAGATTTCACAATATGAACTTGAATTGAATAAATCTTACATAAAAAAAATGATGGGATTTGACGAGTTATCCATAACTTTTGTGTTGTCGGGACTAAGATAGAAGAACTGTATTATACTGTAACTATGTCTAGAAATTCGATTCTTTTCATTCTGTTGGATTGCCACTACATACTGCTAGGCATCACTGGTGGATTGTGAGATCAACAAAATTTATTTTGATGGTCAATAATTCTAATTGGATAAGTTAGAACTGTTCCAATCTATTGAAAGAAGTTTCAATGATAATAATGATAGAGATCATAATATATCTCACTATCAGATAGAATAGAACTTATGGAGTCATACACATAAAAGGTTCTAACTAATTGGATGGTTAAATTACAATTTTGAGATTATTAATATGATTGATAATTGGACTGATTTGTAAAAGTTACAAGAGATGACTTGCTAACAGTTAGTGAGTTAAAAGTGGACTTATTAGCAATTGTTGCTATATTATTTGATTTGATCAAATAATTAGGGTTGAGTCCTAATCAAATTAAATTAGGATTTAGTTTGATTAGATTTGGTCTGAATTTAAGTTAGATTGGATTTCATAGGTCTAAAAGGGTTAAGACTTAATAAGTATTAGACTCACTATGAAACGCAACCACATTGGACTTGGACCAATTGTTTGACTTGGTCTAAGAGAGGATCCATGCCTAATGAGCCGCTGCCTATATCTTCACGCCTTAAGAAAATAACATGGTGTTTTTCTTTCCTTGCGGTGGGATAAGAGAGGCACCCCTTAGAGAGAGTCCTCTCTTAAGACTCTATCCAAGACTCTAGAGTTTGAATTGGCTTTGGGTTGGCATTTGGATTTAATGTAAGAATCCTTAGTGCCTCAAAATCTCATGTAGAAAAGGGAATAGCGCGAAGAGGTTCACACATAAATAAGAAAGGCATGCTCTCTTCTTATGGTTTTGACACCACCATCCTCATCCTCTTCTACAAGCCCACATCCAAAGAGTTGGACATCCATCATCTTTCCTATCTTCCTCCTCCTCTAGTTCTTTATTGATCTCTTGAGAAGAGAAAAGGAAGAAAAAAATTTAACATCCAATGAGTAATCTCTATAAGGGAGCTAGCATTTTGATGAGATTAGGATCTCCTGATCAAATCATCCTCGTATGGATGCTTATAGAGGCAGGACGTATGTACAACTTCAAAAGAATCTTAAAGACATTCATGATTATTGAATCACGGTGAAGATCTATCTACATAAGGTAAAGATCAGATCTTCCTCTCTTTTGCTTTTAATCTTAATCTTAATTATGAGGGATCCTGGTGTTTTAGAAATGTGATCTCTTGCTTGCACATTAGATTAAATAGTTTTAATCTACTTTACTTTCCACTGTGTTTTAATTTTTAATCTTGCATGCCATCGTATTTTCTTTAAGTGGTATCAAAGCCACCCTCATATCACTACAATAAATTAGCATATTAGCGATAGTAAAGATGTCATCGCTAATAATCCTATTTATCGATAACTTATTATAACGAAAATCAAATCCATCATAATAAGTATAAAGACTTATTAGTGAAGGCTATTTTTGTTATTAGCGATGAAAGTCATCGCTATTACGTTAATTATTATTAGTGACAGCTTTAGCTACGTAATTTGGCCGTCACTAATAATCTATCCTAAAATCCCCTCGGATCTCCGACAGGCTCGGTTCTATTGACCACTGCCTCCCCTTTCTTCCCCTACCTCCAGTCCTCCTCCCCTATCGTGCCGTCATAGCCCCTGACCTCCTCCCCCCAACCCTCGAGCCACCGTACCCACCTCGGATCTAGCATCCCCGCATCGAGGCTATTCTTGAGCCCTCATCCCTGAGCTCCCTTCTTCTCCGACATTGCCGGTAGCCTCCCGAAGCCAACGTCCTACCGCCCCAGCCTCCCCCCTTCTTCCTAGCCTCTCCTCTTCTTTCTCCACCATTGTGCCCTGCTGGATCGACCTTCTCCTCATTGGATCGGCCATGCTCCACCTCCCCCTTCTTCCCCAGCCACACTACTAGAGCACCGCACCGTTGAACCTGCATCCCAATCGAATCGAGCAGTCTTCTTTCCTACCTAGTAAGTATTAGAGAAAATGGTGACGATGATGAAGCCATCGCCACACATGGTTCCCTCCTCTTTAATATTTAAATTTAGATTTATCAAATTTATTTAAATTATTAATATTTGAATTTAATTAGGGCATGAAAAGTACATTCTCAATCACCAACAGGATTTGGATGAGCCCCACTACCATACAAAATCTCACATCTGATGATGCTCTTGAGAGGTGGAACCACTCCAGGGAGCTCTTCGATGAGAGTAGCCCCATTGCCTTCGATGATAGGGGTTTGAGATTGAACCACCATCGAATCAGCTCTGGCCTGCTCATCTACTCCGACGACGGTCGAAGCAGCTCGATGAATTCTTCGGTGATCAATATGCTTCCGATGAGGAACATTTACCCCTTGGGGATAATCAGCAAGACTCAGATGGCTGCACTGATGAGCTTGCTTTTGACCTATCATAAATGATATGGATCGATCCGATTGGATTCAAATCGAGCTTAGGCCTCATTTTTTAAAAGGTTCTAGGCCCTATGCCCGGTCCCAAGCTCGAAAAAAAATTTTGGGCCAGACTCAAGGAGGGGTGTGGCCTGGCCCAGTCCGGCCTATTTTTAGTCCTATTTGCAATGCTCCTCGATACTTTGGAACCTCCAGAATGAGATTTGTCTGGATGCCATGCTAGTATGCTAGTGCGGCCTAGTCATCTGGCATGCCCCAAGTCTGCTTGCATGAGATGCGCATCCCGACCATCCCCTTTGCAATGCTGCTTTATACTTTGGAACCCACTAATTTAAAAAATTTAAAATATTGCATTACATATAACCATAGATCTATTTTTTGATTAATATATATATTCTACGGTATTCATATATTTATATATTTTTATATGGATGAAAGAATTATGTATATTGGTTAATTGATTGTCCAGTATGGATAGTTAAAAAAATATAATTAATTTTATAAATCATTATAGTAATCAAACGGTATGGTGAAGGAAAGAGTCAAACTTAAGGTCAAAGGAGTCAACTATGGCATGTTGGAGAAGACTGACATGTAGCAGGAGTCGACCCCAGGGCTGGAGGTGTCGACTCCTGAATAATCAGAGTCGACCCCATGACAGATAGAGTGATTTTTGTCTTTATGATGTGCTTGTTTTATTTGCTTTTCATACTTGCATTGTATCATTTCAATTATTACATTGCTTGCCATTGTTGCATAATTAATCTATGAATCTATAGAAGCCATGCTATAGGATGACTACTCTTAAAGAATGAAGCCATGCTAGCGAGAGAGCTCCAGAAGATAGAGCTCTAGAGGAGATAGCTCTTGTGTGGCCAACTCATGATATAATTCTGCAGCACCCACATCATGGGAAAACTCTAACACTTTAAAAATTCTTTATTAGATTATTTTGTCCTTTGTTATCTAATAATATATTCTTTATGATCTTTTGCTACTCTCAGGTTCGGATGATGTGGGGTCACCATTGACCCATAGTCACATGGAGCAGCAGCCAACTCTTAGTGCCATGGTAGAGGATCTACCTGGCTCACGGCACCTCTAACTCGATCAGAGGATAGAGAACTCATGCACATTTAGAGTTATTCGTAAGTACTAGATTTTTGAGAAATTAATATATTTAAAAAAATTTATCTATTTTAGAATCAATATTTATTATTCAAAATCAATCTTGTATACTACAAGAAAAAGAAGTTTTTGTGATAAAATTATTTGTGACGAAAATTTTTTCATCAACAATAAGAGTATTTACGATGAAAAAATAAATTCATCATCAATAATAAAATATTTATGATAAAATTTTTTTTCATCACAAATAGTATCATATTAGCAATAGAAAATTTTTTTATCATAAATAATAATTATTTATGATGATTATTTTCATCATAAATAATAAAATATTTATTTTAATTTTAAAATTTTAAATATTAGTGATAAAAATATTTTTATCATAGATAGTAGAGTATTTGTAATAGAAAGCAAATTTTCATTGCAAATATGAATTATTTATGACATAAAATTTTTATCACTAATATATAAAAAAATAAAAAAAATTAAAAATTATAGATTATTAGTGATGAAAATTTTTCATCATAAATAGTAGAGTATTTATGATAAAAAATCATTTTCTATCATAAATACTCTACTATTTACAATGAAAAATTTTCATCACTAATATTAAAAAAATAAAAAATTTTAAAAATTTAAAAATTATAAATTATTAGTGATGAAAATATTACATCATAAATAATCAAGTATTTATGATAAAAATTAATTTTTCATCATAAATACTATAAGATTTATGATGAAAATTTTTCATCACTAATATATGAAAAAAATAAAAAATTTTAAAAATTCAAAAATTATATATTATTAGTGATAAAAATATTTCATCATAAATAGTAGAGTATTTATGATGAAAAGTTAATTTTCATCATAAATACTCCACTATTTATGATAAAAATTTTTCATCATTAATATATGAAAAAAATAAAAAAATAAAAAAATAATAGATTATTTATAATAAAAATCTTACATCATAAATAATTTAATATTTATGATAGAAAGTGACTTTTCATCGCAAATACTCACCAATTTACAATAAAAATTTTCATTGCTAATATATGAAAAAAATCAAAAATTTTAAAATTTTAAATTATTAATGATACAAATATTACATCATAAAAATTAAGTATTTATGATAAAAATTAACTTTTATCATAAGTACTCTACTATTTATGATAAATTTTTTTTATCACTAATATATAAAAAAATAAAAAATAAAAAATTTTAAAAATTTAAAAATTATATATTATTAGTGATGAAAATTTTTTATAGTAAATAATAGAGTATTTGCAATGAAAAGCTAATTTTTGTAGCAAAAATTTTACTATTTATGATGAAAAATTTTTATTACTAATATTTAAAAAAATAAAAATTTTAAAAATTATAGATTATTTATGATAAAAATATTATATCATAAATAATCAAGTATTTACGATGAGAAGTGGCTTTTCATCATGAATACTTCTCTATTTATGATGAAAATATTTCATCACTAATATAAAAAAAATAAAAAATTTAAAAAATTCAAAAACTACAGATTATTAATGATGAAAAATTTTCATCATAAATAGAAGAGTATTTGTGATGAAAAGCCACTTTCCATCGCTAATACACTACTATTTATGATGAAAAATTTTCATCATTAATATTAAAAAAATTTTTTTAAAAATTTTAAAATTATAGATTATTTGTGATAAAAATCTTACATCATAAATAATTAAGTATTTATGATAAAAAATAGTTTTCATCATAAATACTCACCTATTTACGATACAAATTTTCATCGCTAATATATGAAAAAAATAAAAAATTTAAAAATTATAGATTATTAGCGATGAATTTTTTTTTTCATCATAAATAGTCAATTATTTGTGATGAAAATATTTTCATCACTAATATTTCTAAAAAAATAAAAAATTTAAAAAATATAAAAATTATAGATTATTTATGATAAAAATATTACATCGTAAATAACTTAGTGTTTGCGATGAAAATATATTTTTCATAATAAATAGTCTATTATTTATGATAAAAAAGATCAAAAGTTGATCATTATTTGTGATAATACTTTTTATCTCTAAGTTTCTCTGAATCTGTCTCATTGCTTAATTTTGCATAGGTTGTTAGTTCTATGGACTGATCAGAGATCACAAAGTACAAAGGTCTTGTATCTATCCAAGAACATAAAAAGAAGATGATATAGGATCTTTATACATTAAAACATAATCCATAAAAAGCTTATTCACACGGTACTTGATTTTTATACATTAAAATATGATACTGGATCTCAATTATTTATGATGAAAAATTTTTGTTGCTAATATTTTATTATTTATGATGAAATAATTTTATCACTAATAATCATAAATTAAAAAAAATAACTTTTGATACTGAAAAAGAATCATTCTCTTAATATCTAGATTTTGTTGGATAATGCAATAAAATTTTTCACCCACAACCAAATCAACCGTCTATAAGATTCAGGAGTAAATCGCCTCAAAAAATTAAATGCAAAGAATTTGATTCAGAGAAAATATCAACTTCCAACTGTATAAAGAATAAAACTTTATCAACTATTTGATGGACTAAAATGTGTCATTTATTTCTAAACTATATGCGGAAGGCCTTTGCTGGATCCTTCAGTATTATTTTTCAAGAGTGCATTCATGGTCTTAATTGGTATGAGATGATTGTTTGTCACAGATATTCTCTAACTAGCTAAACTCTTATTAGTGCTATTCAGTTTAAGATTTATCCTAAGATTGACTACTCTTGAGCAAGTATTATCCTTTCTACTATGCTCCTTTTGCATTAGATCTTAAGGGTCTTAGCTGCTCGTAGATTAAATTTGAGTTCGAGTGTCTATTCAAACCTTTCGATCAATTCATGACAGTGTTGCCACTAAAAAATAAATTTAATTAGTTAGATTTTTTTAATTATAAATTATATTTGATTGTTAGTTAACATTTGTAATGTATCAGTAGAAAAATAATTCTCATCCGATGGTACATGATTACATAATTATTTTGCATACGTAATTTTTTTATGTACATAATTTTTTTAGAAAAAAATCATAAATTAACTATTTATATAACTTTTTATTAATATTTTATTTTTCATCATGAATATTTTTTAATGTCATTTTTTGTTGTTAAATTTTTTAGATAGAAAATTTTTTTAGTAAGAAAAATCTAAAATTAAATTTTTATGAAATTATTATTGAGAAATTTTTTTTGCAAAAATTATTTATGTGAAAACTATATTTACATTGCTAATAAGATTATTAATGACTAAAATTTAGTTTTCATCATAAATAATTTTTTTATGAATTTTTTTAAGAGAAAAAAAATTGTTAATGGAGATTTTTTTATTTTTTTGATAGAATTATTGGTGATAAAATTTTAGTTTTCATTGCTAATAACATTATTGATGACGAATCTTTTTCATCATCAAATTTTTTTTATTTTTTGATGAAAATTATTAATGATGAAAATTATTTTTCATTGCTAATAATATAATTAATAATGAAATATTTTATTTTCATCATAAATAATTTTTTAAAAAATGTGGATAATTTTTTTTTATGAGAATTATTAGCGATGAAAATTATGTTTCCATCGCCAATAACTTAGTTAACGATGAAAATTTTTTTTCATCACAAATAATTTTTTTGGTGGAAAAACTTTTTTAGCAGAGAATTTTTTAGTGAAAAAATGGGAGAAATTTTTTTTTTGTATTATTAGTGATAAAAATTAATTTTTATCACTAATAACCTTATTAGCAATAAAAAATTGCATCACTAATACTCTTGCTTTTAATCAACGTCAAATCGACATCTCTTAGGGCAAAACTATGTGAAACCCTTATCCCCCCTCTCTTCTTTCCTGATCTCTCTCCCTCTCCTTCAGCTCTCCTCTCTCCATGCTCTCCCCTCCGTCTCTTCCCACTGGCGAGCCCCTTTCCACCGCCGCCATCTGCCATCCACTGTCTGCTGACCGTGTCGCCCGTCGTCCGCCATCCATCGGAGGTAAGGTTTTCAACCTTTTTTTTTTTTGTGTTGATCAAGCCATCAAGGGGCTAGCTGTCCATGAGGGGGGCGGGTGCCGTGGGCCGTCGGTGGCGCCATGGGGTCGGGGAGGGGTCGATCGGTGGGGAGGGGGCAGAAAGGGGGCTATCGGTGGTGACGGTGATGGGGCCGGGGAGGGGGTCGGTCGGTAGGAAGGTTGTCGGTTGGTGGGGAGGGGGTATGGGGCATAGGCACACAGGATGGGGTGGGGGCTGGGATGAGGCCAGGGGGGATGGGATCAGGGAGGGGGCGGTCGATGGCGACGGAGATGGGGTCGGGGAGGCTATCATCGGTGGAGATGGGGCTGGGGAGAGGGCGACCGACGGTCGGGGGAGACGGGGTCGGGGAGGGGGTGGTGGCATGGAGGGGTTTGCATGGTGGGGAGGGAGGAAGGGAGAAAGAAAGGAGGGGAAAAAAATAAAAAAAAAAAAAAAAGAAAAAAAAAGAAAAAAAAAAAATAAAATATTAATCAAATATTTTATTATTTGATTAATAAAAATAAAATCTAAATCATGATTTGAATTGGATTGAGGTCGAGATTCGAGTCATGATCTCGATTCAGATTGGGATCCAGATCGGGATCTGATCCAGGCAGCGCAGGGTTTGTGACAGTGCCAGCATCATGGGAGCAGGGGCCGTGGGAGGTCGAGTCTGGGCGATGCGGGGTGTGTGACGGCACTGGCATCGGCATCGTGGGAGCGGGGGTTGCAGGGGTCGAGTTCGAGCGATATGGGATGTGTGATGGCACCGATATCGTGGGAGTAGGGGCCATGGGAGGCTGAGTCCGAAGCTCATTTAGAAAAAAATTATTTAAGAAAAAATATTTTTTTAAAATAAAATATTTAAAAAAAAATAAAAAAGTATAAAAAAATTAGATAAAAAATATTTTAGAAAAAAATAAAAAATCATCGAGTCCTTGGGATTAGATTTTGTGTTATTATTTTGCGTTAATATTATTTTACATACTCAACTACTTATAGTTTATTTTATATTTGTTGCATAAATTTATTTTATATTTATTGCATGCTCAACTACTTATAGTTTTCATTATTATTATTTAATATTATTTTCATTTATATGTCAAGAATTACAGGTATGGCATCAGGAGACGGATGACGACGATGCTTATGTTCGCTGTCTACCTCGGAGGCTAAGGCATCTTCATTGATTTCTACTATCGCACCAGTTCCATCATCAGAAGGTCCTGCACTGGTAGGTCCCAGTGAGATGGATTCGAGTGAGGCAAATTTGAGTAGTATTATTATTTTTTTATATAATAAAATTTAATTTTTTTATTTAGATAGCTATCATATTAATAATTTATTTATTATTATTTCAGATCAGTCTCTATCGGTAGTGAGGCGAGGGTGAGGTCCATCGAAGAACCTTACTCTAGAGCATTGGAGACATGAACACTCGAGACAGCATCTTTGTATCGAGATACCATCCGGCTACACTAGGCTATTAGGGGATGGTGCGAGCTGTGGCAGACCGAGCTGGGCATTATATAACGTAGCTATGCCCCCATGATGCTTTTCGATTGGCATCACGTTGTATCGCTCAGAGATAGATTTTCTACACCTACTTATAGATAAAATAAATTATACTATGAATATTTAATTAGTATGGTATTCTTCTAATATTTGTTATTGGCAGGATATTTTTGATATTATTGATTTTGAGGAGGATCGTGTGCGGCAAGCCATGGATGCTCATTTATCTTTGCATTTCAAGGATTATCGCTACCGCATCCATCAGTATTGGTACCATATGATGCAGGATCATGGGGAGGAGGCAGCGTGGCAGCGGCCCTATGATAGCATCACTATAGATGATTGGACTGTCATATGTCGGCATTATGAGGATTTGGCATATCAGGTTACACATCTAAATTTTTTTTTAGAGTTTAATTATTAAATTATTTATTTTTAAATTAAAATTATTATCTATTAATTTCACTGGTAACTGTACAGAGAAGATTTGTCCAGAATGCCATGAATCAGATGAGACAGACCATACTGTATTATGGGGGTTCAAAATCATTCGCTCATTATATAGAGCAGATGGTAAGTAATTTTTAATTAGTATATAATTCTCTAGCTATTTAAAATTTTTTAATTAATTATTTTCAAATTATAGAGAGATGCTGAGAGTGGCGAGCTTCCTGGTAGGATCGATATCTACTAGTGGATCCACCAGCGATGGTCAGGAGAGTGGACGATGGGAAGTCAGGAGCTCTTTGTAAGTTTTTTCAATTATTTTTTTCATTCACAGTCTGATTTTTATTACAAAATTAAAATAGTTATAACTTTAATTTTTAGGATCGTATGACAGACATGAGATCCTAACCTACCCCTGAGGACTTGACCGCACCCATAGATGATGAGATCCGTGATCAGGTGCTTGGTACGAGATCCTATTATGTTAGAGATTTAGGATATGGGATCACTGCTCTCTCATCCTCATGCTCGTCTAGGACTGACATACATGCTGCCTACGATGCTCGGTTGACAGAGGTACAAAGGCAGGCTATTGAGGATCGACAGTGAGCTCATGAGTTGGCTGCACATGTCGATGAGCATCAGCGGCTCCAAATCCAGATGATGGAGTAGATGACGTAGCTAGAGCGGACAATACAGTTGATGAGGTAGCAGTAGACCGGTCCGAGCTCTTTCGAACAGTTTCTTTTCCCAACTCATTCTCCTTCTGCAGATGTCGACACTTGACGGTCTCTTTATATAGTTTTTTTTATTTTTATTTCAAATATTTTATAATTTTAATTTAATATAATAAAATAATAAAATTTATTTATAAATTTATTATATAAATTTTTTATTTTTTATTTTTAATTTATAAAAATATTATAAATATAAATTAAAAATATATATTCATAAATTATTCTTAAAAAAATATTTATAAATTATTAGTGATGAAATTATTTTCAATAAAATATTGGTCATCAAAAAGATTTTACTATGATGAAAAATTGGTCGTAAATAAAATTTTTAATAAATTTAAAAATATTAAAATTTTATATTAAATTAATAGTGATAAAAATATTTTCATTGTTAATAAGTACATTTGTGATGAAAATTTTTTATCACTAATATTTTTATAAATATTTTTAATTAAATTAATAGTGATGAAAAATTTTCATCGTAAAAAATCTTATTTGTGATGAAAATTATCATGGCTAAAAGTTTTTAAAAATTTGATTTTTATAAAAAATTTTAATTAAATTAATAGCGATAAAAATATTTTCATTACTATTAATCTATTATTTATTAGTGATGTTAAATTTCATCGCAAATATTTTTTTATGACTAAAATTTTTCATCATAAATAATTTTTAAAAAAATAATTTTTTTAATAATAAAAATTTTTCATCATAAATAAATAATTATTTATGATAATTTTTTTCATCATAAAATATTATCAATGATGTGATTATTGATGATAAAATATTAGCGACAAAAATTTTGTCACTAATAAATATTAGCGACGAAAATAGGTTATTAGTGATGAAAAATATTTGTTACTAATAACCTGTTTTGTTGTAGTGGTAAGATATTTAGGGAGCCTGAAGTCTCTCGTGTGGTTATCAGGATCATCTGATGATTGATGCCAAGATTAGTGAATGAGTTCTCCAGTTGGCCGTTGAGGGCTTGTAATACTACATGAGAGATGTTCGTGGTAAGTCAAAGATATTTAATTTTTAAATTTGTAGTATGTTAGCATATTTGTATCTATTTATTGATACATACCATCCTTTATTTGCAGTCAGATTATCAATTCGAGACTCCTGAGAATGAGGAGGTCGACCATCAGACCTTCGAGAAGGTTGCCACACGTAGGCTTCAGGATCGGCTATAGCACCTCAGGCAGGCCATCATTGAGTTTTTCAATTTTGAGTCACCATCAGATTGAAAGTTTTTCATAGATCATTGGATGTGAACAGACCTATTAGAGGCCCTATGTGACCAGTGGAGTAGTGAGGTGTGCTCTGGTAGATGGCAGAGGGCCCGATAGAGTCGGATCGCCCAGCAGGATCTGATCAAGCACACCGATGGCTCCATTGGTATGCATATTATAGCAGATAGAATGGTAAAAATTTAAATTTATATTAATCTCATATTTCGTTGATCATATATTTATTTTTATTAACTTGATTTCATTATTTATTGTAGATATGATAGTTGGGTCAAGTACCACGGTAGCTATAGTTGTGGGAGGCCACACATCAGTCTAGGAGGATCGATGATTACTTAGATTCTAGATTCAGACAGATTACAGTAAAATAAAAGATTATTTATTAAGTTTCTATATATACTAATATGTATAATAGCATTAATGAATTTCTAAACTATGTAGGTGGATTACGTGGAGTACGTCATAGCACTGCACGATGAGGACCCATCCTCTCAGCCTCTCTTTGATCCTGAAGGATGGCTCAAGGCCACCAGAGAGGTTAGTAGGAGCCGGATCATAGGATTCGGACATAGCTTCGACCCTTCAGTAGCTCACTAATCTTGACGTCCTCTTCTCAGGTCTCTATGATCCAGATGTGGGGTGATGCATATATCGAAGAGGTCGTGTAGAGATTTTTTTGCCAGCGACTTTAGAGCTTTCGAGATACCATCCGTGATATGATTATTGAGATTCTCTGAGACCCACATCTATGCGATCAGCTGAGCTCATTGTTACAACCATCACAGCAAGTAAGTCAAGCAGTATTAATAAATTTTTATTTTAAGTTTTTATATTTAGAAGCTTTACATAGTTAGGTTTGAGTCAGAAGAAGAAGATCTAGGGGTCAAAAATCAATCTACCTATCTGATGGATGGGATGGAGGTGTAGATATATCCGTATCATCGAATGAGATATATAGAAATGATCTATTCGAGAATCGAAGGAGTATATCAAAATATATCCCTCTATATTAATTTGGGATTGAGATGGGTAGGAGGGATATCCAAGGGATCAAAATTCAATCTAACCATTCGATGGATGGGTTGGAGGTGTCTATGGCTTCGTATCATAGAATAAAATGTATAGGAATAATCCATTTGAAAATTGGAGGAGTATATTGAAACATACCCCTCATGCCGATTTAGGCTTCAACGGGAGGGAGGGAGTATCTAGAGGGTCAAAATTAACTTAACCATTCGATGGAGTACTGACGGAGGTGTCTATAATTTCATATCATCGAATGAAATATGTAGGAATAATTCATTCGAGAATCAGAGTAGTATATCAAAATATATCCCTCCATAAAGATTTAAGCTTAAGGCACATCAATTACAATATTTTTATAGTTTTAATTAATTTAGTCCTAAAGTTGTTGATAATATTTTATTTTATTTTTATTATGGGATGTTGGGACATCCGGCTCTCATTCACCTACTGCTGCAGAAGACGTACAAGAGTAGGAGGAGGAGGAGGATCTTCATTGATTTTTTTTTTAATTTTGATGTAATGTATTTGATATTTAAGTAGTATTATATAATTTAATTTTAATATAATATATAATATTAGTTTTTTATTTATGATGATTTTAGTTAATTATTAGTTATTATAATGTCTGTAAATATATGTTGCTTGCTATTTTAATTATAATAGATTTTAGTAAATATAATTGCTTGTTAATTAAATTATAATAAGTTTTAATACATATAATTACTAATTTTTTTTAAAAATAATTATTAGTGATGGCTGTTGCGAGGCACCACCGTCACTAAAATGTATTAGCGATGGCTTATTAGAGATGGGATGCCATCACTAATATATTTTATAATTTTTTAATTTTAAATCTAGAAAATATTATAAGTGATAAAAAGCCATCATTAATTACCATCACTACTACTCATTATTAGCGATGGCATATTTGCCATCGCTAATATGTAGCTTTAGCATCGAACTTTTTTCTGACTGCTTTTTAGCAATGGCGGTTCGTTGCTAATAGCATTAGCAATGACATTTCCATTATTAGTGGTAATGTTTAACTGTCGCTAATAATCAATTTTCTTATAATGTATGATTAAGATTAGGATCTTAGATCTCAAAATAATGAATTTAGATTGCTGGTTTTTGTGGTTCTATTGTTGTGATGATTGATCACAAGCAATCAAAATCATGAATAAATGATTAACAGATTGTTTAACAGCATGAAAATCAATTATATTCAGATCTGAATTTTAATTTTATTTTTTATGTATGAGATGCATGAGCTTGGTGATAATCATGGATAGACCCTTTTTAGATTTATGATGTGTTCTGTGATGTGATCATGGTGTCTGCATGCATCATATGATTTATATGTTTGGAGACCTGCATGTCTCATTAGATTAGTCTAATGTTTGTATATTGGATGCCTGCATACGTCATATGATTCATGTAATTTGGAGATCTTCGAGTCTCATTGAAAAAGATTGTAATAATTATTATTATTTTTGATCTTCTGGATTGTATTTTGTTATGTATTTGCACATCAACGGTTGATTGAGTTGCAAGCCTATCGCACATGATGAGCATAGATCGAGACGGACGATTGATCAATGCCAGATCAAGGAGTTGATTGCGATTGGATTAAGGATGCTCGAGATTGGATCACAGAGTTAAAGATGATCAAACGATTGACATGTATGTGCTTGTAATAGTGACCCTAATATTTGATTCTGGCTCAGTGGCTCGAGCTCGAATCATAAATCCATGATCATCATCGGTTAATATTTTATTGCTGATTAGTTATTTACATGAGATAAGGTAATTAAAACTAAATGAGATCTAAATTAAAACTCCTCATATATATTAAGTCGAACGGTCTTCCATCATTATAGATATGCGAGTGTCCTACTGGTGTTAATAATTTTCAGCTGGATACAATGGCTCAATTGCATTGAAAAGATGCAACCATTCTATTAGCATGAGATGCTACAGAGTAAAGATGGGATTGGACCCAATAACTGTTAGGTGAGGAACCCAATAATGACTTTGCATCTGCATTTGAACGGTGGATTTGACTTAACTAAAGAATGGAGTCAATAACCATAAATGAGGCCTACATAACTTAGAGATCAGATATCACTACAACATATTTGAGAAGTATTGGACAAGAGTTATCCACTTTTTAGTTTGCGTGTACCAATAACTATTAGGTGAGGTGCATGTAAATTGATGGGACAACAGTATCCACTTAAAATCCTAGTCATGGAGGGTTTCTATCTCTCTACCTGAGAAATGTAAGAGATTCGAAAAAACTTTGAGAAATATATTTATTTTAAAAGATCCTAAAATAAATTATTTTGAGTTTCAAAAAGTTTAGCTATGTACTCGACCAAGATCCCTCGATATTGCCAATCTGTCCAACCGCTATCCAACAAAAAGCACTGGATAAATGGATGGATGATGATAATAAAGTTAGATGCTATATTTTGGCATCAATGTCTAATGTACTTCAATACTAGTATGAGGACATGAAGATTGCCAAGGCTATACTAACTCACCTACAAGAGTTGTATGGTGAGGAGAGCTGATCTGCATGCTATGAGCTGTTCAAGAGACTCTTCAATGTCAAGATGCATGAAGGGCAGTCTGTTCATGTTCATTGTTTGACAATGATTAAAAATTTGGAGGAGCTTGAGAATCTCAACATGACCATGCATAAGATTGATTGCACCTTGGCTGAGTTGTTGAACATATTGAAGAGACTTTGAAGAATTCAAGAGGCATAGTTCTCGCTGTGGAGGGCCTTCTACTTTTAAGAGAAAGTCTACTTAGAAAAAGAAGAAGTCCGTGAAGAAATAAAAGTCTGAGAGCCAGTTGAAGAAGAAAGATCCTAAGAAGGCTACTGACAAGAGAAAGCATTTCCACTGTGATGTCGATGACCATTAGAAAAGGAACTGTCTTGTATACCTAGAGAGCTTAAAGAAAAATAAAGGGGATACATCTTTAGAAGGTATGCTAGATTTGCTCGTTATTGAAACTAACCTTATAATTTTTTCTACTTTTAGTTGGGTTACAGACTTTGGTTCAAGTGCTTACCTATGTACTTCAATACGGGATCTAAAAGAAAGTAGAGGGCTGAGGGAAGGTAAAGTGATCCTTCGGGTTGGCAATGGGGCAAGAGTTACTGTTGTAGTTGTGGGCATCTATCCTCTATGATTATCATTTGAATTTAGTTTGATACTTAGAGACTATTACTATGTACTTGCTGCTAGCAAAAATTTGATTTCTATTTTATTATTAGCACAGGATGATTATGTTTTTAATTTCAATAAGGACTACTATATGATTTATTTTGAAAATAAATTAGTTGCATATAGTTTTATGATTGATAGTCTCTATCACTTACATATGGATGTATATTTTTCGATCTCTATGCATTTCACCGCTCCACCAAAAATTCTCTCTACCCCTACCGTACTCCAGCTTGGTAGTTTCCACCGCCTGTCCAGGGTTGAGCCCTGGGATTTGATGACGTAACATATCTGAGTAAATAGTAAGTGCTGTAGGATCTAAGAGATCTAGAGATGAGATAAACTAGAAGTATATGTGGTACCTCAAGTTTGATCGTATTGGAGAGGATAAAATAAACAAATTAAAAAAGCAAGGGTTTCTTGGCTCATTGACTTTTGAGTCATTTTTATTTTATGAATCCTGCCTTTAAGAAAAGATGGTCAAACTATCCTTTAAAAAGTTTAAAGAATTTAGATATGAAGTAGAGAAGTAAATAGAAAAGTCCCTAAGATTCTTCGATCAGATCAAGGAGATGAATATCATAGTGGAGAATTTTAAAATTATCTAAAAAAATTGGCATATTCTCAAATGGACTCCTTCTAGTACACTTTAAGTCAACGAGGTGTCGAAGAGGAGGAACAGACTCTATTGGATATGATCTGATCTATGTTGAGCTTCACTGATCTTTCCTTATTTCTTTCGAGACATTACTTATTACAATTTACATACTGAATAGAGCTTTCCTCTAAGTTTGTTCTTACCATGCTATATGAGATATGGCATGGTAAGAAGCCGAGTCTTAGTTATCTCAAGATTTGGGGATGGCTGGTCCATGTCAAGTGACAACAGACAGATAAGTTAGAGGCAAGGTCTATGAGAGCTTGTTTCATTGGATATCCTAAAAAATCTTTAGGATACTATTTTTACTTTCTAGAAGATCACAATGTGATTGTGAGCCGACATGCTATATTCTTGAAAAAATAATTTATCCAGGATGAAGGTAGTGAGAGAAAATTTAAGCTCGAGGAGAAAGTCTCTAATAAGCAATGAATCATAGAACTTATAGAACCTATTTATATTGAGCCAGTACATCTAGTACCATCTCTATCTCATAGATCTAGTAGAATCTTCCATCCTCCTGAAAGATATTTTGGTATGATTACAGAGGATGTAGAAGAAATATTCCCCATAAGAGATAGAAAATATAGAGATGATCTCAAAACCTAATACGAGATGATGTCAGACATCGATTCTGAAAAATAGTTGAATGCAATAAAGTCAGAAATTGACTCTATGCACTCCAACAAATTCTGGACCTTAGTGGATCCATCAGAAGGTATAGTACCTATTGGTTGCAAATGAATCTATAAAAGAAAAATAGGTTCAGATGGAAAGATAGAGATCTATAAAGCAAGGCTCGTGACGAAAGATTATAGTCAATGCGAAGGCATTGACTATCAGGAGATTTTTTCATCAGTAGCTATGCTGAAATTTATTCACACATTGCTTGCTATCGTAGCATATTATGATTGTGAGATATGACAGATGGATTTGAAAATTACTTTTCTGAATGGATATCTTGAGGAAGATATCTATATGGAGCCACCTCTGGGTTTTACTTTCAGTGATAGAGATCACAAGAATTGTAAGTTGTAAATATCTATATATAGATTAAAGCAAGCATCTCGAAATTGAAACACTCATTTCAACAATATGATCAAACCATTTGATTTCATCAAGAATGAGGGAGAACCATATGTTTATAAGAAGATCAGTGGGAGTGCTGTCACATTCCTCATATTGTATGTAGATGATATCCTCCTAATTGAGAATGATATTTTCATACTGACTTCAATTAAAATATGGTTGTCTAAAGAATTCTCCATAAAAGATCTTATAAGGAAGCATCTCATATTATGAGAATAAAGGTTTATAGAGATAGATCTAAAAAGATACTGGGTCTCTTACAGAAAATATACATAGGGGAGGTGCTAAAAAAGTTTTGTATGGAAAACTTCAAGAGGAGATTTTTATCCTTAGGTATGAAATTCATCTCTCCAAGAAGTGTTCCAACACATCTGACGAGATTCAGTGTCTGAGCAAGATCCCTTATACTTCAACTATTGGGAGCCTCATATATGCTATGCTATTTACACAACCTGATATATCTCTTGCTGTGAGTATCACAAGCAGATATCAATCAAATCTAGATGAGGAGCACTGGACAGCTATAAAGAACATCCTTAAGTACTTGTGAAAGACTCAAGATTTATTTTTGATCTTTAGAGGAGGATTAGAATTGAGAGTAGAAGGATACACTGACTCAGACTTTATGTCTGATGTTGATGATAGAAAGTCTCAATCAGGGTGTGTGTTCTTATGCAATGATAGATTGATAAATTGAAAGAGTTTCAAGCAACTGATCATTGCAGATTTACCATGAAAGCTAAATACATCGCTACTTTTGAGGCTGCTAAAGAAGCCTTCCGAATCAAAAGATTTATTATGAAACTTGATGTCATATCATCAGATATCATCACACTATACTGCATAATAACAATGCCATAGCCCTTGCTAAGGAGTCCAAGTCTCATCAGAAGTCTAAGTATATTGAGCTGTGGTTTCATATCATATGCAACTATCTTAAAAAGAAATATATCAAGGTGCAGAGAGTAGATTTTACAAATAATATGGTGACCCACTAACTAAGTCACTTAGCTAACAGAAGACTGAAGCCCACCTAAAGAAGATGGTCCATAGGTATATGGCAGATTGGCTTTAATACAAGTAGAAGATTGTTAGATATATGCTCTAGAAGCCAATCTGACTGATACATTTATTCTTTTCAGATATAATTTTATACTTGATCTTATTATTTATTAATAAAATTAGATAGTTTATTTTTATTCATATTGTGTATGTATTCATGAATCATCCAAGAAATTAATAAGATGATGACACATATTGTCAAGAGTTAAAAATTTGAGGCATGTGTCATTGATGATTAATTTCTAAATTGCTCCTAATTGATGGATCATTATGAAGATGTGATTGATCTGATAAGATTGGTATACGGATCGCTTTTCTTTGGATAAATAAGTTTTAAGTCTATAGTGTGGGGATACTGGAATGAGTGTATATTATTATTAGAGAATAAGGATACTGAATGTGACCAACATGAGAAGTTACTTGAATATCTACTCACTCATCAATGACTTTCTCGATGCTATAGTGGTGTGACTAGTTTTTTGATCTGCGGTGCCTCGACTATTCACAATAAGATTGTTATAGTTTGACTGTACATATACTTGGTCCTTAGCTATATGAGTCTTGTGTGCATGTTGGTTATAGTAGATTTATTGTAGGAGTAGTGTGTACTTAGATGGGGTCTATCGATCCTAATAGATAAAGAGTAGTCTTATGTGATTTATGAGATTGAGTTTTGAAGATCATTGCCATGGTAATGTGAATAATAAAAAAAATTTATAAGATTTCATAATATGAACTCGAGTTAAATAAATCTTACATACGACATATGATGGAATTTGATGAGTTTTTCATAACTTCCATCTTGTTAAGACTCATAATAGAAGAATTGTATCACACGATAATACACCTAAGGTTTGATTCCTTCTATTCTACTGGGTTGCCAGTGCATGTTGTTAGGCATTATTGGTAGATTGTTAGACCAACAAAAATTATTTTGATGGTCAATAATTTTTATTGGATAAGTTGAAACTATTCTAATCTATTGAAAGGAGTTTCAATGATATTAGTGATAGAGATCACAATATATCTCACTACCGACATAATAGAACCTATGAGGTCACACACATAAGAGTTTTTGACTGATTGGAGTTTGAATCATGATTTCAAATCACTAAAGGATTCGATTATCAATATAATTGATGATTGGACTAATTTATAAAATTACAAGAGAGGACTTGCTAACAGTTAGTGAGTTAAAAGAGGACTTATTGATAATTATTGCTATATTATTTGATTTGATCAAATAATTGAGATTGAATTCTAGTCAAATTAAATTAGATTTAATTTGATTGGATTTGGTCTGAATTTGAGTTAGACTGATTTTTATAGGTCTAAAAGGGTTTGAACTCAATAAGTATTAAACTCATTATGAAGCCCAACCACATTGGACTTGGACCAAATGTTTGACTTGGTCTAAGAGAGGATCCTCACCTAATGAGCCACCGCCCATATCTTCACGCCCTAGGTAGTGTTTGGATGCCCTTATTTTGGGTGGAATAAGGGCTTATTCTACCTTATTCCCCCAAACAAATGAAAAAGTGGTGGTGGGCCTCATAGATTTAGCAATTTCGGTCAACCTTCCCTTATTCCTATCTATCCTAGTTTAGTTATTCCATGGTGGACCATGGAATAACTTATTCTAGATCTTAATGAGCACAATTTAACTGGGTGGAATAAGGGCTGCATTAATTGTACTGCATTAATTGCTTATTCTCAGTGGAATAGCAGATTTCCAACCAAACAGAAATACAGAGTAACAAAGGTGAATAGCTATTTTTTGAAAATTGTATTCTTATTTCAGGAGTAGGAAAAGAGGATCCAAACACTACCTAAGGGAATAACATGGTGTTTTTCCTTCCTTGTGGTGGGATAAGAGAGGTGCCCCTTAGAGAGAGTCCTTCTCTCTTAAGACTATCCAAAACCCTCAAGGAGTTTGAATTGGCTTTGGATTAGCATTGGGATTTAATGTATGAAGCCTTAGTGCCTCAAAATCTCATGTAGAAGAGGGAACAGCATGAAGAGTTCATGCATAAATAAGAAGGGCATGCTCTCTTCTTATGGTTTTGACGCCACGTTCCTTATCCTCTTCTACAAGCATGGTCCAATGACAACTTTTTGTACCCTACTATCCTATTTATTTATCTAAAGTATTCTCCTTGGAATGAGATACCTAAGAGTTGGATGTCCATTCTTTTTTCTAGCTCCCTCCAATTTTTTGTTGATGTCTTAAGAAAAGAAAAAGAAGAGAAAAATTCAACATCCAAGGAGCGATCTCTGCAAGAGAGCTAGTATCCCGGTGAGATTAAGATCTCCTGATAAGATCATTCTCATGTGGATACCTATAAAGGCCGGATGCATGTGCGCTTCAAAGAAACCTTTAAGACATCTACGATCATCCAATCATGTTGAAAATCTTTCTATGCAAGGTGAAGATCATATCTTTCTCTATTTTATTTTTAATCTTAATCTTAACTACGAGGGACCCTGATATTCTAGAGATGCAATCTCTTGCATGCATATTAGATTAAATAGTTTTAATCTATTAAACTTTTCATTGTGTTTTAATTTTTAGTCTTGCATGCTATCGGATTTCCTTTAGTCAGCACCTATCTTGGTCGGATCCAGATATCATTAAATTTAATCTATTTGATCTCTATGGAGTTAATTCTATCTTAATATGATTTTGATTAAATGAAGTTATTTGATTAAACTGATCTTTGATTATCGAGCACTTTATTGACCTCTATCTTTATTCCTGTTGAACATTACTGAATTGATCATCCTTAATCACTCTTGATTATGATTGAATAAGATTATCATGGCTAGATCAATTTGGACCATAGGATGTGACTATCGCTCATCATGTCTTCCTTGATTATTCATATTCTTTCTTATTATTGGACTTAATTATATATAGAGGTATGGTTGTCTCAACAAAAAGATGTCTAATTGTGGGATACTACAATGTGATCCATGAATTGAAGATTTTGAAAATAAAATTTTGAAATTATATAGATTTGTTGGAGTATGTGTGAGGTAAGTAATACTTCACTTTTTTTAGATTTATCAGTAAATTATAAAATAATTTTTATATTGAATTATTTATGATTAATAAATTTGATGCATAGTATTTTGGATTGCCGAATGTTTTATTTTTTTAATATGTCAAATGATTTATGATCGATCATATTGAATTTGCTATGGATTATATCAATTGATTTTGATATTGTCTAGTTTATAATTATTCAAATTGAAATATGGAATCATATTTTGATCTGAGATGAATTTTGACTCGCAACCTGACTATATATCAAACTCTGCCAATGGGGGTTAAATACTGGCATTTTGATATCCTACCAATGAGGATTGTGCGATGGTATTTCGATATCCTACCAGTGGAGATTGTGCGATGGTGTTTCGATACTTTGCTAGTGAGAGTTGTGCACTAGTATTTTGATACTTTGTCGGTAGAGGTTGTGTACTAATATTGAGATATCCTGTCAGTGGAGGTTGTATGCTAGTACTTTGATATCCAGTCAGTAGAGATTGTACATTGGTATTTCAATATCCTACTAGTGGAGGTTATGTACTGATATTTCAATACTCTGCCAGTGAAGATTGTACGCTGATATTTGGATATCCTGCCAGTAAGTTATGCACTGATATTTTGATATCCTATTATTGGAGATTATATAATGTTACTTTGGTTTAGTTCATGACTGTCAAGATGAACATATGTTTGCAAGAAATCAATTTATGATCGAATATGAAATTGCATGAATTTTATTTGATTGATGTAGTATATTTTGAATTGATCACCTTGCATACTTATATTCAATATATTATTATTGCTGAATTTATCTAGCTCAAGTGTACATTACTTGCCTGGCTATTTAGTTTATTACTTTATATTTTATTCTTTTAACAGATTTAGAGAACTAGCTTGATTTAGAGATTCTATATATGGGAAAGCAAATTAGAAGCAAAATTTGATATGTTTATTTTAGATTAGAATTTTTTGAGGTTAATAAAAAATTATAAAATTTTATTTTGTAAGATATTTGATCTAGTTATTCGAATTAAAGTTGAACATTAATTATTTAAATTTTATTCTACTACTGCTTGATGATATCATCATGAGATATCTTGCATACTTACTGGGAGAGTTCTTATTGCCATAACCCATAGTCCACAATCTAGGATCAGGGGTATGACACAAGTACTTACAAAACTAAAGTAGAGAGTTACAAAAAAGACCAAAGCTGCTAAGAGAGATGAAAAGCAGAAGCAACCCAATGAATCCCACCAAAGAATGAATGATGTCAAGCTTGATATAAGGTAACTGGCTAAACCAAAAAGAGAAGTTGTGAAAGTCTACGTTATGTAGCCATATAACCGTAGTAGTAGTAGGACAGAGAAATAAGAGTAGGTATAATAACTAGCTATGAAGGGTAACATATCTCCCTGAAGAAGTGGATAAGTGAACTGTCCTAGAAATCCATAGCTCTCACATGCTTTTCACTGAACCTACTCAGCACCCAGTGACCAACAAGTCGGACGCCGACCACATCATGTATGAGCCTCCTGAGGGCTGCAAGAAGATCATTGAACTCCAGAACATTTTCATGATGCTGCTCAATGAGTGGCACTTGCTCACGTTCAAGTCACAATCCATCAGATTACACTGGTGAGACTCACGACACAGACTAACTAGTTGGCTGTGGATCGAAGTGGTCTAGTTCGGGGGTTGGGAGCCGGAAAAAGAGAATAACCAAGGCCTCCCCAGCTTCTTCATCCTGTCTTGCCAGACAATGACCTCATTATCTTTGGAAGGGTGGAAATAGATGGGATATGGCATCACAGAATCATTACTATGCCCGGGACTAGATTCAATCACCAGCACGATCATGTTCTTAGCCCCAGGAAGGACCAAGAACTTGCCACCCCAAGCATTTCTCTCCTCACACAGCCTTCTGAAGTCCCATGTAATCTTCCCAGCCACAAGAGACTGGTCTTTTCCTCCCATGGCTGCCCATTCTGGCTGCAAGTTGAGCCACCAGACAAGGTCCGATGACAACGAGTTCCAAACCGATGCATTGTAGCCCCAGAGGTATCGGGCAATGTCGAGCCCCATGTAAAAGGGAACGAAAATGAAGGAGGCTCGGGCGGAGTTATTTGTTAGGCACTTGATCGTACTGCTTCATCCGATAATGAAAGATGACTTCGAGAACGAACTGAATGGTGGTGTACCATCCAGCATATATCGGAGAAGATGCTCTTGGAGTTGCCGAGTGTGGGGCCAGGGCCATCAGAGAAGATCCAAGCGAGGCCGTGGGACCACAATTGATGCACCCTTCGAAAGAAGAATTCACATGCAAGTACTAACTTAATTGGATCCTTTTAATGATAGGCTACTAGAGCTATCGTAGTTCCATATACAATACTCGACAAGCAGAACTCAGAATAAGCAATCAATAGACTGGCGTCTTTGATCTATATGATGTGGTGGCAGAGGGAAGTGAGAACGAAATCTGATTTTAAAGGATGCTTGTTGCTGCATGTTGGTTGAAAGGGATGCTCGGCGCTAGAATTAAGCTGGATGGGGAGAAAGCTCATTGTTGATCACCCATCGAAAAAAGACGCTCGTGGTGGGATGGCGATGCGTGAAAGAAACCTCAGCTGCCCAATTTTGAAGTTGGAAAACCTCAGAGAGATCCAAGAGTTGGGGAAGTGAAACATAGAGATGGTAAAATCGATCCGATCCGATGGATATGCACCTTACCCAAATCTGATCAAATCCAAAAAATAGGATTTGACCAGGTTTGAGTTCGAATTCGGGTAAAACTCGAAAACTGTAGCACGGATATGGGTAGAGTATGGGTAGTGTTGTTTTCTACCCAAATCCGAATTCAAATCCGACTCGAACCTACGGATATGGGTAATATCCGAACTCATATCCGAATGTATATGTTTATAATTCTGTTATGGTAATTCTGTTTTGGTTGATAATATGCATAAAATTATTTTGGTTATTTATATGTTCTATGTTGAATTGTAATTCTATTTCTATGTTTGATTTCTATAAATTTGGACTTATAAATTATGTTCTATGTTGCATTGGTAATTTTTTGATTGATAATATGCATAAAATTATTTTGGTTGTTTATTTACTTTTGGGTATGGGATAGGCATGAGGCGGGTATGGGTTGAGTATGGGGAAATGGGTTACCCATGGGTATCCTCGAATCCATTGGGTATGGGGATGGGTATCTCTTTTCTTATCCGATCAAGTATCGGGTAGGGTATGGATATAGGGTATTAAGTTCGGATTTAGGGATGGGTAATATAATACTCGATCCAAACCCTACCCATTGCCATCCCTAGTGAAATAGGAGACATATTTTCTTATAGGGTTAACTTCGACTTTTTATATTGGATAAATGGTTCTACTAATGCTATTAATTTAACTGGATGTAACTATAGCTTTACAAACTATAAGTATAACTATAACAAATATAAATCTTTGGTGGGTTTTTGTAATTTATACTTGAAAAAAATTACAATTTTAGGGGTGTAAGTGTAAATTATGAAAAATTGAAGAGGTGATATTTTAATTTATCCTAAAATATTTAATGTAACATGGAATGAGTAAGAAAGATGCTTGGACTTTAATATTTTTATATGTATTCTCGGTGACAAGGTCATATAACCATTCAGTGATATGATATTAATGACAAAAATTAAAAAAATTATAGCGACACTCCTTAAATTTTGACTCATTTACACTTGGATCCTAAAAAAAAAGTTTCAAAGGGATCCCAAAACTTTTAAAAAATTACAAAGCGATTGAGCCGTCTGTCTCCAGCCTAACAACATTAACAAAAAGATGAAATGACTAAAATACCCTTAGTAACATGACTCTTCTTTCCTTCCACTCTACTTGCATCAAAATCAGAAAACTTTTAGATAGGATATTTATGGTATTTGATAAAATTTAACCTCTCAGGTAATCCTCATGTCATAACGTTATCTAATGAAAATAGATAGTGGGGTTTCTTTGCAACTTTTTAAAGTTTTGGGATCCGTTTGAAATCTTTTTTTCTTTTGAGATCCAGGTATAAATTGATCAAAGTTCAAGAGGTGTTATTATAATTTTTTCTAAAAATTACTAAGGGTGCATTTGGTTATACTTTTTGATTTTTGATTTTTAAAAAGTACTTTTTATTTTTTTTGATTTTTGCTATTAAGTAAAAGCAAAAAAATAAAAAGTATGTTTGGTAACTACGTTGCTATAAAGCAAAAAGCAACATTTGAGGACGGCAGGTGAAGAGCTCGACGATGGAGAAGGGTTCAGGAAGGGAGGGAGAAGGGGGTGGGGAGATGAAGAGCTCGATGAAGGAGAAAGATTCGGGCTCTTTACTTTTTGATTTGACGTTTTAGATGTGCGAAAGCAAAAAAAATAAAAAAATAAATTTTGAAAAGCAAAAATTTTTTCCTTTGCATATAAAGCAAATATTTTGATTATTTTGATTTTGATTTTTGCTTTTCATGATGTTATCAAACATTGCTTTTTGATTTTTATTTTTTAAAAATAAAAAAAGTATTTTTTTAATGGCTAACCAAATGCACCCTAAATTTACACTTTTTTTCCTAAATATTGTGCCTTTTGAAATCAATGAGTCAAACTTAGACCAGAGATATTGATGAACATCAACAAGCACACGTCCGATGGGGTCAGGTCAGAGCTTGCTTTACAAGAAGACAAGCACAAAGCAGTAGAGATTATTTTATTAGAACTTTATTAGGCAATAAAATTTACATGAAGATAAAGCCATCGAAGCCATCCAAGATCTCTCAAATTAGCCTATCAAATCAACTTGCAATCATTTATAACTACAAAAGAACCAAGCTAGATATACTCCTCGCTGTCATCGAGTAGCACCTTAGTTTTCCAATCCCAACTCCAAGTATATCTGATAGAGAGGATCTTACAAGCTCTCGGAAGAGTTGGAGATCAAGTCCATAGGGGTGTCCTTTTATAATATGTCTTATCTATCAAAGATGGTATCTAAATAAGTCGTAAAGACTGAAAGATGGATATTATCCACGATGGTTTGTACAATCTAACTTTATCAAACTATTAAATATATTCGTATCACTTTATCAAAGGTTTATCTTTAGTCAAAGTCTAGATCAATCTAAAATATATAAAATAAATATTGATGCATATCAACGTGAGCTACATCCGGATAGGATTAATTGAATAAATTCTAACATTCTCCTACTTGGCCCAACCTAATACAAATATCTTCTTTTTAATTATTTAAAGCATTTCAAAAATCTTTAATAAAATTTTATTTGGATCTAACAATTGAAAATTGATGTGGCTACATTTAAAACTTAATTTCTTTATAGTATATATATACTATACTTGATTATGAAATAATCATCAGTGCAAATTATGATGGTAAATATGTTATCAATCGATACACGACCTTCCATACATCATAACACTAATGACATTTCATAACCAAGTTGTTTATATGAAATTTTACTTTATGAATAGACAAAATAATTTATTATATAATTTATTATATTTCTTTATCATCTTTATATCACATGATAAATAATTTATCAGTATAAAATAAAATGAACTAAATTTATTATATAATCCAATGTGATAACTTTATGCATAGTATCCAACACATATTATAAAATGCGCTATATCCTATATGATCCACATGATCTCTACAAATCCTGAGAGTGAGTCCTTTCATCAATGGATATGCAGTCATCATCTCTATACCATAGATACTATATTCTCCTTTATTCTTTCATGAATAGTAAAGTATTTAGTGCCAATATGCTTGTAAGTGCTTGTACTCTTCATATTGTTAGAGAATGTTACTATAGAATTATTATAAAAATATATCTTGATCAACCTACTAATAGAGTCAATAATTCTAAGTCCTGAGATAAAATTTTATAACTATAGAACTTATGAGAAACTCTCATAATAGGCTATATACTTTACTTACATAGTGGATGTAGTTAACAAGACCTTATGTTATACTCATTCATGATATAGCACTTTCTATAAGTAAAAAGATATATCCAATAATGGATTTTCTACTATTGGTGCATCCACCAAAGTATGAGTCCTAATAGCCTATTACTTTATAATAATCATACCAATTGTACGTGAGCATGTAAACTTTTATATCTTATAGGTAAAGCATGTTTTTCTTTACAACTTTCTAATGCTTTATTCTTGAATCATGTTAATAATGTCTAAGTATTAATGCAGCAAAAGTAATGTCTGGATGCATATCAATATAGGCATAGATTAAACTCTCAACAACATATGCATAGATTATGAACCTTATTTCCTCTCCCTTTATCTTAGTTCTTGAATATTAAGATTTATTAAATTTATCACCCTTTAGAATAGGAGTACATCTAAAGAAATATTTTTTTCATTCTAAATCTTTTTAATACTTTAGAGATATAAGTTCTTTAAGATAGTTCAAGTAACCCTAAAGATCTATCTTTATGAATCTTAATACTAACAATATAACCGGCTTCACCCATATCTTTCATCTTAAAATTTTTGGATAAAAACTATTTGGTTTTCTTAAGTAGACCAAGATCATTACTAGTAAGCAGAATATCATCTACATAATATCAAAATTATGAACTTACTCTCATTGATCTTCAAATAAGTATATTGATCAATAGTATTTTCTACAAATCTAAAGAAAGTTATTATTTCATTAAATTTGAGATACCACTGTCTAGAAGCCTGTTTAAGTCCATAAATAGATTTCTTTAATCTGCAACATATTCTCTTATCCATTGACAACAAAACCCTCAATATATTCCATATAGATCTTTTCCTCTAAATCACTATTAAAGAAGGCCTTTCTCACATCCATTTGATGTAGCTCTAAGTCAAAATGAGCTACAAGAGTCATGACAATTCTAAAATAGTCCTTTGAAGAAATAGAAAAGTAGGTCTCTTTAAAGTCAATACCCTCCTTTTGTATAAATCTCTTTACCATAAGTCTAACTTTATGTCATTCAACTTTACCATTGGAATTTTTTTTGGTCTTATAACTCCATTTCCAATCTATTGGTCTCACCCTTTCAAGTAGGTCAACTAATTTTTATATATAATTTTTATCAATAGAGCTCAGCTCTTCTTTTATGGCATCCAATCAGTGTAAGAGGTTCTAACCATTCATGGCTTGTAAGAATATCTCTGGATCATCATCCTTTTCACCCATATCAGTTAAATATACTACATAATTTGGAGGTATAGTAGATCTTCTTATTCTATTAGATCTCTAAAGATCTGTCTCTTGATCCACTTATGGCAGTGGTTAGATAGTTACTTCTTCGATAATAGAAACCTCATAGGATGAAACTTGATGAAGTGGTGGTCCCTTTTGAATGTTATCTCAAGGACCAACTATAGAAATTATCACTTTGATCTACTTTCCAAGCATAGAATTTATTTTCTATATTTTCTCAAAGATAATGTCTCGAGGTTCTCCACTCTCACTAAACATGCTAATCTCTAAAAATCTAGCTTTATTAGTTTCTGCTATCTGTGATGTACGAGATAGATAATAGAATTTATATCTTTTTGACCTCTCCAGAAAATTAATGAAAAAACCATTGATCATTCTAAGATCAAACATCTTTTCTTATGGGTTATAAATCTTGTCTTCTTCTCGACAATCCTATATAAGCATACATCTCAAATTAGATTTTCTACTAGTCCATAATTCATAAAGAATCTTTTGAACTATCTTAGTAGGGATCTTATTTAAGATATGCATTATTGTCTTTATAGCCTCACTCCACAAGTAAATAGGTAAAGTAAAATAACTTATCATTGTCCAAACTATTTCTTTAAGTATCTGATTTTTTCTTTCAGCTACATCATTTTAATCTAATATATCAGGTATTGTATATTAAGGTACAATCTCCTATTCTTTTAGAAATTTTGCTAATAGTCCTAACCTGTGTCTCATCTCATTATATCTATTGTAGTACTCACCTTCGATATTAGATCTGACTACTTTAATCACTTTTTTCTGATTATCTTTTTATCTCTATTTTGAATTCTTTAAAGGCCTCAAAGATATCAATCTTATCAAAAAGAAGGTATAGATATATATGTCATGAATAGTCATGAATGAATGTGATATAAAGGCCATCATACAATAAACTAGAACTAACAACTATAGAGTCTTTTATTACATTAAATTTAGAGTTTTCAAAAGAAACATGAAAACCAACTTCATCCAATATTGGAATAGAAACTAAATTTTTGAAAAAAGAAGAAATATAAAAATCTTATCCAAATCTAAGATGAATCAAGAATCAACAATTATCCTACAGCATCCAACTGCCTTGACAAGTGAATGTACTTGATTTTTGATGACAATGGATCGTTCATTTTTAAATAGAGACCTTCTTAATAGGAAGCCCTATAAGTTGTTAGCAATATATATAAATGCACTATAGTCAATGCACTAAGTAGAATTAAAAAATTTACTAAATTAGATTCAAAACACGTACAAGAATAAAGGGTGATTTTCTTTTACAGCCACTTTTTATATTTCATGCAGTTTTTCTTTAGATGTCCCTCTTTTGTATGGAAGAAATATTTGACAACCTCATTAATGATTTCACCTAATACCATAGTTAATACTTTCTTCCCCTCAGGTACACCTTTTTCTTGACATGCTTTTTTACTAATTTGAGGTGAAGCAAAGTTCATGCTCTCTATTTTCTCCTCTCTCAATCTCTTTTCTACTTGTATACATGTGGTCAATAATTTATTAACTGTCCAATCCTCATGGTATATATTATAGGAGATCATAAAGAGAACGTACTGTAAGAGAAGTGAGAATTAAGTGGATCAAAAAAAAGATATATGATATAGAAGCATTAATATCAGATAACTATATTGCAATATCCCTCATTAACTATAAGAAATTCTATTTTCATGGCATTAATTTAGCCACATTTTTGAAAAATATTGAGAAATTAGATCTTGCCCCATATTTATGATAAAATGCTGGGTATAAATTTTTCCATGACATTAATTTAGCCGTATTTCTAAAAAATATTGAAAAATTAAATCTTGCCATGCAATTGTAATAAAATGTTGGATATAAAGTTTTCCAATACATTAATTTAGCCGCACTTATGAAAAAAGCTAAAAAATATGTAGATCTTGCCCTGCATTTATGCTAAAATATAGTTTATAAATATTGTTGCTTGGCAAGTTAATTAGTAAATGAGAAATATTCTATTTACTGATATAAAATAAAAATGCTAGCTATAAATATACATTAATATCAGCCAATCTTAAAACATCATGTCAAAAATATTTTTCCATATCCCCGCTCTCATCTTTAATTAGTATTTCACTTAATCTAACAAAAAAAATTAATAGAGTCAGTTACCTAGATTTTTTTAAAATATCCAGTCCATCTTGAAACCTCATAGGAGCCATTTAGCAATGCCCTACAGGATTCAAAATGGGTTTGGAATTTAAAATTAAAACTTGAATATAACTGAGATTGATTTGGATTTTATGTCTTAAGCATCTATTGTTTGAACCCAATTATATATATAAATATCATTTTTTATAAAAATATATACATTATAAAAGGATAGAGGGATTGAATTCAAAATCTTTAAATAGCCTAAACTCTATCTTAACCATTGAACAAAAACATAAAACTATTTCTAAAAAAATTGATAATATATTTAAATATTTATATATGAACACCCAACACCCAATCCCAAATGTCAGGAGAAGATTTTCGTTGCAACGGTGACACTATGTCAAATTTGTAACAATCCAATTAAAAGTTTGGAATCGATGGGGCAGTGTAGGGTATTATCATGCAAATCGATGAAATACACGGCAACCGATGAAATATAAGCATTCTTATTATTGGGTTGTGATAAGTTTGATGTGATATCACTGTTATAATGAAATTTTTTCCATATGCCAGGGGCTCCCATGCAATTAAAGCTCCTGAGGATGATAAAAATACCCATCACTTAAGCTTCCTTATCCGACCGCTAGAGGCCTCCCACGTGATTGAGACTCGAATTGTTCGGCCGCTATAGGCCTCCCATATGAATGAGACTCCTGAGGATGGTAAAAAAAGCCATCATCCAAGCTTCCCTCTTCAGCCGCTACAGGCCTCCCATGCGATTGAGACTCCTGAGGATGGTAAAAAAAATGAAAAATCGAGGGAAACCATAGGAAAATCAATGAAAGCAAAGGAATGATGGAAAGGCAAGACATTTCTCTACATAGATGATCATTTCTTTTTCTTTCTGCTTCTTTTCTTTTCATTTCATTCTCTTTTTTGGAGATCTGTGGGGAAGGAGAGCACCTGAGGGAGATCAAATTCAGAGGGGTTTCTTAGGTTTGATTGTTTTTTTTTCTTTGAGCATATGGAATTTTGTGTGAGTTGTGGCAGTGTGAATTGGTCTTGTTGCTCCTGATCTCCCCACCTGAAGTTGGCCGTCGAGGTAGATGTGACCGAGGTGAAAACTATCAATGGAGCTTCATCTGAACATCTGCAAAGAAGTCCTCACCGGATGGCATTCTCCGATGAAGATCCTCCAATGCTCAAATTAGAAGATGGAGAACAATGAGAGGAGAGAGAGCAAGGAGTCGATTGCATACCTTGAAAGATCCCAGAGCCTTTATTTATAGGAAAGGAGTTAGAGTTGTATCCGTCTTGGAGTCCTGATAATTTTTGAATTTTGGATAAGATATTTTTCTTTTACAGGAGACTCATCGTGAAGGAATTCCATTCTATCAAGATTTTTCCAATTTGAGAGAGATGGATCTATTGATGGAGAATATAGCTTGATTGTGGATAAGCTACCAGAGGTTGTCCAGAGCCGAGGTCATGGAGACTAGAGTGCATGTCAATCTCAGGTGATCTGGAGTAGGTCGGTAAAGGACCAAGGTGAATACCTCAGTGGGGAATGATGATCAGGCTCCT
Organism: Elaeis guineensis; assembly: GCF_000442705.2. Classification (NCBI taxonomy): domain Eukaryota; kingdom Viridiplantae; phylum Streptophyta; class Magnoliopsida; order Arecales; family Arecaceae; genus Elaeis; species Elaeis guineensis. The sequence goes on from NC_025998.2 coordinate 32,779,843, forward strand.
ATTGTCTATTCATTATGAGTGTCGGATGACCTTTGATCCACTATGAGTTGGATCTTAAAGAGTTTGGTAAATGTCGAGGATTCCAATAGGTCGGACTTAAGGTGATGATCTAACTACTAGAGGTTGACTGAGAGCCCCATTGTAGCTCGATCACGATCAATATTAAATAGTTTGCACTGAATCGAAGTGGATCTAGCCGAACTGGGACCAACTTACCCTTAGCTTGGTATGGCATTTTGGATAGTTTGGAGAATTTGATTTGGACATCTTGTGAAGGTCGGCATGCTCTGAGGTCATATTTTGTCGAGGCCGAGGTGCCAATCCATAACACTTGTCCTCCACTTTCAAGGCTGAGCTACCCATAGGTTGGTTGAAGAGAGTATCAGTCCAAGGTTGAGGCTGATTTCATCGAGCTATCCCCTATTGATATGTGTTGAGGATCGGCTTCCTAAGGTGAACCATCTTTAAATCTGGACCATTGATTTCTTGGAACCATGGGAGCCATATCCTAGCCAATCATGGGCTACCACTTGTCGAGCATCGGTTGGGAGAGGTGAATCGTCAGTAGATCGAAGCTATCTCGACCTTCTATAAATAAGGCTGCAGTAACTTCATTTTACTGCTTCTACTATTGTGAGGAGGGGAGCTTTGGCACTTGGAGACTTTGCCCAATTGCTCGGTTAAAGCTGAGCTATAGTCATTCCTCATCTTTTGATTGCTCGACCGTGTCATTTCTTAGGTCAGTTTCCTATCTTCTAGCTATGAGTGTGTCTAGTTTGTCCCCCTCCACCTAGAGCTTGAGTAACGACGTTGGGGTGTGGGCCCTAAGTCCAATGTAGCTTGTTCTTTGGGTAGACCTAAGGTTTTGGACTTTGGTCCATTTAGGATAAACTCCATCCTCACTTCCAAGGACTTAGAGATTATTAGGTTGAAATACCATGTCACAGCCGACTTTGGGTTGGAGGTCACCATTCCCAGAGAATGGGTAGCTCTTCCTTATCAGGGCCGAGTAGGTCTTTATGAGGAGGCTTTGAAGGCCAATCTTTGACTATCCTTTCATTTCCTCATCATAGAATTTTTTAATTTATATAGAATAAATTTTTGTAGCATTGCATCGAACTCATGGCATCAGATCTTAGGTTTTATTGTCCACTGCCTTCTCCTCGAGGTCGAGCTGACCTCTCGCCTCTTTTGGACTTGCTTTACATTGAAGGAGCATGCTACAGAGGTCGGATGGTGGTATGCCTCTCCTCAAAAGTGACGTCATCTCTTCTGAGGTGTTCCTTCTTCGATGCACAACTGGAAAGAGTGTTTCTTTTTCATCTCGACCGAGCAATCCTTGGACTTTAGCATGTCATGGGGCCGACCTCATCGTTCGGCAATCAGAGCTCCAACTTTGTCAAATGCTGAGGAGGAGGTATTGGAGTAGATCTTCAGTCGTACTCCCCCTTTGTTGACCAAGCTCCTTACTGAGGTGAATTTATTCAAGATTGGATTGAGTTCGGTTGACTCTAAATGTAAGCATCTCCTTTTTCTTTTTATGCATCTTCTTTAATTCAGTGCTGCTTTCCTTTTTTGACTAACCTCATCTTTCATGCAACAATGAATCCTAGGGATTGGAGGCTCTTCGTCGGGCTGCGAAGAAAAGGAAGGCAGGTGCGGCCCCTGCTCCTAAATACGGCTGAGTTGAGGTCGTCCTTGCCCATCCCACAGTTGGGGGTTCCTTGGGACCGAGTAGTGCCCCAAGGAAGGAGTCTTCGGTGCCAAGAAAGGCGGTGGCGCTGCTTCAATCTGTCGCACCGGAGGGGGCTGCCCACTGACGTTCTGCATCCTCATCACAGTGAGGTTCGGATACTCTTTGGATTTTGGTGTGTATGTCTTCTCGCCTGACCGACCTATCGGTCGAGGTATCCCCTCCAGTGGAAGTTCCATCAGATGCTGAGGCCTCAGACAGCAGGAAGGCTATCAGTGATTATCGGCTTGCCCAATCTCTGCTTAGATCGACCTTACTGCCGACCAACGTTGAAGCCTTCAATACTGAAAGCAGGGCATTCCGAATTCAAAATTCATGGGACTCCCTTCTTCGGGTAAATGACGATCTAGCGACCTTCCTCGGCTCTTTCCGATCTTTTCTTCTTAACTACCTTTTGCTAACCTATTCTCTCCTTTTCTCTCTTCTTTTTTTTTGTAGCTCATCCACCACTTTGACCATTTTTCGGAGATAGTCTATGAAGCTCGATAAATTTTGAGGGAGGTCGAGGAAAAGGTCGCTCAGGCCACCCGGAGGGCAGATGATGCCCAGCTGCACCAGCTGAAGGCCAAGGAGGGGAACACGTCACTGAAGGAAGAGGTAAAGTGACTGGAGTCTAGATTTTCCAAATCTTGGGCCGACACTAAAGCTCGGGTATCAACCTAGAAGAAGTATGAGGAGAAGTTGGAGACCGCCAAGGTCGCCACGATCAAAGCCTTTCACTCTTCGATTGCATTTTGGGATATTAAGATAGAGTTCAGCTCACTCTCGTATGTGCAAGGGGCTAAGAATTTCAAGAAGAAGATCAGGAATCATTTTTCTAACCTCAACCTCGATCTCTTGGAGTCAAATGGCAAGGAGGAGGTCGGCGAGATCGGAGATGATGGGCTGCAAGCTGAGGATCTCTTCAGCCCGGCTCGTGAGGATCCAGTGATTGAGAAAGTGGCACTAGCTCCGGCTCTAGCCATCATTATTCTCTCCAACCATGTAGAAGCTGGTGAGTCCCTTGCGCATGGGATTTATGCTTTTTGTAGCTTAGCTTGGGCATGTCCGAGCTCAATATAGGTCGGTCTATTTTGTTGACCTCGATATTTGCTGAGGCATTTTGTATGGGACTCACCAAACTTTGTAAAAGCTTTTCTTTAATGAAATGACTCTTTTCATCACTGTGTCATTAAGGCATGTAGATCGGCTGCTTTATTGTAGTAGAATTTGATGTCCGACCTGCATCAAATACTACGGAGACCATTCGTCAGCTTTAGATCATTTTCTTGATGATGAGGAGTGGAAAATTATCTCCGAGTGCAACTATCATAGTTTGGTAGGTGAAAGGTCAGAATTGAGGCATTTGGTCCTCGACCATAGTCGAGGAGCATGTATTTGGGATTGAATGGAGGCTTGGAGGTTTGTACGAAGGTGCATACTATTCCTTGGCTGTGGTCGAGGAGTGCATGATGGATACTGAATGGAGATACATACCATCTCCCGACTACAGTCGAGGAGCACACGATGGAGAACTGCATGGAGGCACATACTGCACCTCGATCGTGATTAATGTATGCACGAATGGAGAATTGCATAGAGATGCATACTGCATCTCGATCGTGATTGAGATGGCATGAACAGAGAATCATATGGAGATGCATACCACACCTCAGCCATGATTGAGGTGCGCATGAATGGAGAACCACTTGGAGATGCATACCGCACCTCAACCATGATCGAGATGCATGCAAATGGAGAACTACATGGAGATGCATACAGTACCTCGATCATGATCGAGGTGCACGTGAATGAAGAACCACATGGAGAACACGTCTCGATCCTTGACCGTGGCCAAGGAGCGCATATTTGGAGACCTGCATGGAGAACATGGAGAGCATGTTTCGCACCTTATTCATGGATGAGGAGTGCATGTTTGGAGAAAACACAATTCGATAAAAAGAATCCTTTATTATTTAATTTAATAAAAAAATACAATTCAAGTGTGGTAGATACATAAATTGTCAACATTTTAGGTCCTGAGGATCGGAGTTCCATCAAGTCGACAAAGGCGATAGCGATAGACTCCTAATCAAACTATTTTGATGATGCGGTACAGGCCTTCCCAGTTTGGTGCAAGCTTCGATCGTTCGATCGGATGAGATACTTTAACTCAATAAAGAACTAATTGTCTGGCTAGGAATGATTTATCTTTGACTCAGGAGTTATAGTATCGAGCTACTCTTTGTTGATAGTTGGCCATCTGAATTCGTGCTTGCTTTCGGGTCTCCTCCAGCAAATCAAGATTTGCTCTCAATCCAAAGGAATTGCTATTTGCATCGAACTCCTCCATCCATAGTGTCGGCAAGTCAATCTCAAGAGATATGATAGCTTCAGTTTCGAACGCTAGCTTGAAGGGGGTCTCTCCAGTAAGAACCCACTAGGTCGTTCGATATGCTCAGAGCATATGATATAGCTCTTCAACCCATAATCCTTTAGGCTAGCCCAGGTAAGCCTTTAGCCCTTCCAGTAAGGTCCTGTTTGTCACTTCATCTTCACCGTTGCTCTAAGGATGAGCTACTGAGGTCAGTCTGTGGGAGATGCCAAGCCCATTATAAAACCTGTGAACTTTGAATTATCGAACTAGCACCCATTATTGGTGATGATGGCCCGCAGTAAGCCAAAACGATAGATAATCGACTTTCATATAAAATTTCAGACCTTTACCTCGATGATGGTTGCCAGCGCATCCACTTCTACCCATTTGGTGTAGTTGATTGCAACAAGTAAAAATTTTTCTATGCCACTGTGATAGGAAAAGGTCCGAGGATGTCCATTCCCACTGAGTGAAGGGTCAAGGTGTGGTGATTACGGCCAGAGAGGTTAAAGGTCAGTGCTAGATGTTTGAAGTTCTCTAGCATTGATCGCATTTGTTCACCAAGTCAGCAGCATCTCTCTGCATGGTCGACCAAAAGTACTCCTACCATAGCACCTTGTGAGCAAGGACCTTGCCCCCCAAGTGATTGCTGTAGATCTCCTCGTGAACTTTTCATAGGGGATAGTCAGCTTCCGAGAGGTAGAGACACTGGAGCAAAGATAAAGTAAAAGACCTTTTGTATAGCCTCCTATCATATACAAGGTATTGAGGTGCAAGATGCCTCAGCCTCTTGGCTTCATCTTGATCGACTGAAAGCACATCATCTTGCAAGTACTGAAGATTAGATCTATCCAACTCGGCTCAGGATCTATTTGCATAATAGGAGACTCTTTAATGCTCGGCTTCTCGAGGGTATCAAGGTAAGAGCTTCCTTTTAGGTCGGCCGCACCGATTGTTGCAAACTTTAAGAGAAGATCAGCCCGCACATTCTCCACCCTTGGTATTTGTTGGATGCTCATGATGATGAAGTTGGAGGCAAGATCTTTGACCTTTATAGATACTTTATCATGTTTGGTTCCCGAGTTTCATATTCTTTCTGAACCTGGATGATGATAAGCTGAGAATCATTGTAAACTCTGAGGTGTCGGATGCCCAACTCTTTTGCCATTCTCAGGTCAGTCACCAGCACTTCATATTCAGCTTCATTGTTTGAGGTGAAAAACTCGAAGCACAGAACATACTCCATGACTACTCCATCTAGGCTAGTCAAGATCAGTCTAGCTCCTGAGCTGTCGGGGTTGCCTCCTAACTGTTCTATTCCTCATCTAGGATGGTGCACTCCAGAATAAAATCAGCCAATGCTTGAGCTTTGATGGATGGCCGAGGTAAGTATTTAATGTCAAACTCTCCTAGCTCGATGGCCCACTTAGCTAGTCATTCGGAGGTATCAGGATGATAGAGTATCCATCTGACGGATTGGTCGGTAAGGACGACAATGGCCTGGAAGTATGGGCATAGCTTCCTAGAAGATATCACGAGAGCATAAGCTATCTTTTCAAGTTTTGTATATCTGATCTCGACATCATGGAGCATCCAACTAATATAATAGATTGGCTTCTACACCTTGACCTCCTGTCGGATGAGGATTGAACTGATCGCTGAAGGTGAAATAGCAAGATACAAATATAACACTTCTCCAGGTTCTAGTTTGCTTAGAAGGGAAGGTGAGTTGAGGCATTTCTTTAGGTCATCAAATGTGGCTTGACACTCATTTGACCATTGAAAGTTCTTCACCTGTTTGAGAGCTTTGAAGAAGGGGAGGCTCCTTTTAGCCGACCTTGAGAGAAATCTGCTTAGAGCAGTGATTCTCCCAGTTAGGTATTGTGCCTCTTTGATCATCCTCGTAGGTTTCATCTCTTGGAGAGCTTGGATTTTTTTTGAATTTGCTTCGATTCCTCATTAAGACATCATGAAATTAAAAAATTTATCGGAGGTAACACCGAACGTGCACTTACTGGAGTTAAGCTTCATTTGAAATCGTCGCAGCATGGCGAAGGTCTTCTCAAGATCGGCAATGTGATGTTCAGTAGCTCTACTTTTGACAAGTATGTTGTCTACATAGACCTCCATATTTCTGTCAATCTGCTCTTTGAAGACCTTGTTGACGAGCCATAGAAAGGTCGCACATGCATTTTTTAATCCGAACGACATGATCTTATAGCAAAAAAGACCCGAGTCAATAACAAAAGTGGCCCTCTCCTCATCCTCAGAGGCCATTCGAATATGGCTATATCTGGAGAATGCATCCATGAAGGATAAGAGCTAATGCCCCAAGGTCACATCCACCAGCTGATCAATGTGAGGCAGAGGGTAGCTATCCTTTGGGCTGCCTTATTGAGGTCGGTGTAGTCGATACAAGTGCACCATTTTTTATTAGCTTTTTTGACCAAGATGACATTAGCTAACCACTTAAGGTAATAAACCTCTCGGACAAACCCTATCTTTAAAAGCTTGTCACCTCTTTCTATATAGCTTTTTGTCGCTCAGGAACAAAACTACGCTTCTTTTGTCTAACCGAGCGATGCTTTGGATCCACATTAAGCTGATGAACTATGACCTTCGGGTCGATGCTAGACATGTTAGAGGTCAACCAAGCAAATATGTCATCATTGGTCCGTAAGAAGGAGATGAGGACCTGACGATCCTCTTCACATAAATTCGAATTGAGCTTCACTACTTTGTCTGGATCTTCATCAATGGGCACCAGGATTAGGTCTTCCATCAGATGGCCTCATTGTTTGATTAGCTTATCCCATACATCGAACTCATCTGCCAACTATTCCATGGGTGTTGCTCCAAGTAAGGTCACCATATAGCATTCCTTTGCAAGCTACTGATTTTCTTGAAGCTCATCGACCCCATGTAGAGTAGAAAATTTCACTATCAAGTAGTAGGTCGATACAATAGCTTGGAGAGTGTTTGGTCCAGACTGACCTAGGATGATGTTATACACAGATGGGCTCTTGATTACAAAATAGTTCACTTTGATGATCGCCTATTTTGGAGCTTGTCCAGCTATTGTCGTTAAGGAAATAGTTCCTTCTACAGGGACAATACTATCTGAGAATCCGATCAGAGGTATGTTTCTCTTCACCAGCAGCTCAGAATTCAAGTTCATATGAACAAAAGCATCGTAAAACAAAACATTAACTAAACTTCTATTATCAACTAGGACTCGATGTACATTATAATTAGCAATATTCAAAGAAACTACTATAGGGTCGTCATGTGGATATTTTATTCCCTCTAGGTTGGCTTTAGAGAAAGTGACTTCATCACTGACTTTTTTTTTTTGGCTTCTTATCTTCAGTTTGGCTCGGATCCGAGGTACCACGATCGAGCTGTCCCTCAGAGATCATACGGATCTCTTCTGCTATTGGTTGGTTTCCATGGAGATCTTCCTACTGAGGAGGCTCACCGTGCGAGTTCCCCAAGATCTACCATTCATCAATGTAGCATTGGAGACATCTGCATTGGATGAGCACCTCTATTTTCTCTCTGAGCTACCAGCATTCCTTCGTATCGTGCCCATGGTCCCGATGGTACCTGTAATATTTTCTTAGATTTCTTGCTCATGTCGGGATGAGCATTTTCTTCAATCGGGAGAGCTCTTCTTACCGCTCTATCTCTATAAGGATTTGGGCTCGGGAAGTGTCCAGTAGAGTGAAATAGTGAAACCTCTGCGAAGGGGTCCTAGATCGATGAGGTGTTGTAGGAGATTTAGATTGGTTGTTCCAAGGTGGGGTCTGAGAACAATGATTCTTTGGCTCCACACATTGATGCTGCACTTGATGGTAATCCTTCTTTTTTTCTTGCCCGACGTTCTACTATGATCCATCATCGAGGTTCTCCCCCTATCGATCCTAGGCTTTCTTGGCTTGAGCATAGTTCTCTGCTCGCTCTAACATTTTGACAAAATCCTTTAGATAGTTCAGGTTGCAAGAGAAGAGGAGGTCATTCTGAAGGAGCTTGACTTTCAGACTGATCTAGATTTTGAACTTCTAGATTACAGCATTGAAACGGTTGATATAATCATGAAGAGGCTCATTCTCCCTCTGCTTGATGCTCACAAGTTAGTTCAAGTTACGTAGTTGTCAGCAACTACTGATGAAGTGTGTGATGAATAGCCAACTCAACTAATAGAAGAAGTCTACAGAGTTCGGCTACATGTTGGAGTACCAATGATGAGCCATTTTCTTCAGAGTTGAAGAAAAAGCTTGATAAAGAGTCACATCGTTCGCCCCTTGTAGAAGCATAAGAGTTCAAAAATTCTTCAGATGATCTACTGGATCTATGGTTCTGTCGTAAGACTCCATCTGAGGCATCTTGAATCGAGGAGGTAGGGGTTCATTCATAATCCTCTGAGTGAATAGTGGGACGACGTTGAACTCTAGATCATCATCTGGCTGCCTCGGTGCTTGGAGTAACTGGATCCATTGTTGCATTTTCGAGAACCTCCTTTTCAGATCATCTTCTCTGGTTAGGTAGTGTCGAGGAGAAGCATGACCCGAAGTAGAATCCCTCCTCGAAATCAGGGTAGGCGACAACCTAGGTCTATAATGGGGTGGGCTATTAGGTCGGCTATGATGATTGGCCCCCATCCTTGGGCTATGGGGAGGCTGGTCTGCTAATCTCCCTCTTGCTGGCTGCAGATTTTCTATAGGATGAGATTCATTGTTTTGTTGCGTTCCTCTCACCGCAGTCGAAAGTGCCTGCATCTATTAAACGAGGCTATTATACTGATCTTAGGATATCGTTGGTGCTGCTGGTGTGGGGTTCTGGGCCAGTGGTAGTGGTGCATTGGCACTGGTGCTGCTGGACGTTGTTGGCCTGCCTACCATTGGAGCGTTATGATGCATTGGAAGCACCCCTTCGTATCCTCATAGTAGCTGATGGTGAGCTCTCTCCTCTCGAAATAGGACCTCAAAATCAATCGAGGGCCCTTCCTCTAGCACCAAGTGTTGCTCTTGATCTCCCTGCCTGAGATTGGCTGCTGAGATAGATATGGATGAGGTGGAAACTACTATTGGAGCTTCGCTGGAACACTTGTAAGGAAGTCCTCATCGGGTGATGTTCTCCTGTGAAGACCCTCTAATGCTCAAGTTGGGAGATGAAGAATAATGAGAAGAGAGAGTAAGAAGTCAACTACATACCTTGGAGGGTCTCAAAATCTTTATTAATAGGGAAAGTGTTAACCTTGGATTGATTTTGATGATAACAAAAGTATTTGAGTATAAATTATTAAGTCTCTAACATTGTTTAAAAGGATGTGTAGTTTTAAGTTTCAAGAAGCTCATAATTTTCAAGTGTTTTTCAACATTCAGATGAAGAATCACCACCCAAGATCCTATTAATGAAACTCTAGATTAGACACACCCTTCAAAAAATTTTAATAAGGAATAAATCAAGTTTAAAAGGTAAGTCTAATTTAGAAATCAAATTGAAGAAGAAAGGCTGAAAAATAATATTTGGCATGCAAACTGAGTGGACCCAATCTAAGTGGATATAGAAAATAGAAAGCACAGAAAGTCAAAATTTAGGACCCAGGGAACTTAGCCGATCCAATTTTAATTGAGCCAATCCAATGAGTAACTTAATCGACTCAGCTAGAAAGATAGCTGACCAAGTCTGAGAATACATCAAAAGATAGAAAGTCTAATTTTCAGCTTGCTGGATGGAGCTGATCCAGCAAAGAACTGAGTCGACCCAATGAAGGACTGAGCTGACTCGAAGAAAAACTGAGCTGACCCAATATCTGTAACAGCTAGTTTTTAAAAAATACAACTTTTTATCTTATGCACCCTACAACGGCTATTTTTATATCTCCAATGGATAAATAATTTTTAGAGAATCTCCAGATGATTTTAAGTGATGAAAAATATCAGTATTATATAAGAAAACCTTTGAAGCATTGAAGAGTATCTTTTTGAACCCTAGTGAAGAGCTTTGAAGTATTTTTTTATTTTGCAAGCTGAATAGTAAAAAGAATGAGTGTTTTACTGATTTTTTGTATCCTTCCACTATCCTCAAGCTGAGAGACGTCAGAAAATCAGCATTGAAGATCTTCACCCACATCTCTCAAGCATTCAAGGAGAAGAAGTTAAGCAACTAGCAAGCAATTTAGATTTTTTTCTCTTATACCTTATTGTGTTCATTTTTTGAACTTCTATTTTTGTATTAATTATGTTTAATTTCAAGTTTCTTAGGTGAGAAACTTGGATTGGTCCAAGCTTTGAGTTGGACATTGTATTAGTTTGATTGGTGAGCCAAGGTTAAAATCAATCGAGATTGATTGTTAATCTAGAAAAATAATCATTACAAGGTTCTAGTTGGTGAGCCTAGGTCAAAACCATCTGGGTTGGATTATGAATCCAAAAAAAATAATCTGACTATAATCAAGCTTAGTGATTATAATTGAATTTTAAGTGGTTTACTTAGGAAGTAGATGTAGGTGCTAAGTTTAACGCTGAACCACTATAAAATTATTATGTTTGTGATTGTGTGACTTTACTATTCTCATTCACTATACATTTTATATCTTATTTTATTAAGCACTTAAGTAGTATAATCTGCATAAATATCATTTAAATTTTTTAATATCCAATTCACCCCCCTTCTTGGGTAATCATCCTTGGGCAATAAGTGGTATCAAAGCAGGTGCTCTAATATTAGTTGTTGACCTAGCAATCAAAGAGCTGAAGATTAAATGACAACCCCAATTGAGACTTTATTGGTTGAGGGGTAATCAACCAATAGATCTCCACTCAATGGGACTAACTATACCTATTGGAAAGTAAGAATGAGAATTTTCATCCAAACACAAGATTATGATATGTGGAATGTCATAATGTTGGGACCACACACACCTAAGATCATTGTTGGTGAAGTGTTTATCTCCAAATCCGAAAAAGGTTAGGATGAATATGACAAGAGATTAGCTCAACTTAGCCCAAAACAATGAATGTTCTGTATTGTGCTTTTGATGCAAATAAATTTAATAGAATATCAACATGTTTATCCACCAAAGAGATTTGGGATAGAATTGAAATCATTCATGAGGGTACTAATCAAGTCAAAGAAAAAAGATAAATATATTGGTACATAAATATGAGCTATTTAAAATAGAACCACATGAAACAATCATCGAAATATTTATAAGATTCATTGATATTTTGAATGGTTTAAAGAGTCTCGGAAAGACTATACTAATAGTGATGTTGTGCATAAAATTTTTAGATCTTTCCCAAAGAATTGGGAGCCAAAGGTGACTACCATTCAAGAGGTGAAGGACCTAAATAATCTTGCCTTAGAGGAGCTGATTGGTTTACTCATGATCCATGAGTTGAACATGAACCAAAGCAACGAAGAAGAAGTGAAGAAAAAGAAGAGCATTGCACTTAAAATTGCTGCCATGTATGAAGAAGATAGTGACACCAAGAGGACTCGAGGGATGATGAAGAGATGGCACTAATCACTAGACGGTTCAAGAAATTCATGAGAAGAAAGAAGAAATTTGAACCAAGAAAAAGAGGTTATAGTAAGGGAGAAGATAGCAAAGAATAAGAAAAAGAAAAAAAGAAGGATCAAGCTCTTTACTATGAGTGTAAGAAGCCTGGACATTTTCGAATGGACTGCCCATTGTTAAAGAAAAGCACCAAAAAATCAAAAAAGAAAGTACTAAAAGCAACATGGAGCAATGATGAGCACTCCTCTTCAAGTGAGGAAGAGTGTCAAAGAGAAGAAAAGACAAATCTTTATCTTATGGCATTGGAGGATGAGGTAACCAATGATGATTTAATTTTTGAATTTACTTTTAATAAATTATATGAAGCTTTCAATGATCTACTTTGTGATTTTAAGAAGCCATTTCATAAGAACAAAGAACTAAAGAAAGAGAATCAATCCTTAAATAAAGATAAAGTTAAAGTAGAAAAAGATATGAAAGAACTACAAAGTAAGCTAAATGAATCAAATGAGAAGAATGAATCCTTACAAGATGAGGTGACTAGATTAAGATCTATAGTAGATAGATTTATGCTAAGTTCTAAAAATTTACAAATATTGATTGATAATCAAAAAATGATTTTTGATAAAGCCGGTATAGGATATAATCTATTAAGAAAGTAAAAAATTTTAAAGAATGTATATGCAAAATCTCAAAATTATGGTTGTTGGTGCAGAATTCTGCCGAAGCCAGAGAAGCTGGAGCTGGGATGACCGCGGCCGCCGTCGAGACCAGCAAGGAAAGTCTAAACCGGAGTTGGGGGTGCTCCGGCAAGACCCTTCGATGCTCAAGTCAGTACTCTGCTTCAACAGAAATGGAGTGCTCGAGTGAAAATTTTAGCAAAGTTTCAAGATAGAGTTTAGAGCTTAGAGAGGAATATATCTGAGGATCCTTATTTATAGACAGAGAGCGTAACTGATTGACAGTGACATCTGTAACCATATGGTAGTGGGCAGTTTAGAGCCGCGTGGAGTTTGTTACGGAGAGTAGTGGCGTCAGAGGCCGTTCAGGGCTACGTAGAGTTTGTTATGGAGAGTGGAGTGGTGTCCGTTGTCGCAACTTGCCAGGGAGTGGAGCAAGGTAGTGGCCCTTGTCGTGCCAGAGAGTCTGGATCTGTCAGCTGAAGCTCGACTGGGATGTCTGATGGAGCAAAATGGCTCTCTATCTCGCTGATCTAGGAGAAGCTCGGATGTTCTGAGGTTGCTGATGAGTCTGCGATTGTCGGATGCCTCGGGTGCTGGTGCTACAGGCGAGAGTCATCTGCTCAGAAGCTCGGATGGAGATTTTTTGTTGACGAAGTCCGATAGGAGTCCGATTGCTGGAGAAGTCCGTTTGGGATTTGCCTGATGTGGAAGCTCATCTGAAGGTTATCCATCAGAAAAATCCAATTTTATGAAGAATCTGGTGGAGGGTCGACCGACGATGGACCTCGGCTAGTGTTGGGGGAGGTTCGACAGACGTCGGAGGCAATCGGCCATCGTAGAGACCCAGTTGCTGGAGCTCGTCCATCGCAGAAGCTCATCCAAAATCCATTCGCTATGGAAGTTCGAACGGAGTCCGGTTCTTGCAGAAGTTCGTCCGGGATCCGTCCGCTGTGGAACCTCGGATGGAGTTCGATTCTTGTAGAAGGCCGAAAGGAGGCCGCTTATTGTAGGAGCTCGGAAGAGGATCAGTTGTCGTGGAAGCTCGGAGTAGTGTCCCGACTGGTGGAGCCTGTTCCATTGTAGAAGTTCATCCGGGATCCATCCGCTGTGGAGAAGCTCGGTCGAAGTCTATCTTAATAGAAGTTTGAAAGAAATTTATTTATAGTAGAGGCTCGAATGAAATTCGCTTACAGTAGATATCCAGAGTAGACCGTCCGTAGTGGGAGTTCGGCTCTCACAGGAGCTCGGTTGGAATCCGGAAGGCGGTCGATCGCCGTAGAAACTTGGATGTAGTCTGGTTACCGTAGAAATCTCATTGTCGGAGGAGCTCGGATATTGACGAGTCTGAAAGAAGTTCGGAGTACGGTCATCCGCGGCCGGAAGAAGTCCAAAAGGGATTCGGAGGATAGTTGATTACTGTAGAAGGTCGGCTGATAGTGAGGCCCAGAGAGCCTTTGGGGTGACCCGGTAGATGAATGCTGAAGCTCATTGTCGGAGAAGTCCGGGCGGTCGAGGAGGTTCAGAGGGACGCCACACAAGGTCGGAAGCCGAAAAAGTCTTGGAAGGGTCGGTCGCTTACAAACTTTGGCTGGGGGTATTTTATACCCAACAATGGTAGAAACATTACTTGTTATAAATATAATAAGATTGGACACAAATTTATAGAATGCAAAATCTTTAATTCAAACAAATCAAAGATAAAATAAATTTAAATTCCAAAAGAAATCATTTGTGCTAATCTTGAAGGATCCAAGTTAGCTTGGGTACGTAAATTTACTTGATTGCTTGTGCAGGTGTGTTTGACATCTGTGAGAACTAAAAGAAGAAGGTATCTAGATAGTAAATGCTCAAGGCACATGATAGAAGATAAGCCATAATTTATCTCTCTTAAAGTTAAAGATATAGGTGTAGTAACTTTTGAAGATAATGGTAAAGGCAAAATAATTGATCTCGATAATATCTTGATAACACCCTCCACTTGTATTGAAAATATTTTGCTAGTAGAAGATTTAATGCATAACTTGCTTAGCATTAGTCTATTATGGGATAGAGGTTTTAGTGTTCATTCAAATCATCTCATTGCATTGTAACTAGTTCATTTGATGAAAGCATTAAATTCATAGAAAAAATATATGACAATGTTTATATTGTTGATCTTGATGAATTAAAAAATAAAAATATTGAATGTCTTGTTGCTATGAATGCTAAAGTAAATGAATCTAGTTGGATTTGGCATAATAGACTAGGTCATGCAAGTATGGATTCATTGGCTAGATTAATTAAACTTGACTCAGTAAAATATTTATCTAAAATAAATTTTGAAAAGAATAAAATTTACAAAGTATGTCAACTTGGTAAACAAACAAAATTTTTTTTCAAATCAAAAAGAATTATTTTAACTAGTTGGTCATTAGAATTACTTTATATGATTTGTTTGGATCTATTTCAACTACTAGTTGTGGAGGAAAAAGATATGGTTATGTTATAATTGATGATTTTTTAAGATTTACTTAGATTTTATTTCTATCACATAAAGATGATGCTTTTGATATGTTTATTGATTTTTTTAACAAAATAATAAGAGAAAAAGAATGCAGTGTTTTGAATATAAGAAGTGATCATGGAATCGAATTTAAAAATCATAAGTTTAAAAATTTTTATTCTAAAAATAAAATTAATCATAATTTTTTAGTACCTAGGATACCTTAACAAAATGGGATTATAGAAAGAAAGAATAGAACATTAATTGAAATGGCAGGAATCATACTTTGTAAAAGTAACCTTCCAAAATACTTTTGGATAGAAGCTATTAATACTGTATGCTATGTGCTAAATAGAGCATTAATTAGACCAATCTTAAAGAAAATTCCATATGAACTCTTTAAAGAAAAGAAACCTAATATTTCATATTTTAAAATTTTTGGATGTAGTTGTTTTATTTTAATAAATGGTAAAGATAAACTAGAAAAATTTGATGCAAATTCTGATGAAAGGATTTTCCTAGGTTATTCATCTCATAGTAGAGCATATAGAGTATTTAACAAAAGAATATTGATACTAGAAGAATCGATGTATGTCATTTTTTATGAGACTAACTCTCTTAAAACAAGAAAAGAAGAGCTTGATATGGATGCAGAAAATCTTGAGAAGAAGTTGAAAGATATGAATATTGAAGACACTCTTTTTCAAGAAAAAGAAGATGTGGAGCAAGATGTTAAAGAAGAAGAGCCACAATCTCAAGATGAGCAAGGTACATCCAATTTACCAAATAAATGGAGGTATGATCCCAAATACCTTAAGAAATTAATAATAGGTGATCCATCTTATGGTATTAAAATTTAGAGCATCAATTAGAGAAGCTATGAAACATGTTGCATTTGTATCACATTTAGAACCTAAAAATATAATAGAAGCTGAAAAAGATCCTAATTGAATTTTGGCAATGCAAGAAGAGTTAAACCAATTTGAAAGAAACAAAATTTGAAAATTAATTGAAAGATCCAAAAATTTTTTAGTAATTGAAACTAAATGAGTTTTTAGAAATAAACTTGATGAGAAGGGCAATGTAATTAGAAATAAGGCTAGATTTGTTGTACAAGGATACAATCAAGAAAAGAGAATTGATTTTGATGAATCCTTTGCACCTATGACTAGACTTGAAGCTATTAGATTGCTCTTAGTATTTGCTTGCTTTATGAATTTCATGCTTTTTCAAATGAATGTAAATATTGCATTCTTGAATAGATTAATTGAGGAGGAAGTTTATGTAGAACAACCTCTGAATTTTGAAAATAAAAAATTACCTAATCTTGTATACAAACTTAAGAAAGCTTTATATGGGTTAAAACAAGTACCTAGGATTTGGTATAATAGATTGAGTAAGTTTTTTGTAAACAATGATTATAAAAAAGAGAATGTAGATAAAATATTATTTATAAAGCAAAAAATCAAATGATTTATTGATTGTACAATTGTATGTCAATGATATCATATTCGGTGCTACTAATGAAGTCTTGTGTAGAGATTTTGCTAGACTTATGCAGGGTGAGTTTGAGAAGAGTATGATGAGAGAGCTGAACTTCTTTTTCGGACTCCAGATCAAGCAATCAAATAAGAAGATCTTTATCAATTAAAGCAAATACATCAAAAAAATGTTAAAAAAATTTAGAATAGAGAATGTCAGAGGAAGTGGCACCCCTATGAGTACAAGTTGCAAGCTTGATTAAGATCTAAAAGGAAAAATAGTAGATCTTAAGCTATATCGAGGTATGATTAGATCTTTACTTTATTTAAGTGCAAGTGGACTAGATATAATGTTTAGTATATGTATGTGTGTATGTTATCAATTAAATCCTAAAGAATCTCATATAGCTATAGTTAATTTTTTTTTAAAATATTTAATAAATACTCAAGATGTAGGTTTGTGGTATTCGAAACAATCTTCATTAGACTTAATTGGATATAGTGATTCTAATTTTGCTGGTTGTTGCTTAGATAAGAAGAGTACAAATGGTACTTATCAATTTTTAGGAGTTAATTTGGTCTCATGGTTTAGTAAGAAATAAAATTTGGTAGTCTTGTCAACGGTGGAAGCCGAATATATTATTGCTGGGAGTTATTGTAATCAACTATTGTGGATCAAACAATAACTAAAGGACTATGGTATTACTTGCAATAATATTTTTATTCGATGTGATAATATAAGTACTATAAAGTTAACTAAAAATCTTATATTACATTTAAGAACAAAACATATAGAGTTAGACACCATTTCATTAGAGATCATGTACAAAGTAATGATATAACCCTTGAATTTGTGCCAACTGAAAATCAAGTTGTAGATATTTTTATAAAACCTTTAAATGAAGAGATATTTTGTGCAATAAGGAAACAATTAGGTTTATTGATCCAATTTGTTGAATTGTTGTGTGTAAATTTTATGATAAAATGAGTGCCTTTAATATGATGAATTTCCTAAATTATTCATGTTTTAATTGCATTAGGAAAGGCATGTTTAAATTGCATTATCATTGGCCTTAAAACTTAGAAAATTTAGATTTGTGCCAGACTGAGCTGGCTAATAGTTTTATTCATGAAAAACTTAGTCGACCCAGTACTTAGTTAACTCACAATTATTTTGAGCCGACTAAGTTGTCGGCGACCATTTTTTTTAAATAGGATTTTCGTAAGACCTAGGATGTTTTGTTTCTTAACCGACCAACCTCTAGAACTCTAGGAACCCTAAAATTTTTTCCTTAGAACCCTAATCCACCTCAAATCAGAGAGATTTTTGGATCCATGGTGCCTAAGAAATGTGTTGCCCCAAGATTGAAGCATCATTGTCCCTTTCCACCATCAAGACGAGGGATTCACAGTAAATGTTGGACCAAGTATCATGGTGACCATCCTGAGCCATCTCAGTCTGCTTCGTCTTCACCTTCGGCAGCCCTTGCTTAGCCTCCTTCGCCTGTGCCTCAATCACCATCATCTCCATCCTCTCCCAGGTCAAAAAGGTTTGTTCATTTCTCTTCCAGGGCTGTTACAATCGAGAGAAAAATAGACTTTGATTTTCTAAAAAGTGAGGGTTTTGAGATTGGTGAATGCTTGAAATTTCAAAGATGGAAATATCTATATTTTGGTATGGATCTTCCAACCTATCCAAATCTAGTAAGAAAATTTTATGCAAATGCCATTGTTAGACCAAAATCCTTTGAAACAGAAGTGAAGGGGGCTAAAATCAATTTGTCTCAAGAAAAAATAAGAGTTTTGCTTAGAGCACCCACTAAAAGAGCAGAAAGATTAAATGATAGAGCTATTGGGTTAAGATTTCTATTTAGAAGGGATGATGCAATGCATTTTGAGAAGATTCATACTAGAGATTTATCTGTGGAGCATAGACTTCTTCATCACATTACTGCAAGAATCCTCCTCACTCGGATTGGAAGATTTGATTTTTTGATGAAAATTGATATTGCTATCATGTATCACACCTTAAGAAGAGACAAATTCAATCTTGCAACTCTGATTTTAAAGGGAATGCAAGAAGCCTCTTAAAAGGAAAAGCCAGCTTTGCCATATGGAATGTTTCTGACTCTAGTGTTTTAAGATTTTGAAGTTAATTTGGAAGGAGAGCCTATCAAAAAGCTTTAGCACTATGACACCTACAACTTGAAGTCAATGAAGAGGATGAAATTTAAGAAGGTTGATGGGCAGTGGGTCAAGATAGATGAGGAAGGGGAAGAAAGATACATGCCAAAGCCTGTACCACAGCATCCTAAGCCTGCTGCATCTTCATCTACTGTTTGACTTGCTGAGGATCAGATTGAGGAGATTGTGCAACATGTTTCTGACTGTCTTTGATCATGTCTCTGGGTGTCTCTCTTCATTAATGGAGAATGCAGTGAGAAAGATTTTGTCAAGTAGCATGCTTGTGTGCTTATGAATCTAGCTTCCTCTATCCTCCCGAGCCTAACATAGATTAGGTTGCATATAAGATGCATATAGTTACATGATATTTTGAGCATTTTTGTTGTCAATGTTTTGGTTATGTAATGATCAAGTTTCTTTTTGGACTCAATGTATCTTTCTTTATAAATGAATGAAGTTTGTCTTTGCTTTATATAAGAAATGCTTTCTTTATGTATGTTGTATAATGTTTGATTATTTACCTTTTTGATAATGACAAAAAGAGAGAGAAGAATAAGTATCAATTGAAATGAATGCGTATCAAATTGAAACTAAGAATTGAGTATCAGCATTGAGTATCAAATTGAGTATCGAGTATCAAATTGAAATTACAATTAATAAAATATAGTAATTTGAAATTACAATTAAAATGAATGCGTATCAAATTGAAACTAAGAATTGAGTATCAGCATTGAGTATTAAATTGAGTATTGAATATCAAATTGAAATTACAATTGATAAAACATAGTAATTTGAAACATTTGGCACATAGTATTGATGGAAATTAAATTTAAGTATCAATTGAAACTATGTTTGATAAAACATGAAAAATACTAGTTTGAACCAAATTATAATCCTAAATTGTTAATTTAAAACTTATGGCACATAGTAAGGGAGAGTATCATAAATTTTGATAAAATTAAAATTGAATTGAGCATAATTCTCATACTCATGGGGAGCATATATAAATTGCTAAAATTTGATTGTATATATTGTGTATGCAAGTATAGAAAGTGAAATTGATAAAATCTGAATGCATATATGCAATAATTGAAAATGAATCAATTTGAAATTTGAAGGAAAGGTTATACTCAAAAGATTTTGTCATTATCAAAAGGAAGAGATTGTTGACCCTGGATTGATTTTGATGATAACAAAAGTATTTGAGTATAAATTATTAAGTTTCTAACATTATTTTTGAGGATGTGTAGTTTTAAGTTTTAAGAAGCTCACAATTTTCAAGTATTTTCCAACATTCAAATGAAGAATCATCATCCAAGATCCTAGCGATAAAATTCTAGATTAGACACACCCTTCAAAGAGTTTTAATAAGGAATAAATCAAGTTTCGAAGGTAAGTCTAATCTATAAATCAAATTAGAGAAGAAAGGTTGAAAAATAATATTTGGTATGTTTGGCACATAAATTGAGCTGACCCAGTCAGAAATTGAGCCAACCCAGTCTGAGTGGATACAAAAAATAGAAAGCATAGATAGTCAAAATTCAGGACCTAGGGGACTTAGCCGACTCAGTGAGCAACTTAGCCGACTCAGCCAGAAAGATAGCCGACTAAGTCTGAGAATACATCAAAAGATAGAAAGCCCATTTTTCAGCCTGCTATGATTGAGCTGACCTAGTAAAGGACTTAGTCGACTCAGAGAAAAATAGAGCCAACCCAATGTCTGTAACGGCTAGTTTTTGAAAAATACAGCCTTTTGTCCCATGCGCCCTACAACGGCTATTTTCGTATCTCTAATGGATAAAACACTTTTCAGAAGATCTCTAGATAATTTTAAGTGATGGAAAATATTAGCATTATATAAGAAAACCTTTGGAGCATCGAAGAATATCTTTTTGAACCCTAATGAAGAGCTTTGAAGTGTTTTTCAGTTTGTCAGCTGAATAGTGAAAGAAAGGAGTATCTTATTGATTTTTTTGTATCCTTCCACAATCCTCAAGCTGAGAGAAGTTAGGGAATCAGCATTGAAGATCTTCACCCATATCTCTCAAGCATTCAAGAAAAAGAAGTCAAGCAACCAGCAAGCAATTTAGATTTTCTTCTCTTATGCCTTATTATATTTTTTTTTGAATTTTTATTTTTGTATTAATTATATTTAATTTCAAGTTGCTTGAGATGAGAAACTTGGGTTAGTCCTATTAGATGTAAGTCCTAGAAGCCAATATGGCTGACATATTGTAATAACTCTAGGACATAATTTTATACTTAATATATTGATTTGATCAATAAAAGAGCAAATTTATTTTTTATTCAAGTGTAATGTATCTTTGAATCATCTATAAAATTAATTTCGATACATATTCTCAAGGTGTTGAGAATTAGAGATATGTATTTAATTCCTAACTGCTCCCGATCATAGGATCATCATGAGGATGGTGATCGATCTGGATAGGCTGGCGCATAGATCGCTTCCTTCGGGATAGATGAGTCTCTGATATATAGTATAGGGACACTGGATGACGAGTGCAGATAGTTGTTAGAGAACAATTAGTACTGAGCGTGACCATATGAGAGATCACTTGAATTTCTACTCGATTGTCAGTAATCATTTCGATGCTTGATGCGTAGTCATTGATAGCACCAAAAATAACTCTACTCACTATGTAGGTAGGATGAGTCGAGATCGTATCCTCAGGGACCTTGGGCTAAGTTGAGATTGCAATTAAAAGAAAGAAACATTATTTTTGATTTAGAAAATAAATTATCTTAAAATTAAGGTAATTAGAAAATAAAGAACTTGAGAGTTTTGAATCACTTTGCACTAGCAGAGTTGTATCTCTTTTTCTTTTTTTTTTTTAATTAAATGGATGCGATTAATCTTAGGAAAAATACCTATCTTTCCTCAGCACGCTCTGTACCCGTAGATCACGGTGCGTCTCCAGAAAGTATTGGGTAAATAACTCTTCTTTCCTCGGCACGCTCCGTATCCGTAGATCACGGCGCGTCTCCAGAAAGTAAAAGTTATTCCTAATATTAATCTAACAAGAAAGCATAAATAAAAACATATAAATGAGAGCAATTAAAGAACTCATGACAATTTAAATAAAAAATATAATCTTTATTGCATATAAAGAAATACAGGAAAGTTTGGAACAATAAACCATCTCTGTGTCGTTACAAAATTTCTTCTCCACTCCCGAGACTGCCAGCTTAGCTGCTCATGAAGTAGTCCCTTTCTATTCCTCTATGCAAGGCTCTAGAAGAATTTCTGGGTTCCCCCTCCAATGGGAGTACAAAAGTCTTTTTATAGGTGTTAGGAGGGAGGAGTTTTACATAATTTTCCGATGTGGGACTAAAAAATACAAATCTTTCAAAATATTTTTAAATATTAATTTTTTTCTTTAATAAGCATTTGTTTGACATGCGCCCACACCCGTGCGATGCTGCACCCGTGCCCGCATCCTTGCCGCGTCCGCGCCTCGTCCGCACCGCATCCTGCCTGCGTCCTGTGCGTTCACGCCTCACGCATCCGTCCTGCGTCCACGCGCCCGTCCTGCGTCCTGCACTGCTGCCGCGATCCATCCCGTGTCCGCAACCACCCCGCGTCCGCGCTTCATGCGTGCGCCCACATTCACGTGCGCCCACATTCACGCGCGCCCAGAGAAATTCAACGTGAACCAACTTTTTCACATACCAAAAAGAAACTTTTGTTTCTTTACAATGACATCTATATCCTTTTGGATTCCTTGCATAGTATCTTCATTTTCTATAATACCGGATGCGTCTTTCTTTTATTTTAATTTTATTTTAAGTCTAAATTTTTTCAAACTTGAGTCTTTTTGATCTATGAATCAGACTCTTTGTATCGGCGATCATCTTTCCTGTAAAACATAAAAAAAAGCATCAAATTCTTAATAAATAAAATAAATTAAATATGATTTTCTGCTTTAAATGACTTAAATTAAGTGTTTATCACACCCCCAACTTGAATTTTGCTCGTCCTTGAGTAAAATAGATATATCAGCATTGTGTACCGACTCGATTTTGAATCAAAAATTAGGTTAGGCATCCCAAAAGGTAGATGATACTTGGTCAGACCATTAAAGAGATATTTCATTGGATTATCAATTTGACCCAATTAGTGGTTGAATATTAACTAAAGAAATTTCAGAGCTTTTCTTTCACCAACTTCCCACTTTACTCTTTAAATCCTCTAACTTAATGGGAAGGAGGTTTATTATCTTCTTGCAATTTAGTCCCCTTAATATATATATATATATATATTATTTTATTTTATTTTATTTTTTTATATATAATATTGCCTACCTTTTTACGCAAACCACGATGCTTACTTAGGCGAAAGGGCCCGGTTACTCAGTAGGAGACCAATGTTGTTTTTCTTTCTCTCTTTCTTTTTTTTTTTTTTTTAAGGAGAATTTTTGCATACCTCGATCTTTCCACCCAATTTCTCATGAAGCAGATTCTTTATTGAGATCAGTAAGAAGAGGGTTGTAGAATCACTCCTAAAATTTGGTCTAGTTTAAACCCTACCATTCATTGGGTTTTCTTAATAATTTATTCCTCAGTATCTCTAAAATTATCTTGACCGTTAATCATTCATTTATTAGGATGCCTAATTGACTCTTAATTAAAATAAAATTTGAATACACAAAACTAATTATTTCTGACCATACTCGAGGATTTGATTAATTTTCTCCCCCCAACTTAATCTACATTGTCCTCAATGGAGTAGGAAAGCAAAGAAAATAAAAGGAGAGAATGCACCTGGGATAATTTTGCTTCGGAAGTTGAAGATAGCTTCATTGATTAATAGGCTCTTGTTCTAAATTTCTGCAGCTGTGGTAAAGTAAAAAATATGAAATCGTTGGGTTGCCTCCCAATAAGCGCTAAGTTTTACGTCTTCAGCCAGACTGAATTGAGTATTATGGCAGTTTTTGATCCACTAAATCAATAGATTCAATTAATTCTTCATCACTAATTCCATCTATGTAAGGTTTCAATCGCTGACCGTTCACTTTAAAAGTGTTCCCCTGTTTAGGATTTTTGAGTTCTATAGCTCCATGAGGAAATACCTGAGTTACAATGAAAGGTCCGTCCCAACGTGAGCGAAATTTTCCAGGAAACAGACGCAACCTAGAATTGAAGAGCCAAACTTTTTGATTGGGCTCGAATATTTTTCATGCAATAAATTTATCATGATATGCTTTAGTTCGAGCCTTATAAATTTTGACACTCTCATACGCTTCATTGCGTAGCTCTTCAAGTTCATTTAATTGGAGTCTCCTATTGGAACCTGTATTTTTCATATCAAAGTTAAATTGCCTTATGGCCCAAAATACACGATGTTCCAATTCCACCGACAAATGACAAGCTTTTTCGAATACAAGTCGATAGGGAGACATTCCTATGGGTGTTTTAAAAACAATACGGTAAGCCCATAATGCATCGTCTAAGCGAAGAGACCAATCTTTTCTATCGGGCCTAACCGTCTTTTCTAGGATATGTTTAATCTCCCTATTTGACACCTCTACCTGACCATTAGTTTGGGGGTGATATGGTGTGGCCACTTTGTGTGAAATATTATATTTTTTCATAAGTACTTCAAAATGTTTATTCGTAAAATGAGTCCCCCCATCACTAATGATCACCCTTGGGAAGCCAAATCGACTAATGATGTTTCGTTGGATAAAACTAATTATAATTTTATTATCATTAGTCCGTGTAGCTATTGCCTCCACCCATTTTGATACGTAATCAACTGCCACTAGAATATATTCAAATCCAAATGAGGCTGGAAAAGGTCCCATAAAATCAATCCCCCAAACATCAAAAATTTCTACTACTAAAATGGGGGTCAGCGGCATCATATCCTTCTTGGATAAATTTCCTGTTTGCTGACATCGCAGACAACTTCGGCCAAATTCATGTGCATTCTTGAAAAGCGTTGGCCAATAAAACCCACTCTGCAGCACTTTTGCTGCAGTTTTTCTTCCACTAAAATGTCCCCCACATGCCGAAGAATGGCAAAAAGTGAGAATGCTTTGGAACTCACTCTCGGGGACACAACGGTGAATAACTTGGTCAGGACAGTATTTGAATAGTTCAGGTTCTTCCCAAAAATAATGTTTAATTTGCGAGAAAAATCGATCCTTTTCTTGTTTTGTCCAGTGAGAAGGTACTTGTCCTGTTGACAAGTAATTGACAATATGGGCAAACCATGGAGGATGGCTAGAGGAGATTGCGAAAAGTTGTTCGTCAGAAAATTTTTCTTTGACCTCATCTATGCCTATCGTGTGTTCAACTAAGATCCTGGAGATGTGATCAGCTACCACATTCTCAGAACCCTTCTTATCTCGGATTTCCAGATCAAATTCTTGTAAAAGAAGGATTCATCTGATCAAACGCGGTTTAGTATCTTTCTTTGAGAGGAGATGTTTCAGAGCCGCATGATCAGAGTAAACTAGAACCTTAGACCCTAACAGATATGAGCAAAATTTTTCAAGGGCGAACACTACTGCTAGTAGCTCTTTTTCTATTGTGGTGTAGTTTAATTGGGCATCGGAAAGAGTCTTGCTAGCATAATAGATCACATGTGGCTCCTTATTGATTTTTTGGCCTAAGACGGCACCTATTGCAAAGTCAGAGGCATCACACATAATCTCAAATGGAATGGACCAGTCAGGGGGTTTTATTATGGGTGCTGTTGTCAGAGCTGTTCGTAATGTGTTGAACACTTTCAAACAGTCTTCATCAAAGACAAATGGTGTATCCTTGGCCAACAGATTGCACAAGGGTCTTGAAATCTTGCTAAAGTCTTTGATGAAGCATCTATAAAATCCGGCATGACCTAAGAAAGATCGTATTTGTCGGACCGAAGTAGGGGGTGGTAGTTTTGAAATAACCTCAACTTTAGCTTTATCTACCTCGATCCCTTTTTCAGAAATAATATGTCCGAATACAATTCCTTTCCGCACCATGAAATGGCTCTTTTCCCAACTTAGGACAAGATTTGTCTCCATACACCGTTTAAGAACTTTGAAAAGATTATGGAGACAATCCTTAAAGGTGGTTCCAAACACAGAAAAATCATCCATAAAAATTTCAAGACATTTGTCCACCATATCCGAAAAAATGGCCAGTATGCACCGTTGAAATGTAGCGGGTGCATTGCAAAGCCCGAATGGCATACGCCGAAAAGCGAAGGTGCCATAGGGGCAGGTGAAGGTAGTTTTTTCTTGATCATCCGGAAATACAGGTACTTGATTGTACCCTGAATAACCATCAAGAAAATAGTAGAAACTTTGTCCTGCTAACCGTTCTAGGATTTGGTCGATGAAGGGCAATGAAAAATGATCCTTCCTAGTAACGGCATTCAGTTTTCTATAATCTATGCATACTCGCCATCCAGATGATATGCGAGTTGGAAGTAGTTCACCTTCTTCGTTCTCCACCACAGTAATACCAGATTTCTTAGGTACTACTTGAGTGGGACTGACCCATTTACTATCGGATATGGGGTAGATGATTCCAGCATCTAACCACTTTACCACCTCTTTCTTTACTACTTCACGCATGTTTGGGTTCAATCTCCTCTGCATATCTCGATGGGGTTTGGCATGTTCCTCAAAATGAATATGGTGCATGCAAATGGAGGGGTCAATTCCTTTTAAATCGGCAATGGACCAACCGATAGCCTCTTTATGTTCCTTCAGAATACCAACCAATTGTGCTTCCTGATTAGGGGTCAAGTCTGATGCAATGATTGCCGGGAGGGTGTCATTGAGTCCTAGAAATACATACTTAAGCGTAGCAGGAAGAGGTTTCAATTCTAACGTAGGTGGTGATTCTAAAGATGGGACTATTGGTGTACTGGCTAATGTGGGCAATGGCTCATACTTGATTGTCCATGGAGGAGTGGTTTTATCATGTGGTGTATCTAACAAGATGTTAACTTCTTTCATATATTCCTCAAAGTCACACACTCCAAAGTGAGCCAAGCAAGTATCTAAGGGGTCTGGTGCTAGAATTATGGGTGTTGCATCTTCTATAATATCTTCTAGTGTATCTACTTCGAAGCAACTATCCATTGATGGTCCTTGGGAAGCACCAAACACATTCAGTCTTAGTTTCTTATTCCCAAACGATACGTCCATGACTCCTGTCCTACAATTAATGCATGCATTTGCCGTAGCTAGGAAGGGTCGTCCTAAGATAATGGGAATTTGTCTGGGGTTGCCACTTAATTCCATATCGAGAACCAAAAAATCAACTGAAAAGTAAAACTCATCTACCTTGACCAAGACATCCTCAAGCGTTCCACGTGGTTCCTTAATTGATCTGTCGGCTAACTGCAGTGTGACTGATGTGGGTTTCAGTTCTCCAAATCCAAAAAGTTCATACACCGAACTAGGTAAAAGATTCACACTTGCCCCTAAATCCAGAAGAGCTTTTTCAATGTGATAATCTCCTATAACACAGGAAATGATGGGGGCTCCTGGGTCCTTAAGCTTTGGAGGAGTGGCATGCTGGAAGACAGAACTAGCCTGTTCAGTGAGACGTACTTTCTTTGGGATTTGTGATCTAGATTTACATTTTTGGGTGCACAAATCCTTCAAAAATTTGGCATAAGCAGGGACCTGTTTGATTGCATCTAGAAGGGGAAGATTAATTTGGACTTGCTTAAACAATTCCAACATCTCATCGAGTTTTCCTCCCTTCTTATCTGCAGGAATAGGGGCTTTCAGGGCATCCGGAAATGAGGCTTTAGGCAAGTAAGATGATTTCGATGCAGTTGGTTCCTTCTCTATTTTTAGGTCCTCCTTATTCTTAGGTGATGTCGATTCGGTTAGAGGTTTAGGGTCGGTCTCATTGGTTTTACTAGTATGTTCAATGACCTTCCCACTTCTCAGAGTCATGATTGATTTGGCATGTTCAGAAAAAGCTTCTGGGGTATTAGAACTCTCAATCACAAATTGCCCTCTTGGGTTGCTCTCGGGTTGGCTAGGTAATTTTCCTCCTTCCCTCCTACTGAATGCAGTTGCTAGTTGACCTATTTGGGTCTCTAGCTTAGCAATGGATTGTGTGTGGGAGTTAAGGGTCTGAGTGTTGACTTCTAATCATTCTAGTGCTTTCAGAATTTTTTCCTCAAAAGCTGAGCTGTGACCAGTAGTAGACGGTTGAGGAACATTTTGAAATTGATGGTATGGTCCATGCCTATATGTTGGGTCTTGATATTGAGGTCGAGGTGTGGCAGGACAACCACTGGTTGTGGTCTCCAGAAAAAATTTGGATGGTTTCTCCAGTCGGGGTTATAAGTGTTCGAATATGGATCGTTTCCTGGTCTGCGAGCTTGTTGGACTTGCTGAACCTGCTCGTGCACAAACTCAGAAAATTGAGATGCGGCTGGGCATTCACTAACAAAATGGTTCGGACTTGCACACAATGCACAAACTTCTTGGATTGGGTTAGGTGGAATCAGGGATTGTCCAGTATTTAGAAGACGATCTAATTTTTGGGACAGTTCATCTACCTTTTGATGGATATCTATGGCATTTCCTACTTCATATATTCCACCTCTTTTTGGGTTTAACATGGGTTTATCTCTAATAGAGGCAGACATATGATGTAATGAATTTTCACTTAAAATTTCAAACAGTTGCCATGCCTCATCCTCACTTTTCAGCATAAATGTCCCACCGCATGATGCATCGACCATTTGTCGATGTCTTTCAGAGAGCCCATCATAAAAATATTGGATTAACTGCCACTTGGGTACAGCATGGTGGGGACATTTTCTAATAAGGTCTTTTAATCTCTCCCATATTTCATGAAATATTTCTCCATCTAATTGAAAAAACTAGTTATGGCTTTCCTTATTTGATTAGTTTTTCCTATGAAAAAATATTTCTTGAGAAACTCTCCTTGCAGCTGGTCCCAGGTTGATATAGTCATAGAATCCAAAGTATGTAGCCAGTATTTGGCTTTGTCCTTAAGTGAAAAAGGAATAATTTCAACCTAAGAGCATCATCGGAGAAGTTGTGAATTTTGACAGTTGAGCATATTTCAAGAAATTCTTCAAGATGTTTATAAGGGTCCTCATTACTAAGTCCATAAAATGAAGGTAACATTTAGATTATACTAGACTTAATTTCATATTGAGTGGCCTCCACAGGGGGTACTTGAATACAAGGAGAGTAGGTATATGTGGAAGGAGTAAAGTACTCCTTCAATTGCTTGGGTGGATCATTCTCCTGATTTCGGTCCATATTTTTACGTCTGCTGGCTCTAAAGGTTCTTTCTATTTTGGATCAAAAGGTTGGATTTTTGATCGTAACGATCTACGGCCAAGCATACACCTTACAATTATACTGTAGAGCAAACACAATTTTTTTTTTTATAATATATATTTTTATAATAAAGTGAGAAAAGAATGAAGAAAATCTAAAGAGAAGAACCTAAGAATCTTAAATCTATGAAAAGGGAAAAATTAGTTAATATTTAGATGTTAATTGCAATCAACTTAAACAATCATAGACTCTCTATCCTAAGGTTAACTTAGATCTAGACAGCTCCTAACTTTCAAGACCGCCTTTGAGCACTCCAAGCTCAAGACTGACTAACTGACTCGGCCAGGTAAGCGTAAGATGTGGGAGGTTTCCTGCTCGTTGCTTTTCTTAGACACCAACTGAGTTGGCCAGGTCAGTCAACGGAACCAATTGAAAACTACTTTCTTTAACCACTTGCCTTAGACATCGAGCAATTAACCAATCCGCACTTGGTTCAACTCTAGAGCTTTCTTATCCTATTGAGCTCGAAATTCCTAGGGCTGACGTCTAGTTGATTTTAAATTAAGGTCTAGGTTATACAAATGCAAGGGAGTGATTTGTGGGCCAAGGAAGGGTGATCAAATCCCCACCTTATCTGGTTAATGGGTTATTTCCCTTAAGATTAATTATGGAGATGCAATGCAAATAAACAAGGTGTCCAATCAAGTTAGAAATTTTTTATATTTGAGGTTATGCTATTTTAGTTAAGTGTTATGAAATGTCAGTGGCTTCTTTTTTTTTTTTAGTTTTGCAAGAAAATAAATTTAAGCAATTAAGTCTAAAAAGCAATAAATCACTAGGCTATAAAAAGTAGCAAATTATTCTAAGCAGAAAAATTCTTAAGTAGTAAATTAGTTATGCAAGGTAATTATGTAATTATGCAAATAAGATTATCTAGCTAGAAAGCATTGAAAAGAAATTTTAAAATGAGAAATAAAAACTGAAAAGTATTTTTTTTTTAATTTTTTTTTTCAATTTTTTAATTCAACCGTACCAAGATCTCCGGCAACGGTGCCAGAATTTGATGCGTAGTCGTTGATAGCACCAAAAATAACTCTACTCACTACGTAGGTAGGATGAGTCGAGATCGTATCCTCAGGGACCTTGGGCTAAGTTGAGATTGCAATTAAAAGAAAGAAACGTTGTTTTTGATTTAGAAAATAAATTATCTTAAAATTAAGGTAATTAGAAAATAAAGAACTTGGGAGTTTTGAATCACTTTGCACTAGCAGAGTTGTATCTCTTTTTTTTTTTTTTTTAATTAAATGGATGCGATTAATCTTAGAAAAAATATCTATCTTTCCACGGCATGCTCCGTACCCGTAGATCACAGCGCATCTCCAGAAAGTATTGGGTAAATAACTTTTACTTTCCGGAGACGCGCTGTGATCTACGGATACGGGGCGTGCCGAGGAAAGAAGAGTTATTTACCCAATACTTTCTGGAGATGCACCGTGATCTACGGGTACGGAGCGTGCCGAGGAAAGCTCCGTACCCGTAGATCATGGCATGTCTCCAGAAAGTATTGGGTAAATAACTCTTCTTTCCTCGGCACGCCCCGTATCCGTAGATCACGGCGCGTCTCTGAAAAGTAAAAGTTATTCCTAATATTAATCTAACAAGAAAGCATAAATAAAAATATATAAATGAGAGCAATTAAAGAACTCATGATAATTTAAATAAAAAATATAATCTTTATTGCATATAAAGAAATACAGAAAAGTTTAGAACAATAAACCATCTCTGTGTCGTTACAAAATTTCTTCTCCACTCCCGAGACTGCCAGCCTAGCTGCTCATGAAGTAGTCCCTTTCTATTCCTCTATGCAAGGCTCTAGAAGAATTTCTGGGTTCCCCTCCAATGGGAGTACAAAAGTCTTTTTATAGGTATTAGGAGGGAGGAGTTTTACATGATTTTTCGATGTGGGACTAAAAAATACAAATCTTTCAAAATATTTTTAAATATTAATTTTTTTCCTTTAATAAGCATTTGTTTGACGTGCGCCCACACCCACGCGATGCTGCACCCGTGCCCGCATCCTCGCCGCATCCGCACCTCGTCCGCGCCGCGTCCTGCCCGCGTCCTGCGCGTTCACGCCTCACGCGTCCGTCCTGCATCCTGCACTGCTGCCGCAATCCGTCCCGTGTCCGCAACCACCCCGCGTCCGCGCGTTCATGCACGCGCCCACATTCACGCGCGCCCAGAGAAATTCAACGTGAACCAACTTTTTCACATACCAAAAAGAAACTTTTGTTTCTTTACAATGACATCTATATCCTTTTGGATTCCTTGCATAGTATCTTCATTTTCTATAATATCGGATGCATCTTTCTTTTATTTTAATTTTATTTTAAGTCCAAATTTTTTCAAACTTGAGTCTTTTTGATCTATGAATCGGACTCTTTGTATCGACGATCATCTTTCCTATAAAACATAAAAGGAAACATCAAATTCATAATAAATAAAATAAATTAAATATGATTTTTTACTTTAAATGACTTAAATTAAGTGTTTATCAATGCTGTAGTTGTGTGAATGGTCTTTTAACCTAAGATTGTACTACTGTTCGTAGTCAGGCTACTGAAGTTTGACTGACACATAAACATGGATCTCAATGAGCCCTTGTAGTAGATGTTGGTGATAATTGGTCCACTGTAGAGGTAGGGTGCACATCAAGATGGAATCTATCAATTTTAGTAGAAAGGAGTAGTCCTATGAAATTTGAGAAGCTAAGTCTGAGAATCTATGGCCACAGTAGTATGATTGATAGAAAAGAATTTTCATAGAAGTCACAACTGGACTTGAGCTAATCGAATCTATCATATGACTGATGATGAGGTTTGATGATTTATCTATGACTTGCCATTTAGTCGGGACTCATGATAGAGAGATCGAATCACACGTTAACTACACTTAGAGATTTAATTCAGTTCTACTAGGTTGCCACTACATACTGCTAAGTATCACTGATGGATTGTGAGAGCTCACTAGGATTGTTCTGAATTGACAACCCTTGATGAGTTAGAGTGAAATTATTCCGACCTATTGAAAAGAGTTTCAATGATACTTTGATAGAGATCATTGTATATCTTACTATCAGATAGAATAAAACTTATGGGGTCACACAACAAAGGGATTAGGTCTGAAATAAGCAATTGAGCTTATGAAGTGTCAATTGAGTTTAGAAAAACTCGATTGAGTTCATGGTAACCTTGCTAGCACATGGTTGGACCCAATTCTTCTTTTCATTTGGATTACTTATTTGATAAGATAATTCAAACTTAATTATCTGCTAATAACCTACATAAATTAGATTCATGAGACTCCAATTATTGGGTGTCTAATATTTTGGATCATATGAATTAAGGATGCAAGTCCCTAATTAATTTTCTTGATAGTTATTCTTAGGTGCCATCTTGATTTGATCAAGTTGGGCGTGTCCTATGACTAGAGGATCTCTTGATCTTATATGGGGCATCCTTTAGGTGCAAAAGAGGATGTGTTTAATTGGGTGCAAGAGCTCCAAGAGTTGGCACCTAATAGGATTCCTAATGTAAGTTAAATAACTTAAGTTATTAAAAAATTCAATGCAAGTAGGGCTTGTATTATGAGATTGAATAAGATTCAATCCTCATGCTTATTTAAAAAGACCTTCCCTAAGGTCTCTAAAGCATCCAAACCAGCAGCCCCTCATGCCTAAGAGACCTCCCCATGCCCCCTCTCCCTCTCTTCTCCTCCCTTGGGCATCCCACACGCCCCACCTTGGGCGTCCCCACTTCTTCACGCCAAGGGCTGTTGTGGGCCCTCTTGTTTATTGGTTTTTACCTGCTGGTAGTAGCAAATAACAAAGGAGAATGTCTAGAGAAGAAGAAAAGAAGAGCATCAAGAAAAGAGATCAAGTGTTGATCGCGATCCAGACTTCATTTAGATTCAGTAGGCTAAATTTTCTTAGAGAAAAAAATTTAAATTCTAGAGGGCTGTTGTAGGCTGATCCCCAGTGGATATCCATAGAGGCCAAATACTTGTGTAGCTAAAAGAGAATCTCTTTTCTTTCAGATTCAGATTTGAAGAAAAAGATTGTGAAACAGGTATGTGAATTGATCACAATATGAATTTCAGCATATGTTAATTTCAGCATATGAACTAGATTCTTGTGGTTTTATACTTTTATGCATACATGATTTAGATTAAATATATTTTAATCTTGTATTCTTCTATGGTGTTTAGAAAATAAAGTTTTAAAATACATATGCATGCTCCGAATCTCAAATTTCAACAGTGGTATCAGAGTCACGGATTTCATATTGTTGAAATTGTCATACATGTTTTGAAAAGAGTTTCAAAATCTGATTTTTTTTTATACATAAGATATATAGATAAATTTTAGAATTTAAAATTTAATTTTAGATTTAATTTTAGAACATATATTTGATATGTGAAAGCATGCATAGATCTGAATTTTGATCTAGAAAGAGTTCTAGTTCATATTTACATGATACATAGATGCGTGCATGAAACCTAAAATTTTATATGATCTGAATTTTGATTCATATATATGATATATGATTGCATATTTAGATCATAAATTTACCTTTGATATGATCCATGATTAGTATATGAGATATATAATATTATGTAGTAGATCTGAATTTTACATGCATATATGTGATATATGTTTGTATGTTAAATTTGAAAATTAGTTTCATGATTTAAAACTTACTTTCATGCAAAAAATTTAGATATAAAATTTTAATTTTAGAATTTAAAATTTATGTTTGTGCATGAGAATTTTGGTTATGAAAAAATTATTAATTAGATCATGTAATAGGATTGCATCTAAGATTTTTGATTTGAGTCATATGGGTCTAATTCGATTAAGTAATTGATCGAATCGAGTCAAGTATTGATTAGAATCAGATCAATTAAGTTATATATTATACAATTATTATTGATCAAATTGTTTGAATCCCATATGTAGAATCGATTAATCTAAGGATCTAATTTGACTCGATGGTTTGAGCCCGATTCATTTGAGTTAACCTATTTGGATCAATTGACCTATTGGTGTCTAAGACAAGTTAATGAGACGTGGTTATTTAATTGGTTCTGTTCACTTATCTTGCCAATTTATTGGTGTTTAAGGAAAGCAACGTGGGGACCCCCATCGATCTCGACTTACCTGACCAATTTGGAAGATTGGATCTTAAATTGGGTTACTTAGCGGTTTGATTTAGCCTATGCCAATTAGATCGATCATATGATGACTGATTGATGAGATTTAAACCTAAACCTTCCAATAAATATTAAGTCCATAGGTCTTCCACCGTTGTAGATGTGCGGACGTGCTACCGATGTTGATTATTCTCGACTGGTCACAGTGGTTCAGTTGCATCGAGAACATGCAACCACTCTATTAGCAAAGTATTGCTCCAGGGTAAGGATAGGGTTGGGTCCAATAACTCTTAGGTGAGAGACCCAATGACGGCCTTGCACCTACTTGTGAATGGTGGGTTGGGCTTAAGTAAGAAGTGTGGGCAATAACTGTTAGGTGAGCCCACATGACTTAGGGATCAAGTCACTGCAACATACTTAGTGAAGCATCTGGACAAAAAGTTGCCTACGCATTGGTGTGCATGTTACCAATAACTATTAGGTGAGATGCATGTCATCGGTGGGACCACAGCATCCACTAGGAATCTTTTGTTGCGTTAGGATTTTCATTTTCTTTCTGGAGAGTGGAAGGATCCAATAAATTAGTGGGAGTCATTATTTGCATCTTAAAGTCTCTAGAAGCAAATATGATAATTAAGTATAAAAGTCTAATTTGAATCTTTACTCTCATAGTTAAACAATGTCAGCCTCAAATCCTCTAGCCTGCATCTTTGAAACCAATCATTTGATCGGTACCAATTACAAAGACTGGCTCAAAAATCTTAGGATTGTCCTGATCTCTAAAAAACTAGATCATGTACTCGATCAGAAACCTATAGTGCTACCAAACCATCCTACTGCTGAGCAAAGAATTGCTTTTGAAAAATAGACGGATGAAGATAGTCGGGTTAAGTGTTATGCGCTGGCGTCTATGTCAAACGAGTTGCAAAGCCAGCAGGAGCATATGCCTACTACCAGGACTATGATAACTCACCTGCAAGAGTGTATGGTGAGCAGAGCCGCACAATGCACTTCGAGGTGTCTAAAAGACTTTTCAATCTGAAGATACACGAAGGGCAGTCAGTCCATGAGCACTGTATGATAGTGATCAAGAACATTGAAGAGCTTGAAAAGCTCGGGCTAGAAATACAAAAGGAATTAGAGATGGATCTGATCTTTCAATCCCTTACCAATTTATATAGTTAATTTATTATAAATTTTTATATAAACAAGATCAATTGCACTATACCCAAATTGATCAACATGTTGGTCACTACGGAGGAAAAATCTGCTAAGAAATCCACTAAGCGGACTTCTTCCAAGAGAAAGTCTACTGGGAAGAAGAAGGCAAAATCTATTAAGAAATAGAAAAAGGAGAATAGACTAAAGAAGAAAGTTCCTAGCAAGGCCAAAGCAAAGGAAAAATGTTTCCATTGTTATGCTGAAGGCCACTGGAGGAGGAATTATCCAAAATATCTGAAGAGCCTAAAGATCAAAAAGGATGATAAACCTTTCGAAGATATACTCATAATTGAATCTAACCTTATGGTTTTTCTACTTCTAGTTGGGTATTAGACTCCGACTTGAGTGCTCATATATGTACCTCAATGCAGGATCTGATAGAAAGTAGGAGGTTGAGGGAAGGTGACATGATCCTTCAGATCGACAATGGAGCAAAAGTTACTGTAGAGGCCGTTGGCACTTACCTTTTTCAATGACCATCTGGTGTTAGATTAGATTTAAAGGACTGTTATTATGTTTCTATAGCTAGTCGGAATTTGATTTTCGTATCTATGCTAGCATAAGAAGGTTTTGAAATTAGTTTCAATAAAGATTTTTTTTCATTTATTTACGAAATAAATTGGTTGCACGAGGTTTTTAATTGACAATCTTTATCACTTGTATGTTGATGTGAATGTGAACTTAAACGAGCAAATAGTGAGTGTCGTAGATTAAAAGAGACCCAGAGATGAAATTAACCAGAAGTACTTATAGCACCATAGACTAGGCCATATTGGAGAGGACAGGATAAACAGACTGGAGAAGGATGGGATCCTTGGCTCTCTTAAACCAGAGTCGTATCCAACTTGCGAATCCTACCTTCGAGGAAAAATAACCAAGTTACCCTTTGTAGGACATGAGGAGAGGGCCACTGAGTTACTTGTCCTGATACACACCAACATGTGTGGGCCATTTGATGTGCAGATCAAGGATGGTTATACCTACTTCATTATCTTTATCGATGACTTGTCTAGGTATGGGTATGTGTATCTGATGAAACACAAATCTGAGGCCTTTGAAAGGTTCAAAGAATTCAGGTATGAAGTAGAAAAATAAATAGACAAACTCGTTAAGGTTCTTTGATCTGATCGAAGAGGTGAATACCTTAGTCAAAAATTTTTGAGATATCGTAAGGACAATAATATAGTCTCTCAATGGATGCCTCTTGGAACACCTCAGCTCAACGGGATATCCGAAAGGAGGAACGAGATCCTATTCGATATGGTCCGGTCTATGATGAGCTTCACTGAACTACCCTTATATCTTTAGGGACATGCCTTGTTAACTGCAATTCACTTATTGAATAGGATTCCATCAAAGTCTGTTCCTACCATACCGTATGAGATATGGTTTGGTAAGAAGCCGAGTCTAGGTTATCTTAAGACTTGGGGATGTCTGGCCTATGTCAAGAGATAGATGATGGATAAATTAGAGGATAGATCTATTATAGCTCATTTTATAGGGTATCCTAAAAAATTCATGAGATACTACTTCTACTTTTCACAAGATCACAATGTGATTGTGAGTCGAAATACCGTATTTCTAAAAAAATAGTTCATCCAGGATGGTGGCAGTGGGAGATTAGTTGAGCTCAAAGAGAAGGTCTCTGAAGAGCCAAGAGCTATAGATTCTCAGGAACCCATTATTCATGATCCAGTAGTAGATGTTCCTCAACTACCTCATAGATCTAGCAGGATCTTCCGACCTCCTGAAAGGTACATAGGTATGCTTACGGAGAAAATAAAAGAAATGTTCCTTATGAGAGATAGAGATCATGGTGATGATCCTAATACCTTTGATGAGGTGATGTCTGACATCGATTTTGAGAAATAGTTAGATACTATGAATTCCGAAATTGACTCAATACACTCGAACCAAGTCTGGACCTTAGTGGATCCACCAGAAGGTATCATACTCATTAGGTGTAAATGAATCTACAAAAATAAGATAGCTGCCGATGGTAAGATAGAGACCTATAAAGCTAGACTTGTGGCTAAAGATTATAGTCAGTGCGAGGGCATTGACTATCAGAAAATCTTTTCGTCCGTAGCCATGCTAAAATCCATCCACACTTTGCTTGCTATTGCAGCCTACTAAATTATGAAATCTGACAAATGAATGTAAAAACTGCCTTCCTGAATGTATATCTTGAGGAAGATATCTATATGGAGCAGCCTATGGTTTTCACGTCTGGTGATGGTGATCACAGAGTCTGCAAGCTACAAAGGTCTATATACAGATTAAGGCAAGCTTCTCAGAGTTGGAACCATCATTTTGATGAGGTAATTAAATCATTTGATTTCATCAAAAATGAAGAGGAACCATGTGTATATAAAAGGTCAGTGGGAGCGTGATAATATTTTTCGTATTGACATGGATGATATTCTTCTTATTGAAAATAATATTCCCATGCTGACCACGGTCAAAAGGTGGTTGTCCAAAAAATTCTCCATGAAAGATCCAGGGGAAGCATCCTATATTCTTGAAATAAAAGTCTATAGGAATAGACCTAAATGGATGCTAGGCCTGTCACAAAAGCTGTACATAGAGAAAGTATTGAAGAGGTTCAGCACGAAAAAATCTAAAAGAGGATTTTTACCTCTTAGGCATGGTATTAGTCTCTCCAAGATGATGTGTTCGACCACATCTGAGGAGGTGCAGCGCATGAGTAAGATTCCTTACGTCTTGACCATAGGGAGCCTCATGTATGTCATACTATGTACTTGACCTGATATTGCTCTTACTGTAAGTGTCATGAGCAGGTATCAGTTGAATCTAGATGAGGAGCACTAGATAGCTATGAAGAACATTCTTAAGTACTTAAGAAGGACTAAAGATTTGTTCTTGATCTTTGGAGGAGATTCTGAGTTGCGAGTCGAGAGATATACAGACTCAGATTTTATGTCTGATCTCGATGATAGAAAGTCTACATCAGGATATGTATTTATTTGTAATGGTGGCACAGTTAGCTGGAAGAATTTCAAGCAACCCATCACAGTGGATTCAACTACGTAGGCTGAGTATGTCGCTGCTTTGGATGCTGCAAAGGAAGGCTTCTGGTTCAAAAATTTAATGCAAAACTTAAGGTTATGACATCGGATGCCATATTATTCTACTGCAACAACAATGGAGCCATAGCACTTGCTAAAGAGTCGAGATCTCATCAGAAATCGAAGCACATTGAGCAGCGGTATCATATCATATGCGACTACCTCGAAAAGAAATATGTCGAAGTACGAAGAGTAGACTCTATAGACAATGTGGCAGACCCACTGACTAAGCAATTGAGCCAATCGAAAATAGAAGTCCATCTTGAGAAGATGGGACTTAGATTTGTAGCCAATTGGTTTTAGTCCAAGTGGGAGATTGTTAGATGTATGTCTTAGAAGTCAATATGGCTGACACATTGTAATCACTTTAGGATATAATTTTATACTTAATATATTAATTTGATTAATAAAAAGATAAATTTATTTTTTATTCAAGTGTAATGTATTCTTGAATCATCCATGAAATTAGTTTCGATACATATTCTCAAGATGTCGAGAATTAGGGATATGTATTTAATTCCTAAATACTTCTGATTATAAGATCATCATGAGAACGGTGATCAATCTGGATAAGCTGGTGCACAGATCGCTTCTTTCAGGATAGATGAGTCTCTAGTCACAGTATAGGGATACTGGACGATGAGTGCAGGTAGTTGTTAGAGAACATAGTATTGAGCGTGATCATACGAGAGAGCACTTAGATTTCTACTCGATCGTCAGTGATTATCTCAATGCTGTAGTTATGTGAATGATCTTTTGATCTAAGATTGTACTACTGATCACAGTGAGACTGCTGGAGTTTGATTGACACATAAATATGGGTCTCAATGAGCCCTTGTAGTGGATGTTGGCGACAGTTGGTCCACTGTAAGAATAGAGTGCACATCAAGATGGGATTTATCAATCTTGATAGAAAAGAGTAGTCCTATGAGATTTGAGAAGCTAAGTCCGAGAACCTATGGCCACAGTAGTATGATTGATGGAAAAGAGTTTCCATAGAAGTCACAACTGGACTTGAGCTAATCGAATCTATCATATGACTGATGATGAGGTTTGACGATTTATCCATGACCTGCCATCTAGTCAGGACTCACGATAGAGAGACTGAATCACACGTTAACTACACCTAGAGGTTTATTTCAGTTCTACTGGATTGCCACTACATACTGCTAGATGTCACTTTTAGATTGTGAGAGCTCACTAGAGTTGTTCTGGATCGATAACCCTTGATGAGTTAGAGTGGAACTGTTTCAATCTATTGAAAAGAGTTTCAATGATACTTTGATAGAGATCATTATATATCTCAAACCAGATAGAATTGAACCTATGGGGTCGCATAATAAAGAAATTAGGCCTGAAATAAATAATTGAGCTTATCAAGTGTCAATTGGGTTTAGAGAAACTCGATTGGATTCATGATAACCTTGCAAGCATATGGTTTGATCCAATTCTTCTTTTCGTTTGGATTACTTATTTGATAAGATAATTCAAACTTAATTACCTGTTAATAACCTATATGAATTAGATTCATGAGACTCTAATTGTTGGGTGTCTAAGGTTTTGGATCATATGAATTAAGGATGTAAGTCTCTTATTAATTTTTTTGATAGTTATTCTTGGGTGCCACCTTGATTTGATCAAGTTGGGCATGTCCTATGATTAGAGGGCCTCTTGATCTTATATGGGGCATCCCTTGGGTGCAAAAGGGGGTATGTTTAGTTGGGTGCAGGGGCTTCAAGAGTTGGCACCTAATAGGATTCCTAATGTAAGTTAAATAACTTAAGTTATTAGGAAACCCAATGCAAGTAGGACTTGTATTATGAG
Organism: Elaeis guineensis; assembly: GCF_000442705.2. Taxonomy (NCBI): domain Eukaryota; kingdom Viridiplantae; phylum Streptophyta; class Magnoliopsida; order Arecales; family Arecaceae; genus Elaeis; species Elaeis guineensis. The sequence goes on from NC_025998.2 coordinate 32,819,956, forward strand.
ATTGAATAGGATTCAATCCTTATGCCTATTTAAAGGAACCTCTCCTAAGATCGCTAGAGCATCCAAACCAGTAGCCCCTCACACCTAAGAGACCTCCCCACGCCCTCTCTTCCTCTTCCTCTCTTCTCCTCCCTTGGGTGTCCCACATGCCCCACCTTGGGTGTCCCCTCTTCTTCATGCCAAGGGGTGTTATGGGCCTTCTTGTTTGCTGGTTTCCACCTGCTGGTAGAAGCAAATAACAAAGGAGAAAGTTTAAAGAAGAAGAGAAGAAGAAGATCAAGGAAAGAGATCAAGTGTTGATCGCGATCCAGGCTTCGTTCAGATTCAACAGGCTAAATTTTTTTAGAGAAAAAAATTCAAATTCTAGAGGGTTGTTCCAGGCTGATTTCGAGTAGATATCTATAGAGGTTGGATACTTATACAGCTAGAAGAGAACCTCTTCTCTTTCAGATCCAGATTCGAAGCAAAGGATTGCGAAACAAGTATGTGAATTGATCACAATCTAAATTTCAGCATATGTCAATTTCAACACATGAACTAGATCCTTGTGATTTTATATTTTTATGCATGTATGATTTAGATTAAAAGTGTTTTAATCTTGTATTTTGCTACGGTGTTTAGAAAATAAAGTTTTGAAACAGACATGCATGCCCCGAACCTTGAATTCCAACAAGTCCTAACCTTGAGTTGGACATTGTTTTGGTTTGATTGGTGAGCCAAGGTTAAAACTAATCGGGGTTGATTAGTCCAAAAAAATAATCATTATAAGATTCTGGTTGGTGAGCCTAGATCAAAATCAACTGGATTGGATTGTGAACCCAAGAAAAACAATCTGACTGTAATCAAGCTTAGTGATTATAGTTGAATTTCTAAGTGGTTTACTTAGAAAGTGGACGTAGGTGCTAAGTTTGGCATCGAACCACTATAAAATTATTGTGTTTGTGATTGTGTACCTTTACTTTACTATTCTTATTTACTGCACATTTTATATCTTGTTTCATTAAGCACTTAAGTAATATAATTTGCATAAGTATCATTTAAATTTTTTAATACCCAATTCACCCCTCTCCTCTTGGGTAGCCATCCTTGGGCAACAGGAGGAATTGGAGTCGTATCCGTCTTAGAGTCCTGATAATTTTTAGATTTACCACATAGATTAATTCGGATAAAATATTTTTCTTTCACAGGAGACTCGATCATAAAAGAATTCCATTCTATCTGGACTTTTTCAATTTGAAAGAGAGATAGATCTGTTGATGGAGAATATAGCTCGGTTGTGAATGAGCTACCATAGGTTGTCTAGTGTCGAGGTCATGGAGACTAGAGTATATGTCGATCTCAGGTGATCTGAAATAGGTCGGCCGAGGATTAAGGTAAATACCCCGATAGGGAACGATGATCAGGCTCCTGTTGTCTGTTCGTTATGAGTGGCGGATGACCTTTGATCAACTACCAAATTGGATCTTGAAGAGTCTGATAAATGCCAAGGATTCCAATAAGTCGGAGCCGAGGTGACTATCTAACTGCTAGAGGTCGACTGAGAGTCCTGTTGTAGCTCGGTCACAGCCAATCTTAAATAGCTCGTACTAAATTGAGGCGGATCTGGCCGAACTAGGACCAACTTACCTTTAGCTTGGTATGGCATTTTGGATAGTTTGGAGAATTTGATTAGGACATCTTATGAAAGTCGGCATGCTCTAAGGTCATATTTTGCCGAGGCCAAGGTGCCAATCAACACGGGTCTCTTAAGGTTCTGATAGCTTAATCTGCATGATATTTTGTGGGGTTTGGGGATTTTTGACCGAATGGTTTCTTCTGTGGCTGCTAAATTTTCAATTTATAGAGTTCTGTTCTCGTGATAATGTGAATATGATACCTAATCCATGTGAGACTTGCACTAGTCTAAGTTCCCTTTCTGAACTGTATATGGATGTATGAAGAAGGCCTCTGTACCCAAAAAAAAACTCCGGGCCTCTGCACCAGCCACCACCAAATGAGAGAGACAAAGACTCAAGGCTCATGGCGTAACATGTCCTTTTCCTTACTGGAGATTACCTTTGTGAGATAGAAGGTGGTCTAATTATTTTAAAAGGTTGGGTAGAAGTCGTATTCGGAATCAGAGAAACCAATTTTGTGATTGAGATGGCTGGTATGCTTTTATCTTGTAATAGTTAAAAAAATTCTTTACTTTTTTTTGATGTATACATTAGTCATTTCATGTAAGAATCAAAGAGAACAGAGCACTAGTTCTCTAAATTCTATATTTTTAATAGTTAGCAATAGCTATGAACATCAAAATCTGTTGGTATTTAATGTATATATAGCATACATCGCATTGTTTTATAGGCTCAATATGACTCTTTGATTGGCCAATGTTTATTCAATGATGTTTGTACTCTTCTAGAATTATAAATTATTATTTAATCATTACAACCTACCAACCATAAATTACACAAATCAGATTTCTATAAAGGTAAAGCTCATGTATGCTGTCTGAGCAGACTCTAACAGACACATCCTTTTTTGAATGTTTAGAGAAACCAATATCTGATTGATATGGTCAACAATCCATGATTGGGCCAATAGAAATCTATCATTTTTCATTTTTCCTAAGTATTTGATATTTATCTATTCTTTATTCGAAAGGAATCCATCATGTCCATATTATCATTTCTTTTTTTTACATTGAAGCACTGCTTTTTTGGATTTATTGTCTTGATAATCTATAGAAAATCCATACTTCTATCTAGATTTTAATATACTTCTTTCATTTGATTTATGCTTCTAAAATATATTATGTGCATATCAATTATTACAAAGTGAACTAGTAGGTTAATCAAATACTCAAAGCATGTACATATAATTTTAGTTCCTCTAATTACTAAATAACTTTAGTTCTTATTTAAAGCCATATTCTATATATGTTTAGATATAATCCAAATCAAATTGTATCTTTTTTTTCAAAAAATTGAAATGATTTTGTCTATTTAGATGAAGGGTGTCTCAGAAAGAGAAAAGTTAAAGCATTCTATTTCCATTGAGGTAAACTAAATACTTGTTAGCCTTTAATTTAATTTTTGTAATTCTTATAGATGTATTTTCAATCTATTAGGCTTTCTTTGTATTTGATTCATTTTATTTCTTCATAAACATTATAGGCTAGAACTGAGTTATCCAGGAAGGTTTTAAGTTTTTCAATAAATTTATTACATGAATAGTTCTTTTTAGTAAAGATCCACTCACCATGGTAGGAAAAGATATATTTGGACATGAATTTTGGGACTTACATGTTAATGTGGGACGTGTACAGCTTAATATGTCGACTAAGAAGAATTATAGATGCTGTGGGATACTCAACTATCTGATTTTTAACCTATGCATTATATGAACATAAACTATTTATATATTTATTATAAATTTATTTTTAACCAATAAAATAATTATTTACTATAAGCTAATTATGTGTTCTTTTATTTTTATAGGTGGTACTTGCTAAAGATTGATGGAAGTATGACTACTTTTTGGAATCACTATAAACATGGAACATAAATATTTTTGTTTATTTCAGTAAAGAAATTTCCCATATGGTTGTTATGACCATATTTGTTCATGGATGTTATTTAGCATGTGTTACAATATAAATGAACATTTTTTTTAGTTAATCAAGTTTTGCTTTTGCTATATGTTTGGTTCTTACGGATGTCAATGATTAGATCAGAAAAAATGTTTCCAACAAAATATATGGATATTTTGTATAGTATTTTCACAGGTTTACATGCTACAAAAAATTTGTATAGAAGACCACCATAAGTACCAAAACCCCAACATTTTTAAATGTGGTAAAATGTGAATAAAAATTATGTTATATATGTCTTTCTCAACACTTTCAAATGCCAGCAAAAATTATGATATAGTGTCCCAAAAGGACTAAATACCCCACATCGAAAAATATCACAAAAATAATGTAATATTTAAATAAAATAGCAGTTGTGCATGATGTTTTCAACATTTATAAATGCTAGTAAAAACTATGTTACTTTGCAAATATTGGAAAAGATCTATTGAAAATGCCGCCAAAAGAACTAAATCTCCTGCATTTTATAAATGCAGGGAATATGGAGATACAATCCCCCACATCCCAACTTGTCTAGCATTTTTCAAAAATGCGAGAGATATGATGGGCAACATTTTTTGTATATTTGCCAGCACTTGTGGAATGCTGGGGATTCCATAATTTCTTATAGTACTCATGGATGCTGGCCTTTGCTTTGTCAAGTTTACTGATTTGTGCTCCACAACATCCAAGAAACATGTGCTTTATGACATAAAAGGATGGATCTGTTAATGTGCCATGCTAGATTTCTTCTGGAACAAACTAAGATGATTAGAATGCTCACATTTCTTAAAAAAGTACTTCTATTCTGATATACTTTCATTTGTAAGCGATGAAGATTTATCCACTCAAAAATCCAAATCAAGGTTAGCATGTTATAATGTGAGCAATATTTTTTCTTTCTATTCTAAAAAATTTGATCCATCAAGAATTTTTTTTTTTTTTCTATACTACTATCAATAATTATGAAAATTAACATTGTAAATAGTACATACTCATGTTATCATCAAATAATGAGACTTATTAAACTTTATTCAGAGTAAATAAATTTTTTGATATTTAAATTTGGCGAACAACTAAGTGCATCATTATATCTCTCCTTTGGATGAGTGCCATAATATGCTAGTGGCTATACCTATTTTAGTGATATATTATATTACTAGTGAATCTAACAAGAGATGCACATTGGGTACAAGCAAATGCTATACCTTTGGGTATAAAAATGTCACTCAATCCAACATACAATCTTAACATTTTACTCATCTAATTAACATTAAATATGAAGATGCTCTTTTGGGAGCTAATCAATATTTTAGTAGCTTAGACATAATTATGATCCTATTTTATTGGATCAATTATATTTATCTAAAATTATACTTTATAGAAAATTTCTAATTTTATATGTTTGTGGTCATTTTAATGATCATACTAAATCAATCAAATTAAAAACTTTCAATTCTTTATAAATAGTGCTAATAAACTTTACATGCAAAATATGATGAGATACAATTATGATACTATTAAAATTTTATTGGATGAATTATATGGATCCAGAATTAGACATTACAAAAAATTTCTAGTTTTACATATTCGTTGTCATATTGGTGATTGCATCGAATCAATCAAATCAAAAACTTTTAATTCTTTTAAAATAGTATCAATAAACTTTATATGCTATAATATGGCATGAATATATCATCAAGAATATTATAATAGGCTTCAATACTTTATTTACATATAAACAAATTAAATTGCAGATAAAAAAATATGCAATGTGCAAATTTATAAACTTTTACGTAATAAATAAAGATTTTATCATAATTATCAGAGGACTTTTATGGAATAAAATTTATTATAGGGGCTTAACAATAATCCAAGGGTCTTTGTATAAGAAACTTTATTATAGGAATTAAAATATAATTTTACAAGGACCTTTATATAATATATACTTTATCAAGGGCTTCATTGCAAAAATATCCTTTTAAATAAATGGGTCCAATCAGGTTTCAAGTTTCGGGTCAGGAACCCAAAATCCAAAAGTGTTCCCCTTATCTTCTTCCTTCTCCACTTTTCTTGATCACAACCCAAAACTCTCCATGGCTGGTGATTGATCACCCCATAAACACCATCAGTGAGACACCGACTGACCTTAACCATCGACGACTGGCTTGAGACTGTCAATCTGACTGCTAGAGGGCTGATGATGGGTAGATCTTTATAAAAGATCGATGGAGAAAAAGAGAGATAAGCCAGTACTTATTTCTGCCTAATCTTGGCCGATGGCCACCAGAAAACTAAATCGATGGACCATCGCCCTACCCCAAAGCCATCCACCAATTTCCCAATGAGTATGCCGATGATAGGCCGATCGATTGAAGATCAGTGGAGGGGGTTTCAAACCATGGCTTCCTCCCTCAAAATCAATCGATGGTCACTGAAAAAGCCGAGATCAACAGATCCTTATAGTCTCCAAAGCCTCTGATTGATTAACCTTGATGATCGAGAGGACAACCATCAGTGAATAAGATCCAGTGGCTTCTTCCTCCTTTCTCTCTCTCTTTTTTATTTATGAAGATTAGGGTGGTTGCTTACAGCTGGGCATGGGTGGCTGTCGGATGCAGGTCGAAGGTTTAGCCATCCTCATTAGAGAGAGGGATGATAGCTGCCATAGATGACCGTCGGATGAGGGCTGGAGGTATGACCAATGAACTTCAATGGAGAGGAAGGAGGACTACAAGAGAGCCTCTGCTCTTCCTTTCTCCCATTCCCTTTTATATTTATTTATTTATTTATTTAAAAGCTAATTCAAGCCCAAAAATAAATAAATCATATTTTTTTTTATAAAATCCTAGAATGGATCTTGATCGTGACAACTCTGATCACAAGCAACCGATTAGTGTGGCCAATCAAATCTACATCCATGAAATCTTTACATAGATATAAAGGCTTCAATCTTCAAGCCAAATAACCTATATATCTGATACCACATGAATATTAGAACTTTATGGGATAATAAAATTTATATGAAGATGAAGCTATTAAAGCCATCTAGGATCTCTCAAATCAGCCTATTGAATTAGTTTGCAACTACCTACAACTATAAGAGAACCAAGCTAGATGTACTTCTCACTGTCGTCGAGCAGTACCTTAGTTTCTCAATTTCAACTCTGAGTATATCCGATGGAGAAGATCTCATGAGCTCTCGGATGAGTTGGAGACCAAGTTCGTAGGGGGTGTCCTTTTATAATATACTTTATCTATCATTGACAATATCTGAATTAGTCATAAAGATTGAAAGATGAATATTATCGATGATGGTTTGTAGAGTTTAACTTTATCAAACTATCAAATATATCCATATTATTTTATTGAATATTTATCTTTAGTTAGAATCCAAATCAATCTAAAATATATAAAATAAATACCAATGCATGTTCGTGTGGGCCACATCTGGATAGGGTTAAGCGAATAAATTCCAACATATTTTTGTTAGAGAACCAAGAGATTTGTCAAAAAGCATTGCCAAGAGCTAGAAGTTCTGCCATCTAATAATATCCTCCCACTCTAGTTCCTCAGAGCCAGCATTAGCCAATTGGCTTCCTCAAGTCATTACCCTACAAAACTTCATTGCTACTCCTAAACATGCTACAATCAATAACAAAGATACCAAAAAAAAAATGAAAAAGTGGAACTGGCAATGGCATGCTTCAATTCAATGATAAGCAACAGCACCTTTGATAAATATTCATTTACCTTTTATCTGGTATGAAGGATAGATTGGAAGATGAATAGATGAGGAAGAAGATGGATGGATCTTTTATTTATTTTACCATATATTTGGTGAATATGAAAGGATGGATGAGAATGATTTCCTCCTTTGTTTGATGTAAGAAGAGTAAAAAGAATGATGCATGAGAGTTGTATAACATTTTTACTAAATTATTCTTTGATAAAAAAATATTATTAATTTAGAATACTTATTTATACCATAGAAGCAGAGCAATGTATAAACTTATACTCTTTATAATTTTTACTTATATATAAATATTGTAACATAATAAAATAATTTTATAATTTAATTATATGAATTCATTTATTTATATATTAATTATCTAAATGAATAAATAAGTTATAATTTAATATAAATATTTAATTAATTTTATATAGATAGTTATATAAAAATAGTAAATATAAATAAAAAAATAAAAAAATTCTAATTACTTAATTATAATTATGTAAATTTATTCTAAAATTAACATAATTAGTAATGAAATTTAATAGCATAGGATTAATAATATAGATAAAATAAAAATATATATAGATAAAATAAATGAAAAATAAAAAAAATATTATAGTTTTGTTAAAAAAATTAATGAGAGATAATCCATCCTCATATGCTCCATCTATTTTTGTTAAAAAATATAAAAATTCATCTGTAATATGCTCTATCAATCCTTCTTTGCATCCTCTCATTTGGTAAGATGCAAAATGATAGACCAGAGTGGATGGATAATCCTTGCTTTTCATATATATATCTTTTTCTAAAATTTTTTGAATCAAATGATGGATAGAGCTGTCCATCTGACCAACCCCATCTATCCATCCTTTTATGATAGCATCCAAAGATAGGATTAAAATTATTTATGAGTTTATTTATGACTACTTCAACTTGATGCTCGTCGGTTTGTCATTAATTTTTTTAACATTATATCTAGACAATCTATACAATTGATTAAAGGGGATTTTAATGCCGATCCATTAGTGGATCGAACTTAAATTTTTAAGTCCTATTGACTTTTTTTATAATTTTTGATCCATTTTTAATAGGATTTTAACTTTCACTCCTTATGAGATGAAAATGCCCCCAATTCAATATCATATTTTCTTCCCAAAAAAAGGAGAACACCAAAATGGGACAAATTAATTAGGAAGGTAAATTAACTGTTTGTAGTGGCAAATTAATTATATACAGTAGTAAATTAACTATATATAGTGATAAATTAATTATATATTATATTAATTTAACTATGTGTAGTAACAAATTAACTGTATATCATGTTAATTTAACTATGTACGTGATCCATTAACTATGTTTCATATTTATTTAACTATATATAGTAGTAAGTTAACTATATATAATGATAAATTAACTGTGTACCATATTAATTTAACTATATACAGTGGCCAGTTAACTATGTGCAATGATAAATTAATTGTGTATCATGTTTATTTATCTATATATAATATAAATTAATTATATATCATATTTATTTAATTATATACAGTGGTCAGATAATTATGTACCATATTAATTTAACTATATGTAATGACAAATTAACTATGTAACATATTTATTTAACTATGTATAGTGATAAACTAACTGTGTACTATATTAATTTAACTATGTGCAATGACAAATTAACTGTATATAGTGATAAATTAACTATATATCATATTAATTTAACTATATATAATAAAAAATTAACTGTATCATATTAATTTAATTATGTAAAATAAAAAATTAACTGTATATCATGTTAATTTAACTGTGTACAGTGGCCAATTAGCTGTGTTCCATATTTATTTAACTATGTACCAGAAAGAATTCCTCGACATTGCCACCATGCACCTCTCTACAGATGCCGAGTGCCTCAACATCCCCTTCCAATTCCACCTTGTCCGCGCCCACCTCGACAACCTCAACATCAAGATACTATAATATAATACATAATTAAGGTATCATAGTGTACAATTAATCTAGTATAATATATAGTTAATATAAAAATGATACTTAGTTAATACAATATGATACACAATTAATATAATATGGCACACAATTAGTATGATCTTGTACACAGTTAACATGGAAAATGTACTTAATGATTTTGAATGAAATAAATATATTAATCTAACATGGTACATAATTAATCCAACATCGTACATAGTTAATATACAATGGTATACAGCTAATGGAATACGATATACAATATATTGTGGTACATAGTCAATATAGAATGGTATATAGTTAATCTAATATAGTAGATAATTAATTTAGTATGGTACACAGTCCCATATGGTACATAGTTAATATATAATAGTACAAAGTAAATATATTATGGTTCACAATTAATCGAACATGGAACACAGTTAGTATAGAATGGTACATAGTTAATTTAGCATGGTATATGGTTAATTTATCATGATACACAGTTAATCCAATATAGTATATAGTTATTGTAGAATGGTACATAATTATTTAGTATGGTATAATTTTATGTATCATGATATACAGTTAATCCAATATGATACATAATTACTGTAGAATGGTACATAGTTAATATAGAATGATACACAGTTAATCTAATATGGTATATAGTTAATTTAGCATGGTACACAGCTAGTTTGATATGGTACATAGTTAATATGGAATATCATACAGTTAATTTATTAGGATACACAGTTAATCCAACATGGAGCACAGTTAGTGTAGAATGGTACATACTTAATTTAGCATGGTACATAGTTTATCCAATATGGAACACAGTATAGAATGGTACATAGTTAATTTAGTATGATATATAGTTAATCTAGTATGGTACACAGTTAATCTAATATAGTACACAGTTAATCCAACATAGTATATAGTTATTGTAGAATGATACATAATTAATTTAGTATGGTATAATGTTATATATCATGGTATACTGTTAATCCAATATGATATATAATTAATATAGAATGGTACACAGTTAATATAATATAGTATATAGTTAATTTAGCATAGTACACAGTTAGTCCAATTGGTGTACAGTTAATATATAATAGCACACAATTAGTTTATTATAATATACAGTTAATCCAATATGGAATACAGTTAGTATAGAATGATCATATTTAATTTAGCATGATATACAGTTAATCTAGTATGGTACATAGTTTATATAAAATGGCATATAGTTAATTTATTACGGTACACAGTCAATCCAATATGGAATACAATTAGTATAAAAATGGTACATAGTTAATTTAATATGATATATAGTTAATTTAGCATGGTATATAGTTAATCTAATATGATACATAGTTAATCTAACATAGTATACAGTTATTGTAGAATGGGACATAATTACTTTAATATGGCATAATGTTATGTATCATGGTATATAGCTAATCTAATATAATATACAATTATTGTAGAATGATACATAGTTAATATAAAATAGTATACAGTTAATCTAATATAGTATACAGTTAATTTAGTATAGTACACAGTTAGTCCAGCATAGTATAGAGTTAATATAGAATGGTATATAGTTAATCTATTATGGTGCATAGTTAATCCAATATGGAACATAGTTAGTTTAGAATGGTACATAGTTAATCTAGTATAGTATACAGTTAATCTAGTATGGTACGCAGTTAATTTATCATAGCATACAATTATTATTATTTTCCCTTATGACTTGTTAAAAGTAAGAATAATGAAGACCAATAGCTTAGATAAATTAACTTTGCAAAAAGAAATAAGAATCTATCCAATTTATCAATCCAAAGTCATCCAAACAAATTAATTCAAATATTTTTAGATAAAATAACTTTATGCAACAGCATCAAATTCAGCTATTAAAAGAAGAAGAAGAAAAGGAAGAAGAAGAAGAAGAAGAAGAAGAAGAAGAAGAAGAAGAAAAAAGAAGAAGAAGAAGAGACAATTAATCTATAATATTTTTTTTCTATCGTCGACTCAATATAATTTCACCCAATCTTAAAGCAAATGAATTTAGAAAGGGCAAAAAAAGATTGAAAAATCTTTAAAATCTATGTTCTTCTTTAAAATATCACGGCCTTCTTGAAGTCTCATATGCAAAGGAACTTCTGCAAGATCATGTCGTCCTTCTTATTTTTCATGTATAAGGATAATTTTTGTATTTTTCTTAAAATATCACGGCCTTCTTAAAGTCCCGAATGTGGAGGAACTTTTGCAAAATCGTGTCCTCTTGGCATTTTCCACATATAGGAATAATTTTGATATTTTTTAAAGATAAATCGTGATACAAGCACCGCATCTTATAGTAATATGATACGGGGACCGAAAGTTTTGTCATGGACGTTAAAGTATGGTCAAGAGTGGAATTGGAAATTAAATTCCTATTGATTAAACCAGTCAATCAGAAAATCTATTTTACCCCTACTGAATGTGTGGATGAGATAAGAGGGATGAGAAAGTCGATTCATCTTCACCAAAACTAAAAAATAAAAAAGTCGATTCATCCTGTTAAACCTATCTAATCTCCTTTTTAAAATAGAGATGATTCTATCATCACAACAAACAAATAAACAGGCAGGACAATAGGACTAAAAAAACCTGCAAAAATCGTCACGAGAGATCTACAATTGTCAAACCTACCGGAAGCAAACGAGAAACTTCTCAATAATTGAAATCAAAACATCTCAATAAAACATTGGGTGAAAGTTAAGAGCCTTCTCTTTCCTCTCTTTCTTTTACCTTTTTTATATATTTTTATCTTAATAAAATATTGGATAGGTTCTCCCTTCCTTTTCATAAAAAAAAGCAACTCAATAATCAGAGAAATTTACCAATTTAATGTTTATTTTAAAAAAATTATCAAAATAATACTCTTTCGAAAGTATTTATCAAACTCTTGTCCAGAATAAAGTCGCCCTAATATAGGATGACTTTGTGTGCTGACTCAGTATCCTTACTGCAGTCCTACTACTAGCATGGATACAATATATATTATAATATAATATGTTATAATATTATATTACAATAGTATATTATATGAATATTTTATATTAATATAATATAATATATATTATATAATATTATTATTATAAATTATATAGTAATATATTATATTAATATATAATTATATTATTTTTTATTATGTATTATTATAATGTAATATAATATTTTAAAATATTATATTATATTAATATTTTATTTTAATATAATATATATATATTATATAATATTATTATATATAATAATATAATACTAAATAGTTTAAATATCAATATATAATATATGGTATTATATTATTATACATTATTATATTATACATAATATATATCATATAACATTATTATATATTATATAATATTATTATATACCATAATATAGTATAAAATATTATAAATATCAATATATAATATAATATACTATATTATTATACACTATTATATTATTATAATATAATATAATATATTATATTATATTATATAAATATATATTATTATATAGTATCATATTATATTATTCTATTAAATATATTTTTCTAAGATATAAATTTAAATTTTTTCAACTTTGTTTATAATTAACATGGCAGGATATCTTAGAAATGATGGATAATCCCAAACTCTAATCATATAACATGTATCAAGGTCAACAATTAATTTTTTGTGCAACTAAAAAAAATTATAACATGTGCTTTTAGATTAAAAAAAGTTTGTAACATTAATTTTAAAATAATGTAACCCAATAGTTGATGATTATAAATTTTTTTAACAAGAAAAAAAAATAGATAAATATCATAACTATCGAGAGGCATATATATCAAAATACTGGGGCCTTCTCCACATCACCTCTCATAAACACGTATCATCTCTGGCCACTAGCGTGATGGCTTAGGCATGGTATCAACCGATGGGGTGGGAGGTGATGGCGTGCTCGACCTATCAATATGTGCCTGGCATCTATCTCAAAAAACTCTCAATCGATCCCTACCTCTGGCCCTCCCATGCTGATCGATGTGTTGCTCATCATGTCAGTACAATGTGTCTCCCAGCTTGCTCATCCTCAGTGATATAGATGCATCATCTATAGGGAGATCGATGTTCGAGAAGCCAAGGTATGAGGTGTACTGAGCATATGAAGAGGTACTCAGATCATCTATCGATGGCATAGTTTAAAGTCATCTATCCTCTAAGACGGCTCACATAGTATCAATAAGACCGTCCATAATATCGGCAAGTGCTTAATCCTTGCACCCAACAGTGATGAATGGAAGCCGCTCCTTGCCGTATGGTATAGTGACGTAATCCTCTAAAACTGTCAATATGAAAAGAAAAATAAATATTTTTCATAAGTATACCAATAACAACGTAACAAAATGAGACCAAAGCAAAATGTACTTACCATAATGTCTATCACGCTGCCCGAAGGATGGAACTTCATCTCAGATCGCTCATGCATCAATGGCGAGATGAATCACCTAGTGATGCTCCTGTACCACTGCACATATGGATCATAATAATCCACATGGAGAGCATGGGTGGACCAGCCACAATCAAATCCTCCTGCTGCTCTCACGCATCAATATGCTTCCGATGCTCTTGAACCCAATCATGGCGATCCCGTCCTCCTCGATCCAAACTGTAGAGAGCATCACGAGTGTCACATGGTGGGGGAACGTCCTGATGCATGAGAAACTATCGCATCACACATTTTGAACAATAGATCTTCATGATGTCGAAGCAAATGAGAGATGCGTGTGTCCTCCATATATGCTATTCTGATCGACATACCTCGGACAATACGACTAATATCTCTAGTGTGTAAGGCACCGATGCCATCTGACTGTCGCGTTGTTGGTCAAGCTGATCCTTATAGTATATAACTGTGTGCGGCACCTTATTGCTAGCATCAGTTAGTCGAATCCTCCATCTATCCAAAATAAAGTCACTATGTTATTATGTGAAAATATGCAATCATTTATCACATAAAATTAGTACTACTAGTTACATATCTGTATCCCAGTGGATCAGCTTAGTCGTGCTGTATACCACCAAATGGGCCCTCAAAACTAGCATCATCCACATCTAATGGGTCATGTCCTGCTACATCACCTCCTGCCGCCATCTGGTGGGGTCCTACACTGGGAAGCACCCGATCTAGCCATTCGACATATAAATGGTCCCATACCCAAAGCTGAAGCAACACTAACGGCCCTGCTATCTCACGTACATCTGGTCTGGTAGTACTGCAGAGCTCACGATACAAGAAGGCTAAGATAGTGCTGTCCCAACTCCACTGCCTACATGCATTGAGATCACGTAGCAGAGGTAAGTACAACAACTGTATGTGGAAATCGAACTTATCGGTGAATAGATGGCCACTGATAAGGTAAAGAATAAATGATCACGCATGCCTCTATACGGTCTCGTTATCCACATCATCCAATAACTGGTGGAACATGTCGCGAAGCCAATAAAATCTCAGTGAAGATCCTGAGAACATCACCTCTGACGGTCTAATCTTAAATAACTCCTCACATAGATCTGACCAGATAATCTATGCAGTACCGGTGATGGCAGGCCCATGCACTCGTAATTTGAGAAAAATGGCAACATCTTATAAAGTCATCGTCACCTCTTTGACGTGCAGGTGGAAAGTGTGAGTCTCTTGATACCATCGCTCCACCATGGCTGTAATGAGGGTCCAATCCAGCTGTATATCATAAACTCTAAATACTTTATAAAAATCAAATGTATGAAGATACTATCGGATCCTCTTACGTGGTCGTTAGGTGCACATGACGGTCGAGCCTCGGTGTCTACAGCATAGGGACCTCATATCCTCCCTAGAATATATACTGTCACCATAGTGTTGAGTCTGGAGATAGAGTATGATAGGGTTAGTCGGCCCCAGATGCACGTCAGAGCCTGAACCAGCCATGTCTGAGGTACAAAATATAAAGACGAGCATATGATAAAGATAGTAAGAAACATCAAAGATGGTAAGAAATATCAAAGATGATAAATAGTGAACATTAACAACAGGATTATTTCATAAATTTTTGCAAGCATTTATATGATATGATTACATAACCAAAATAGTTTAAAAAAAATACAAGCGATACATAAAGATAGTCCATATATCATATAAAAAAAAGATAAATTAGTGCCGTTGAGGGCATCTGCACCGGTTGTGCTCTATCTCCTTACATAATCTACATCGTACAATATTTTGGCTCTCTATTGCATCCATATTATTTTGAATTCTTCTCGATTGTGGACATCCTTTTTCTTGTCTTCTTATGGATGGATGTGTTATAAGTCTAGGTGCAGTCCACTCAGGCCAATAATGTGGACTCTTTGAGGGATGAAAGGCAGGTGTATATGATTGCTCATAATGTATAATAGTATCACAATCATCAATGAATTGCTTTCAATCCAAGTTCTCACTGCCACATACAGTAAACAAATGGGAGCATAGATAATGCAATAACTATCACTTCCTACATATGCATGTGTATGCCCTTAAATCGACTGTCTGTATATAATCAGGCTCATCGGGGCTATAATGCCTTCATCTCAATTGAATATCATACAAATCTAGTTGGTTATTGTACTTAACCACATAATGCTTTATAGACTTCAGCTGACGTCAATTTAATTTTTATCTAATATTATCTATAAATATCCTACTGACCTCCCTTCTCCGTGCTGTAATTGCACATCTGACGCTAAACCATTTCAATAAGCATTCGAAGGAAAGACGAACAAGAGCGATAATGGGCAATGAGCGAGCCCCTCTTAATACCTTATTGAAGCTTTTAGATAGATTGGTATTCATTATTTCATATCTACATCCACCTGTGTCATGCACCAGCAACCATTTATTCAGATCGTCAAGTGGATATTTTTCAAAAATTGGAAGTAATTGGGTCATGTTCTCTCAATGTGTTGCATGCTTCAATCAAACTTTCAGGATTGATTTTGCTTTGTAGTTTGATGAAAATAAGCTAAAAAAGTAGCATCATAAAATCGACCATTTAGGTTAGCCTAAATATGTCAAAGACATAATCTATGATACCCATATAGTGCTATCCATCCAATAGATTTATCTGAAATAGTAACTAATATTTCTTTATGCCGATTTGAAATTATGTCAATCCCCATACAGTCACGTGCCACATAATAGCATAAATGCCATAAAAATCATGACCAACTACTATAGCTCTCGCCTTCACAAATGGCAAATGCTAAGGGATATATACTCCCATTTTTATCCCTTCCAACAACTATCATGAGAGTACCCTTATATCGACCGTATATATACGTTACGTCGATACTAATCAGTGGGTGACAGAACTGGAAGCCCTGAATGCATGGACCAAATACCCAAAAAACTCGATAGAATGCCTCTGTGTTTGCTTCTATTGCAGGAAATTTTAAAAAATCTACCACGATCTCCTCATTGGCATGATAAACTGCAGCTAGTCAAAGACCCAATGTGTTATAGTGTTGGATATATGTCCTAGAAGCCAATCTTGACTGATACATTTTATATCTCTAGGATATAATTTTGTACTTATTGGCCAGTTATATTACCATTCATGTCATGTGTCCATGAATCATCCAAGGGATTAACAAGATGATGACACATATTCTCAAAGAGTTAAAAATTTGAGGCATATGTCATTGATGGTTGATTCTTAAATTGCTCCTAGTCATAGGATCATCATGGGGATAGTGATTAATCTAGATAAACTAGTACATGAATCGCTTCCTTCAGACAGATGGATCTTGAGTCTGCAGTATAGAGACACTGAAGTGAGAGTGCAGGTGGTTGTTAGAGAATAACTAGCACTGAGCGTGACCAACACAAGAAGTCACATTGATGTCTGCTCACTCATTAGTGACTTTTTCGATGCTACAGTTGTATGACTGATCTTTTGACCTGAGATGATACTACTGCTCGCAGTGAGGTTGCTGGAGTTTTACTGACACATCAACATGGGTCTCAAGGAGCTCTTGTAGTGGATGTTGGCGATAGTTGGTCCACTATAAGAGTGGGGTATACATCAAGATGGGATCTATCGATCCTAGTAGAAGAGAGTAGTCCTATGAGATTTAAGAGGCTGAGTTCTTACGTCTATGGCCATAGCAGTATGATTAATGGAAAAAAATTTTCATAGAATTACAAATGGACTTAAGTTGATTGAATCTATCATATGATCGATGTTGAGGTTTGACGATTTATCCATGACCTGCTATCTAGTCGGGACTCACGATAGAGAGACTGAATCATACGTTAACTACACCTAGATGTTCATTTCAGTTCTACTGAGTTGCCCCTATATGCTGCTAAGTGTCACTAGTGGATTGTGAGAGCTCACTAGAGTTATTTTGGATTGACAATCCTTGTTAAGTTAGACTCAAATTATTCTGACCTATTAAAAAGAGTTTCAATGATACGATGATAGAGATCATTGTATGTCTCACTACTAGATAGAATTGAACCTATGAGGTCACACAACAAAGAGATTAGGCCTAGAATAAATAATTGAGCTTATGAAGTGTCAATTGGATTTAGAAAAATTCATTAGTTCATGATAACCTTACTAGCACATGATTGGATCCAATTTCTCTTTTTGTTGGGATTACTTATTTGATAAGTTAATTCTAACTTAATTACCTGCGAATAATCTACGTGAATAAAATTCATGAGACTTCAATTATTGGGTGTCTAAGATTATGGATCACATAAATTAAGGGTGCAAATCCCTTTGAATCTCTTTGATAGTTATTATGGGGCGCACCTTGATTTGATCAATTTGGACGTGTCCATTGATTAGAGGATCTTTTATTTTTATATGAGGCATCTCTTGGGTGTATTTTGGGGTGTCTAATTATGGGTTCAAGGGCTCCAATCGTTGGCACCTAATGGGCTTCCTAATGTAAGTTGGATAACTTAAGTTAATAAGAATCCTAATGCAAGTAGGACTTGTACTATGAGATTGAATAGGATTCAATCCTTATACCTATTTTAAGAAACCTCCTCTAAGATCTCTAGAGCATCAAAACTAGCAGCCCCTCACACCCAAAGGCTCTCCCTATGTTCTCTCTTCCTCTCCCTTTGTCTCCTCTTGGGTGTTCTATACACCCCTCCCTTGGGACGCGCGTCCCAAAGAGTTCCATGCCCAAAGGAGTTTGGGTATCTTTTCCTTACTGATTTCTAATATCTGGTAGCAGCACAGAGTAAGAAAAAATTTTAGAGAAGAGGAGAAGAAGAAAATCAAGGAGAAAGATTAAGTGTTGATCGTGATCTAGGCTTCGTTCAGATTCAGCAGGCTGAATTTTAGAGAATCAAAATTCAGATTAAAAAAGATTATTCCAGACTGATCCTGAGTGGATACTCATAGAGGTCGGATACTTATATGGCTAAGAGAAAATCTCTTCTCTTTCAGATTCAGATTTGAAGAAAAAGATTGTGAAACAGGTACGTGACTTGATCACAATCTAAATTTCAGCATATATCAATTTTAGTATATGAAATAGATCCATATAGTTTTATATTTTTATACGTACAAAATTTTAATTAAAAATATTTTAATCTTATTCTCCACTGTGGTATTTAGAAAATAAAAGCTTTGAAATACATATGCATGCACCAAACTCCAAAATCAAACAGTGGTATCAAAGCCATGGGTTTTCATATACTGAATTTTGATATACATATTTTTGAAAAAATTTTAAAATTAATTTTTTCTTTGATATATAAGATATATGGATGGATCTTTAAATCTAAAATTTAATTTTAAATTTAGTTTTAAAATATATAATTGATATATTGTTGTATGTATAGATTTGAATTTTGATTTAGAAAGAGTTCTAATCCATGTTCATGTGATACATAGATGCATGCATAAAATCTAAAATTTTTCTATGATCTGAATTTTGATTTATATATGTGATCTATAATTATATATTTAGATCATAAATTTAACTTTAATCTGATCTATGATTGGTATATGAGATATATGATATCATGTTTAGATCTGAAATTTTGTTTAAGATCTGAATTTACATGCACATATATGATATATGTTTGTATATTAGAACTTGAAAATTATTTTCATATTTTAATTCTTATTTTTATTCAAAGTATTTAGATTTGAAATATAATTTTAAAATTTAAAATTTATGTTTGTGTATGAGGGTTTTGATAATGGAAAAATCAAAAATTAGGTCATGTAATAGAATGACATCTAAGATTTTTGATTTGGGACATATGTGTCTAATTCGATTAGGTAATTGGTTAAATTAAGTCAAGTATTAAATTGAGTTAGATCAATTATGTCAATGATCATACAATTATTGTTGATCAAATCGATTGGGTCCCATATGTAGAATCGATTAACCTAAGGATCTAATTTGGCTTGTTGATTTGAGCCTGATTCACTTGAGCTAATCAATTCTGATCAATTATCCAATTAGTGTCTAAGGTAAGTAATTAAAAGGTGGTTATTTAATTGGTTCCGTTCACTTATCTGGCCAATTTATTGATGTCTAAAGAAAGTAACGGGGGGACCCCCACTAATCTCTACTTACCTGACCAATTTGAAAGATTGAGTCACAAATATGGTTGCTTGGTGGTTTGATTTAGCCTATGCCAATTACATCAGTCATATGATGACTGATTAGATAAGATCTAAACTCAAATCTCTCCATAAAATATTAAGTCCAAGATCTTCCACCATTGTAGATGTGCGGGCGTGCTACCGGCATTGATTGTTCTCGGCTGGTCACAGTGGTTCAGTTGCATTGAAAACATGCAACCACTCTATTAGCAAAGAGTTACTGTGGGGTAAAGATAAGGTTAGACCTAATAACTGTTAGGTGAGAGACCCAATGACGGCTTTGCACCTGCTTGTGAACGGTGGGTCTGACTTAACTAAGAAGTACGGACAATAACTGTTAGGTGAGACCACATGACTTAGAGACCAAGTGGCTGCAATATGCTTAGAGAAGCATCTGGACAAAAGTTATCCTCACATCGGTGTTTATTCATATTATCAATAACTATTAGATGAGGTGCACCACATCGGTGGGACTGCAGCACCCATTAGAAACCTAATTATCATGTTAGGATTTTTGTTTCTCCACCCGGAGAGTGTGGGAGTTCTGATAAAATAGTGAGAGTCTCTTTTTGTATCTAAAAATCTTTAGAATAAAATTATAAAATAAATATAAATATCTAATTAGAATCTTTGCTCTCTGCTGTTCATTGTGTCAGCTTTCAATCCTCTAGTTTGAATCCTAGATATCAATCGATTAACCGAAATCGAGTACATAGACTGGCTTACAAACTTAAGAATTATTCTTAATTTTAAAAAATTAAGCAATATTCTTTATCAGATTATTCTAATGTTAACAACTCATCCAACCCATGATCAACGAACTATACTTGACGAGTGGATGGACAATGATAATAAAGATAGGTGCTATGCATGAGTACATATACACTGCCAATGACATGTTGATTCATCCACAAGTGTTGTGAGGTGATCAGAGTCGTATAGCGCATGTGATGCATGATGGACAGTCAGTCTATGATCGTTATTTGATAATGATCGAGGATGTTAAAGAGCTTAAAAGGCTCAACATGATCATGCATAAGGAATTGCTTATGAATTTGATCCTGCGATCCCTGATTAGTTTATATGGATAGTTTATGGTAAACTATCATATGAAAGACCATCATGACACTTTATCTGAATTGGTCAAAGTGTTGATAACAAAGGAATCTTGAAAGAGTTCAGAGGTAAATACCTGGAGAGCCTAAAGAAATAAAGATACACCTAGAGTAGGTATGTCGAAATTACTTAATACTGTCCTTATGATTTTTTTCTTCTCCTAGTTGGGCTACAGACTCTAGTGTAGAGTCGATGGGAGGTAGAGGGTTGAGGAAGTAATCCTTGAATTGGCTATAGGCAACAGTTGCTGCTGCAGCCATGGATATCTATCCTTTGCGATCATCGTTTGGATTTAGTTCTTAGAGACAGTCTCTATCATTTGCATGTTGATGCATATGTGAATTTAATTAAGCAATCAGTGAATGTCATTGGATCTGATAGATCTAAAATTGAGATAAAATTTAAAGTATATATGGAACCTATAGCTAAGTCATATTGGAGAAGAAATGATTAACAAACTAAAAAAATATGGGCTTGGGTTCATTGACTGTTGAGTCAAATCTAGTTTGTGCATCATCTTTTTGAGAAAATATGATCAAGCTACTCTTGTAGGACAAAAGAAAAAGGATCACTGAGATACTTATCCTTGTACATATTTGATGTGTATAGCCCATGTGATGTGCTAACCAAGGAGTTGTCTGTATATGAGATAAAATCTAAAATTTTTGAAAGGTTCAAATAATTCAGATGTAAGTAGAGAAATAAATCAAAAAATTTTTGAAGATACTTTAATTGGATCGAGAATGCAATACCATTGAAAAAAATTTCTCGATTATTTTATAAAATGGTATTATTTCATATTGGACCCCTCTTAATAAATATTAGCTCAATGAGATAAGAAGAGTCATGGGACTATATGAGATATGATCTGATCTATAATAAAATTTATTGATTTATTTATATTTCTTTAGGGACATGCTTTATTTTTATGAAATTAGATTCTCTCTAAACCTGTTCCTACCACACTATATAAGACATGACATGGTGAGAACTGAATCTTGATTATTTTGAGATTCAAGGATGTCCAGTCTATGTCTAGAACAGCAGGTGGATATGTTAGAGGATAGGTCTATAAAGCTCTTCCTAAAAGAGTTTAGGATATTACTTTTCTTCGGGATTACAATATGGTTGTAACTCAATGCTATCTTCTTGAAAAATCATTTAACCAAGATGAAGTAGTGGGAGGAAAGTTAAGCTTTAAGAGAGTGTCTCTGAAAAGTAGGGAGCCTTGAGACCTTAAGAACATATTAATCATGAGCCAGTAGACATGTATTCCTCCTTCACCTCGTACATATAGTAGGATTTTCAATCCTCTCAAAAGATGCTTGAGTATGCTTAACAGAGGATGTAGAGAAAATTATTTCTCATGAGAGATAGGGAACATAGAGATGATCCCAGAACCTACAACGAGGTGATGTAAGACATCAACTCTAAGAAAGGATATGAAATAGCTTTTCTGCGTAGAGATCTTTTGAAGATTTCTATATGAAATAGCCTATGGATTTTACTTCTTGTGATAGGTGATCACAAAGACCATAATATCCTTGAAATTGGAACATTCATGTCAATGATATGATCAAATTGTTTAATCAGATATGAGGAATTATGGATTTCAAAAGGGTCAGTGAGAGTGTCCAATACTGACATCGGTTAAAATATACTTAAATATAGATTTCTTCATGAAAGACATAAAGTGAGTATCCTAAAGATTTATAGAGATAGATGCAATTAGATGCTTCTGTTTTCACAGATAAAGTACAGAGATTGGATGCTAAAAGCATTCAGTATAGAATCTTGGAGAAGGGTCTGCTACCCTCTCGAGAATAGTAGTATGTCATAAAGTACTTGAACTAATTGTATCATGATTGTCACAAGTAGATATCAATTGTATCCAGGCTGTGAGCGCTGGATTGCTGTAAAAACATCCTAAAGCTCTTAAGAAGAACTGAAGACATGTTTGGAGAAAGATCAAAGCTAGGAGTGCGAGGATATACCAATTCAGACTTTATGTCTGATGTTGATGGTAGAATGTCTGCATCATGGATGTGTTCCTATGTCGATATTTTGGAAGGATTTCAAATAATCGATTAATGAAAGCTGAGTAGACTTTAGATATGTAGGATGCATTTTGGTTGTAATATTATTACAGAATTAGTTGTCATACCATCAGATACCGTGACACTATACTGCAAAGACAATGGCACCATAACCCTTGCTAAGGAGCCTAGGTCTCACCAGATATTCAAGCACATAGAATAGCAAAATACGCGACTACCTCGAATAGAAACATATGGAGGTGCAGAGAGCAAACTCCACATGTGATGTGGATGACCCATTGGTAAGTCACTTGGCTAGCCTAAGACTATAGCCTGTCTTGTGAAGATAGGGCTTGGTACATGACAGATTAGCTTTAGTGCAAGTGGGAGATTGTTGGATGTATGCCCTAGAAGCCAATCTTGGCTGACATATTTTATATCTCTAGGATATGATTTTGTACTTATTGGACAGTTATATTACCATTCATGTCTATGTGTCCATGAATCATCCAAGGGATTAACAAGAATTTGAGGCATATGTCATTGATAGTTGATTCCTAAATTGCTTCTGATTATAGGATCATCATGGGGATGGTGATTGATACGGATAGACCAGTGCACGGATCACTTTCTTCGGACAGATGGGTCTCAAATCTCCAATGTAGAGACATGGGAGCGAAAAAGCAGGTGGTTGTTAGAGAACAACTAGCACTGAGCGTGACCAATACGAGAAGTCACATGGATGTCTGCTCACTCGTGAGTAACTTTCTCGATGCTGCAATTGTATGACTGGTCCTTTGACTTGAGATGATACTACTACTCACAGTGAGGCTATTGGAGTTTGACTGACACATCAACATGGGTCTCAAGGAGCCTTTGTAATGGATGTTGGTGATAGTTAGTCTATTGTAAGAGTGGGATGTGCATCAAGATGGGATCTATCTATCCCAGCAGAAGAGAGTAGTCCTATAAAATATAAGAAGCTGAGTCCTTAAGTCTATGGCCATAGTAGTGTAATTGATAGAAATTTTTTTTATAGAATTATAAATGGACTTAAGTTGATTGAATCTATCATATGATCGATGTTGAGGTTTGACGATTTATCCATTGAAGGAAAAATCATCTTTTTTTTGTGTAGGATCTTCCAGATTTCACCAAATCTAGGGTGGAATAAATTAAAAATTTTATCCTATGCTATTTTAGATCTAATGTCTATTAGATCTAATTTTATTATCTGATATTTAAAATTTAAAATTAAATCTAAAAGTATGAGAAATATAGACATATCTCAAGGGTAATCTAATTACCCTGTAGATGATCGCAGCACTGCCTAAGGTTCTGATGTAGCCACACAAGCACCTGGCCTCTACCAGTATCCACTCAAATAGGATCTAGAACATCTTCTTTTCATGATTCTATGCTCCAAAAATTAGATCAATATCTAATTTGGAAGTACTTCAGAACTCCTTCTGAAGTTGGAGCAGCAGCTTGTCGAAGATGTCCTGCAGCCTTCTGTTCCAGGCGTCACCACGCCTTGTACCTTTGCCAGATGAACATTCAACTTCTTGGACATGAAGAGGGGAGAAAGGAGAGCAGGGAGGATGTGGAGAAGAGGGGAGGGGGTGGCAGCTAATAGGTTTTTTGCATAAAACAAGTTCTATCTCGAAACCCTAGGTGCAATAGGGTTTATATAGATCCTGTATGCTGCGCAGTGCCACATCATTCGACCAATCAAAAAATTCTAATAAATTTTGAAAAAATTTTGATTGATAGAGTGATATCATCTGATCACATCAGATAAAAATTCCCATGCTCTCTCCTATGTTGGCACCAACATTGGATAAGCACAAATAATGTGGCGCCAAAGAGTCCAAGTTTATCAGGACTCTTTGGTTCTTATCCATTTAGGGCGCCCACTTAAATCCAATTGAGCTCATGCCATAATCTGATTATGGTGCCTAATTTGAAGTGATTTGGATATGTGGATACTCCATAAAAATCCTCCAATGAATCTTCTTCAGTTTAACACCCATATGTCAACTTTTGACAGATGTCCTAAAATGAAATTGGCAGGTGCTAGAAATTAGCAGGTGTTGTCTTAAATTCATCTCATGAATTAAGATAAGCCTTTTCTGAGCTAGACAAGCTTCAATTAGACTGAGAAAAAACTTTCAAAGGTTCTCTGGATGAGCCAGATCACATTTGGCTCAGTAGAGACAGAAAAGATTACACGGAGAGAAAGTTAGGCTCAATCGAGTGCTAGCACGATTTCTTTGAACCTAATTGGATGTTATCCAAATCAATTGGGGTAGCCCAATTGATGACATTCAGATCTTAACTCTTGTTTGTATGACCCAGTTAGGTTCAATTCTGTATGGTAATGAGACATGTCATGATCTCATCATTGACATTATCGAAACTCCTTTCGATGGACCAGAACTCTTCTGATTCAGACAATTAGAATGATCGATCATCAAAATCATTCTAATTGCTTCCAAAATCCACCAGTGACACCTAGCAGTATATGGTGGCAATCCATCAGAACTAAAGATGAACCTCTTGGTGCAGCTACTTGTGTGATTGAGTTCCTCTATCATGAGTCCCGATTGAATTAGGGTTAAGGTGAACTCGTCAAACCCAACATCAGTCATATGAATCAATCGATCGATCCGAGTCCGATGTGAAATCCAATGAAAAACTCTTTTCCATTATGTCGCTCTGCCATGGCCATGGGCTTAAGGACTCGATCTTTTGATCATCATAGGACTACTCCTCTCATCTACCGAGATTGATAGATCCCATCTTGGTGCGATCTGGTTCCTACAATGGATATGCTACAGCCAACATACACCTCAGGATTTTGAATGGCTAGGAGATCGAGTTATGGTGTAGTCAAACTATAACACACTCAAGGTGAACCGTCGATGCACCTCAGATCAAAGAACTAGACACACAACTGCAGCATCGAGCTAGTCATCGACGAGAAGGTAGACTTCCTTATGACTGCTCGAGGTGGTCACGCTTAGTACTCTCATTCTTAACGAATATCTGTACTCTCACTCTGGTGTCTCCACACCATAGACTCAAGACTCATCTACCCTAAGAAAGTGATCGTACACC
Organism: Elaeis guineensis; assembly: GCF_000442705.2. Taxonomy (NCBI): domain Eukaryota; kingdom Viridiplantae; phylum Streptophyta; class Magnoliopsida; order Arecales; family Arecaceae; genus Elaeis; species Elaeis guineensis. The sequence goes on from NC_025998.2 coordinate 32,846,226, forward strand.
AACCTTCCAGATCGATCACCATCCTCATGATGATCCTATGGTCAGGAGCAGTTTATGAGTTAGTTATGTAAATTCATGCCTTAAATTTTTAACTCTTGAAAATATGAATTTACATTCCCACTAACTCAAAGGATGTATCACAGACACAATGTACACAATGTGATTGAAGAATAACCCTTTTATTTATTTATAGTCAAAATTATAAATTTGCCCTTAGTTCTGTACAGGAATATGTCAGCCGATCTGGCATCTTTGGCACACATCTAACAAACTCCCACTTGACCTAATGCCAATTGGCTACATATCTAAGTCCCATCTTCTCAAGGTGGGCTTCGATCTTCTGTAGGCCCAATGGCTTAGTTAGTGGGTCTGCCACATTGTCTGTGGAGTCGACTCTCTTGACCTCGACATAGCCTTTTTCAAGGTAATCATGGATCAAATGAAATCGCCGCTCGATATTCTTGGACTTCTGGTGAGACCTTGGCTCCTTAGCTAGGGCTATGGCGCCATTATTATCGCAGTAAAGAGAGATGGCATCTGATGATATTACTCCAAGCTCTGCGGCAAACTTTTTGTACCAGAATGCCTCCTTTGCAGCTTTCGATGCAGCAATATACTCTGCCTCCATGGTGGAATCTGCAATTACCGTTTGCTTGGAACTCTTCTAGCTAACTGCACCACCATTACAAATGAACAGACTCCCAGATGTCGACTTTCGATCATCTATATCAGACATAAAGTCTGAGTCTGTAAATCTCTGAATCTGGAGTTCTCCATTCCCAAAGACTAGAAACATATCCTTAGTCCTTCTCAAGTACTTAAGGATACATTTCACAGAAGTCCAGTGCTTTTCGCTTGGATTCGACTGATATCTGCTTGTGACACTCACAGCATGGGCTATATCAGGTGGTGTACATAGCATGGCATACATGAGGCTCCCTATTGCCGAAGCATAAGGGATCTTGCTCATGCATTCAATCTCCTCAGGTGTGCTAGGGCACATCTTCTTGGAGAGATGAATGCCATGTCTAAAAGGCAATAAACCTCTTTTGGAGTTATCCATGCCAAACCTTTTTAGCACCTCCTCTATGTACATCTTCTGTGAAAGTCCCAGCATCCTATTTGGTCTATCTCTACAGACCTTAATACCCAGTATAAAGGATGCCTCTCCTAGATCTTTCATAGAGAACTCCTTAGACAATCATACTTTGACTGAGGTCAACATGGGAATGTCATTCTCAATTAGGAGGATGTCATCTATGTACAATATGAGGAAGACAACTGCGCTCCCACTAACCTTTTTGAACACACATGATTTCTCCTCGTTCTTGATGAAACCAAACATTTTGATCACATCATTGAAACGAGTATTCCAACTCCGAGATGCTTCCTTAAGTCCATAAATGGACCTTTGCAGTTTGTAGATCTTGTGATCATCATCACTGGATGTGAAACCAAGCGACTGTTTCATATAGATATCTTCCTCAAGATATCCATTTAAGAATGTTGTTTTCATGTCCATCTGCCATATTTCATAATCAAAATAGGCTGCAACAGCAAGCAATGTGCGGATGGATTTTAGCATGGCTATGGGTGAGAAGGTATCCTAATAATCAATGCCTTCGCACTGACATAATCTTTCGCTACGAGCCTAGCCTTGAATGTCTCCACATTTCCATCTGCACCTATCTTTTTCTTGAAGATCCATTTACACCCAATAGGTACAATACCTTCAGGTGGATCTACCAAGGTCTAGACTTGATTTGAGTGCATCGAGTCAATTTCTGATCTCATTGCCTCTAACCATTTCTCAGAGTCGATATCTGATATCGCCTCGTCATAGGTCTTGGGATCATCACCATGAACCTCATTTCCTGTGAGGAACATTTCCTCTACATCCTCTTGTATGGTACCTAAGTACCTTTCAGGAGGATGAAAAACCCTAGTCGATCTATGAGGTGGAAAAGGTTATGTTAGGACTGGTTCTGATTGATTAGGTTCCTCAAGTTCTTTAGCTCATTGCTCTTGGGAGACATTCTCCTTGAGCTTAATTATTCTTCCGATGCCACCATCTTGAATAAACTGTTTTTCAAGAAAAATAGTATTTTGACTCACAATTACATTGTGGTCTTCCGAAATATAAAAATAATATCCTAATGACTCTTTAGGATATCTTATGAACCGAGCTCTAAAAGACCTGAACTCTAACTTGTCCGTCTGTTGTCTCTTGACATGAGCCGGACAACCTCAAATTCTGAGATGATTCAGACTTGGCTTCTTACCATGCCATATCTCATATGGTGTGGTAGGAATGATTTTAGAGGGAATCTTATTCAATACATAAATTGCTGTCATGAGATAATGTCCCCAAAGAAATTCTGGGAGGTATGTGAAGCTCATCATAGAACGGACCATATCTAATAGGGTCCGATTTCTCCGTTCTGAAACCCCGTTGAGTTGAGACGTTCCAGGTGGAGTCCATTGAGAGACTATACCATTATCCTTAAGATAGTTTAGGAATTTTCGACTAAGATATTCACCTCCTCGATCTGATCGAAGAACCTTAATAGACTTTTCTGTTTATTTTTCTACCTCATGTCTGAATTCTTTGAACCTTTCAAAGGCTTCAGACTTGTGTTTCATTAGAAACACATATCCGTACCTAGACATATCATCGGTAAAGGTAATGAAGTAGACAAAGTTGCCTCTAGCTGGCACATCAAATGGGCCGCATACATCCGTATGTACTAGGGCAAGTAGGTCTGTGGCCCTTTCCCCATGTCCCACAAAAGAGAGCTTGGTCATTTTATCTTGAAAGCATGATTCACAAACTGGATATGACTCGAAAGTCAACGAACTCAGTAGCCCGGATTTCTTCAATTTGTTAACCCTGTCTTCCGCTATATGACCTAGCCTTAAGTGCCACAGATACTTATCATTTAGACTATCTCTAGGCCTTTTAATTTCTATGGCATTCCATTTTGCTCAATATTAAAAACAGATACATCAACATGTAACTAATAGAGACCATTAATAACAAAACCATTTGCAACTTTATTATTTTCATAAAATATATTACAATGGTCTTTATGAAAGCTAATCACATAGCCTTCTTGTGCTAAACATGAAACAGAAATCAAATTCCTGCTTGTTGTAGGCACATAATAACAGTCTCTTAAAACTAAATCTAATCCTAACGGTAATCGCAGAGGGTAGGTTCCTACAGCCACAGCAGTAACTCTTGCTCCATTCCTGACACGTAGGATCATCTCCCCATCCCTCAGCCTCCTGCTCTCCTCAAGACCCTGCATAGAAGTGCACAAATGAGCACTAGAACCAGAGTCAAGCACCCAACTGGATGCAGAAGAAATCGTAAGATTAGATTCGATAATGATCATACCTCCAGAAGGATCTTCCTTCTTGTTCTTCAGGATGGTCAGGTACTGAGGACAGTTTCGCTTCCAATGGCCTTCTGACTGACAGTGGAAACACTTTCCCTTTTCAGAAGCCTTCTTCTTCGGTCCTGTCTTCTTGTTCTTGTCATCCACCTTCTACTTCTTCATGGACTTCTTTTTCTTTCCAAAAGACTTTTTCTTGGAAGAAGTCCGCTCCACAGTAAGAACTGAGCCTTTTGAACCTTTCATTGAAAGCTCAGCCGTAACCAGCATATTCATTAACTCGGCCAAGGTACATTGCATCTTATGCATATGAAAGTTCATGATGAACTGACCATATGCATCGGACAAGGACTGAAGGATCACATCAATCTGAAAATCCTTGTCTAAGATGATACCGAGCTTCTCAAGCTCCTCAAGATCCTTGATCATTATCAAACAATGATCTTGGACTGACTGTCCATTATGCATTTTGGACTTAAAAAGTCTTTGACAGACTTGATACTTGGCCGCGCGACTCTGTTCACCAAACAACTCTTGTAGGTGAGCCAATATTTGGCGGGTAGTCAAAATATTTTCATTTTGGTGCTGCAAATTATCAGACATTGCACCCAACATATAGTACCTGGCTTTGTTATTATCATCCGTCCACTTTTTCAGAGATGCTCTCTGTTCAGCAGTCGGACGTGATGGCATGGCAGGTGGGTCCTGGTCCAAGACATGAGTCAATTTTTTAGAATCCAGAATAATTCTGTAGTTCCTCAACTAGTCCTTAAAATTTGGTCCAATTAGTCTATGAGTGTCTAGAATTTTGGTCAGAGAGTTTGAGGCAGACATGTTTCCTGTAGAGAGTCAAAAATTTCTAGTTAGATTTTATAATCAGACTCAACCAATTTGTTTAGAATTTTTATTTTTAAACAAATTAGGCTCCCACTATTTTTTCAGATCCCCACACTCCCTTGGTAGAGATGTGAAAATCTTCATGATTAGTGATTTTAGTGCGTGGTGCAGTCTCACCGACTGGCTCATCACCTCACCTAACAGTTATTGGTGATGGGTCAACCGATGAGTGGACAACTCTTGTCCAATGATTCTCTAATCATGGTGCACCCAAAACTTGGTCTCTAATTCATGAAGCTCACCGTATCTGGGATATTGCTCCAATCCTTAGTTAAGCCAAATCCACCATTTGCACGAACTAGATTCCTGATTGGGTCTCTCACCATATCCGAAATATTGAGCCCAACCCATCCTCTAATCTGTAGCATCCAATGCCTAATGGACATGGTTGCATCTTTTCGGTGCAACTGAGCCACTGTAACCAGTCGAGAACAATCAACCCCGGGAAGGGCCCGCACATCCACAATGGTGGAAGATTTAGACTTAATATTTTCTTAGGGAGATTTGATTTAGATCTCTTTAAACTTGACTTGACATAGTCATAACAATTATGACTAACCTAGTGGCATGGGTCATCTCGAATTGTCAGCCACCTCAAATCAGAACTGGGTCGACATATATGGCTAGGTAAGTGAGATCGGTGGAAGGGATATGCCATTAACTCGACAAGAACGCATTCGAGTCGAGTAGCTCCCAATTAAAAACCAGTCGGTCGCATCTACCCAACTTACCTTAGACACCAAATTATCGAATCAGAACTAATTGGGTTAGCTTACAATCCAGGCTCTAACCATTGAGCCAAATTAAGTCTTAACTTGATTGAGTCACATCTAAATGTGATTCGACCTTGACCCAGACTTAATCCTATTAGGCTGGTCAATTATTAGCTTTCATGATCTCACCTAACCAACTCTTGATTCGATTTGATCAACCGCTAGACCTAATTGAGCTACCCAAGCCCGAACCCAATCTTATGAAAATGTCTTAGATCTGAAATTCTCAATTTTAGACCTAACCTAATTTCATAAGCTCAATACATTAATTAAGTTTGGGTTCATAAACAAAGCATGTAAAATAAATCCTAAGATTTCAGGATCTAGGATTTTGCAAAAAAGTAAGTTTTGATTTTTGATTAAAGATGAACGCGCGGCACCCCTACATGTCATATGAACACCCCATTGAATGGAAAGAGAGGGTCTTAAAATCTTACTTTGTTCTTATGACCGAACGGCCATGAGGAACACCTTAATCAAAAATATAAATTTAACTACAAAACTAGTTAGATCTAAATTAACATATCACATATACAATTTAAGATCTAACTAATACATGCTTTGCATACATCTCATGTATCAAAAATTAATCTAATTAACATGCTTTCAGATCTGATACATCATATGTAATATCTAAAAAATAGAATTTAAATTGAACTATTCAAAATAAAAACTATTCTAGACAAGTTACTAGAATAATTCTACAACTAGTCTAGGCATGCAACAGATCAATTTTATGAAATAATTAAAATTTTATTTTCTATTTTCTGATCTGATTATAACAATTATAACATCAAAAAAAATAAAGAATAAATTATATTTAATTCATATTTTAATCTCATTAAAATATAAAACTTAAGACTATTCAAGGATTCAATTAATCCAAGTCTAGTTATGCATCTCATGCATGTTAGATCTTCTTAGATTTAATTTTAAATATTTTAATTTTAGATTCTATCATATCTAATGTGATATTTGAAATTATTTAATATCAAATAAATTAAAATTAAAATTAGATCTAAAATAAATTTGAAATAGAGCCAACAACCTAGCTCTGATACCACTTGAAGGAAAAACTGTCTTTTTCCTGTGTAGGATCTTTCAGATTTTATCAAATCTGGGATGGAATAAATTAAAAATTTTTATCCTATGCTATTTCAGATCTAATATCTATTAGATATAATTTTATTATCTAATATTTAAAATCTAAAATTAAATCTAAAAGTATAAGAAATATAGACATATCTCAAGGGTAATCTAATTACCCTGTAGATGATCGTAGCACTGTCTGAGGTTCTAATGTAGCCACACAAGCACCTGGCCTCTACCAGTATCCACTTAGGTAGGATCTAGAATGTCTTCTCCTCATGATTCTATGCTCCAAAAATCAGATCAATATCTGATTTGAAAGTACTTCAAAACTCCTTCTGAAGTTGGAGCAGCAGCCTATCGAAGATGTCCTGTAGCCTTCTGTTCCAAGCATCACCACACCTTGTACCTTTGCCAGATGAACGTCCAACTTCTTGGACGTGAAGAGGGGAGAAAGGAGAGTAGGGAGGACATGGAGAAGAGAGGAGGGGGTGGCAGCTAATGGATTTTTTGTATAAAACAAGTTCTATCTTGAAACCTTAGGTGCAGCAGGGTTTATATAGATCCTGTATGCTACGCAGTGCCACATCATTCGACCAATCAAAAAATTCTAATAAATTCTAAAAAAATTTTGATTGGTGGAGTGATATCATATAATCACATCAGATAAGAATCTCCATGCTCTCTCCTATGTTGGCATCAACATTGGATAAGCACAAATAAGGTGGCGCCAAAGAGTCCAAGTTTATCAGGACTCTTTGGTTCTTATCCACTTGGGGCGCCCACTTAAATCCAATTGAGCTCACACCATAATCTGATTATGGCACCCACTTTGAAGTGGTTTGGATATATGGACACTCTACAAAAATTTTCCAATGTATCCTCTTCAGTTTAAGACCCATATGTCAACTTTTGACAGATGTCCTAAAATAAAATTGGCAGGTGCTAGAAATTAGCAGGTGTTGTCTTAAATTCATCTCATGAATTAAGATAAGTCTTTTCTAAGCTGGATAAGCTTTAATTAGACTGAGAGAAAATTTTCAAAAGTTCTCTGGATGAGCTAGATCACATTAGGCTCAGTAGAGACAGAAAAGATTACACGGGGAGAAAGTTAGGCTCAATCGAGTGCTAGCACGATTTTCTTGAACCTAATTGGATCTTATCCAAATCAATTGGGGTAGCCTAATTGATGACATCCAGATCCTAACTCTTGTTTATGTGATTCAGTTAGGTTCAATTCTGTATGGTAATGAGACATGTCATGATCTCATCACCGACATCATCGAAACTCCTTTCGATGGACCAGAACTCTTCTGATTCAGACAATTAGAATGATCGATCATCAAAATCATTCTAATTGCTCTCAAAATCCACCAGTGACACCTAGCAGTATATGGTGGCAACCCATCAGAACTGAAGATGAACATCTTGGTGCAGCTACCTGTGTGATTGAGTTCCTTTATCATGAGTCCCGACTGAATTAGGGTTAAGGTGAACTCGTCAAACCCAACATAAGTCATATGAATCAATCGATCGATCCGAGTCCGATGTGAAACCCAATGGAAAATTTTTTTCTATTATTTTACTCTGCCATGGCCATGGGCTTAAGGACTCGATCTTTCGATCATCATAGGACTACTCCTCTCATCTACCAAGGTTGATAGATCCCATCTTGGTGTGATCTAGTTCCTACAATGGATATGCTACAGCCAACATACACCTCAAGATTCTGAATGGCTAGGAGATTGAGTTATGGTGTAGTAAACTATAACACACTCAAGGTGAACTATGGATGCACCTCAGGTCAAAGAACTAGACACACAACTGCAGCATCGAGCTAGTCATCGACGAGAAGGTAGACTTCCTTATGACTGCTCGAGGTGGTCACACTCAGTACTCTCATTCTCAACGAATACCTGTACTCTCACTCTGATGTCTCTACATCGTAGACTCAAGACTCATCTATCCTAAAGAAGTGATCGTACACCAACCTTCCGGATCGATCACCATCCTCGTGATGATCCTATGGTTAGGAGCAGTTTATGAGTTAGTTATATAAATTCATGCCTTAAATTTTCAACTCTTGAAAATATGAATTTATATTTTTACTAACTCAAAGGATGTATCACAGACACAATGTACACAATGTGATAGAAGAATAACCCTTTTATTCATTTATAGTCAAAATTACAAATTTGTCCTTAGTTCTGTACAGGAATGTGTCAGTCGATCTGGCATTTAGGGCACACATCTAACATCCATGACCTGCCATCTAGTTGGGACTCATGATAGAGGGACTGAACAATACGTTAACTACACCTAGAGGTTCATTTTAGTTCTACTAGATTGCCATTACATACTGCTAGGTGTCACTAATGGATTGTGAGAGCTCATTAGAGTTGTTCTGGATCGACAATCCTTGTTAAGTTAGAGTAGAATTATTCCGATCCATTGAAAAGAGTTTCAATGATACGATGATAGAGATCATTGTATGTCTCACTATCAGATAGAATTAAACCTATGAGGTCACACAACAAAGGGATTAGGTCTGAAATAAGTAATTGAGCTTATGAAGTATCAATTGGATTTAGAGAAATCTATTGGGTTCATGATAACCTTGCTAGCACATGATTGGATCCAATTCCTCTTTTCGTTGGGATTACTTATTTGATAAGTTAATTCTAACTTAATTATCTACTAATAATCTACATGAAAAAATTCATGAGACTTCAATTATTAGGTGTCCAAGGTTATGGATTACATAAATTAAGGGTGCAAATCCCTTATGAATCTCCTTGACAGTTATTATGGGGCGTCACCTTGATTTGATCAATTTGGATGTGTCCATTGATTAGAGGGTCTTTTGTTTTCATATGGGGCATCTCTTGGGTGTATTTTGGGGTGTCTAATTATGGATGCAAGGGCTCCAATTGTTAGCGCCTAATGGGCTTCCTAATGTAAGTTGGATAACTTAAGTTAATAGGAATCCTAATGCAAGTAGGACTTATATTATGAGATTGAATAAGATTCAATCCTTATGCCTATTTAAAGAGACCTTTCCTAAGGTCCCTAGAGCATCAAAACTAGCAGTCCCTCACACCCAAAGGCTCTTCCCATGCCCTCTCTTCCTCTCCCTTTCTCTCCTCTTGGGTGTTCTATACACCCCTTCTTTGGGATGCGCATCCCAAGGAGTTCCATGCCCAAAAAGTTTGGGTGCCTCTTCTTTGCTGATTTCTAATATTTGGTAGCAGCACATAGTAAGAAAAAACTCTAGAGAAGAGGAGAAGAAGAAGATCAAAGAGAAAGATCAAGTGTTGATCGCAATCTAGGCTTCGATCAGATTCAGCAGACTGAATTTTGGAGAATCAAAATTCAAATTAAAGAAGATTATTTCATACTAATCTCGAGTGGATACTCGTAGAGCTCGGATACTTGTGAGTCTAAGAGAGAGTCTCTTCTCTTCCAGATCTAGATTTGAAGAAAGAGATTGTGAAACAGGTTTGTGATTTAATCACAATCTAAATTTCAGTATATATCAATTTCAACATATGAAATAGATCCATGTGATTTTATATTTTTATGCATGTAAAATTTAGATTAAAAGTATTTTAATCTTATTCTTCACTGCAGTGTTTAGAAAATAAAAGTTTTGAAACACATATACATGCACCAAACTCTAAAATCCAACATATAGGACTTTATCCAATCTCCAAACAACTCATCCATAACAAATTATTTAGCTATCTACGTCTTCCTATAAGATGCCTTGCACTGCCATGTATTACGTACGTAAGCCTAATAGACTGATATGAATATGGATATCTCTATCTTAACTGATCCTCTAATGATATGGACAATCATGCATGCATTAAGCTGTGGATAATCTAACATCACATCTATATTCAAGCATGTGTGTGGGCCTTTATATATCGTAATCTTCCATCACTGCATCTTGATCCAAAAAAATTCATAAAAATGCCAACTGCAAGTATCAGACTGTTTACACATGATGCTTCATTAACCCTATCTGACTCGATGACTTTGAAATGATGGTGGGTGCGAATGGCATATTGTTTCACAGCACGTTGGACTTATTCTTTCGACTTGAATATCATTTTCTTTCTTAACTCTTTATTTTCATCAAAGAATGGATATTCTGACAATGCTCCATGGGATGCAGTCTCATCATCGTTGGATGCATCAACTAGCCCGAATTCAGAAACAAGGGATGCCTTGTATGCTGGGATATCCTCTTCTACACTAGACTCTTTACTATCACTGCTATCAGACTCTACATCATCATCCTCATCTTTATCATCGATAAGATTAGGATCATAATTAACAGTAGCTTCATTTTCAAATAAAATTGTATCGGCCATTGCGGTTCTCAATCCTCTAAATCCAGCATGTGTTGCATGTGGCTGATTAAGTGGTATAGGGTCATAAGATTCGTGCTCCACATGCTCCACGATAGCTGCCACATAACTAGAACTGATCCCCATATCATCAAATATGGTATTATATAGATATTGATATGCAAATTTTGCACCTACCATATACTGAAGACTATCAATTACAGATGCTGCTAGTCCACCAACGGTACATACAGGAGTACCTCCATACTCATATTCAGCTTCATCGATCATTGGAGCTGCATCAGGTAGAGATCACCCCATCCTCGATTATGCAAGTGGGACAGATACAGCTTGAGATACACTCACATGTTGTTCACCACCATCCAAAACTCCTACCACTATCGATTCAATAAACATTTCAATCGCACGAAAAGCCCTCTTTGATGGGATGCCCAAGATAGTGTTCGTGTTTTGATCATCTTCATTAGGTACAGTCAAATACTATCCAACAGTATGAATTGAAAATCTACATAGTAGAAAAACTCTACAGTGATTGGGATTCCATCCAGTGTGTTGCTCCTTAGATTGATTTTGATGATTACAAAGCAGTTGAAGGGGTACCAATGATTTTCACTTGAAAAAGACTTATTGCTCTTCAGGAGCAAAATTATAATTTTATCAAAACTCTGATTTGATAGTATCAAATGATAGAACAAAAGATTTGTGATCCAATGATAAAAATTTTATTGATTTTGGACTTGTATTTTGAAAGATATGCATGTTTAAAAATCATGAGTCGACCCATGAGTCAACTCATGGCACATGAGCTGTTTGGCACGCAGATTTTTTGGCTTGGCACAATCTGTGAGTCGACCCATGAGTCGACCCCCAAGACATGAGTCGACCCATGAGTCGACCCCTGCAGTTTTTAGGCCAAAAATCACAGAACCTTATTTTCTGATGATTCTCTGATATTCTTCCACAGAGATCGACCCATGAGTCGACCCCTGTGATGGGATTTCTCCGCAACGGTTAGTTTTTAACCCATTTTAAGTACTTTTAATGCTCATTTAATGTGGTCTAACGGCTCTATTTTCAGCCTAGAATATTTTTCACTATTTCTTGAAGCTATAAAAGGGACAAAAAGGTAGAAATCAACAACAAGATTCAAAGAGAGAGATTTTGAAAAAGAGATTTCAAGCAAACTTTTCAGCCCTAAGCAAGAGCTCATTCAAAGCTTTCAAGAAGTCTTTAATCCAAGCTCACCAACTCCTCAAGTGCATATTCAAGTCTCCAACCACCTTGAGAAAATCCAAAAAGGATCTTCTTCTCTTGAGTAAAGTGTATTTAAAGTCATATTCGCTCATTAAAGGAGCTTTCTTTGTACTTATTTGTGCTATTAATTGTTATACTCGGTTTGAGTGATTGTTTTTATTTTGAAGGGGTTTCAAAACAAGGAAAGGTTGATCCGAACCTAGAATCGGAGTGTATTGGGTTGGTTTGTACCCGTGAAATAAGTGGTCTAGCTTGGGATAGCTAAAGTCAGAGTTTCCGACGTTTGTATTCAGGTTGAATACAAGATTAGTGGATTGAAATTCCTAAGTAAGAGCTTGGAGAGTGGACGTAAGTGCAAGGTTGGCACGAACCACTATAAATCCTTTTGTTTGTTGTGTGTCTAATTGCTCTTCTTTATCTCTTCATTATTCTCTTGCATTCTTGCTCTTGCTATTAGCCTTGAATTAATTCTACTCACTCTATCTATTAAGCTTTGTCAAATATTTCTCACAAGTCATAAGTTAAGCTTAAAATTGTTAGAAACCCAATTCACCCCCCCTCTTGGGTTGCATAGCTGGGCAACAAGTGGTATCAGAGCCCGGTGCTCTAGCCCTTCTTTGATCTAAACAATCAAAGAGCCAAAGATCTATGGAAACTCATGTCGGCACTTCTCTAGCGAGGGGCAATCCACCAACCGACCTCCACTTTTCAATGGGTCTAATTACACCTATTGGAAAGCTCGGATGAAAATATTCATTCAAGCACTCGACTATGATATGTGGAGTATCATAGTGAACGGTCCTCACACACCCACTAAAATTATAGATGGTGAGGAATCAACCAAACCCGAGAAAGAATGGGATGAGGTTGATAAGAAGATGGCCCAATTAAATGCTAAAGCAATGAATATTCTTTATTGTGCTCTTGATGCAAACAAATTTAATCGCATTTCTACTTACTCATCTGCTAAAGAAATATGGGATAGGTTAGAAGTAACCCATAAGGGAACCAATCAAATAAAGGAGTCTAAAATCAACATGCTTGTGCATAAATATGAATTATTTAAAATGGAGCATGATGAGTCCATAACTGGAATGTTTACTCGCTTTACTGATATTATTAATAGTTTAAAGAGTCTTGGTAAGTCCTATACTAACAGTGAGCTTGTAAGAAAGATTCTCAGGTCCCTACCAAGAACTTGGGAAGCCAAAGTGACTGCCATCCAAAAAGCTAAGGACTTGAACATTCTATCCTTGGAAGAGCTTCTTGGATCATTGATGACTCATGAGCTGAGCATGAAGCAACATCAAGAGGAAGAAGTTAAAAAGAAAAGAACCATTGCCCTCAAATCCACAGCTCCACCAGATGAAGAAACTGATGACACTGAAGATGAAGAACAGGATGAAGAGATGGCACTCATTACCCGAAGATTCAAAAAATTTTTGAGAAAAAGGAAACAGGGGATGAGGAAGAGGCCATTCACAAAAGGAGAATAGAGCAAAGAAAAAGAGAAAGACCAACTCCTTATCTGCTACGAATGCAAGAAGCCGCGACACTTCAAATTCGAATGCCCACAACTGAAGAAAGATCCCAAGAAGTATAAGAAAAGGCCATGATGGCCACTTGGAGTGCGAGTGATGACTCAAGCTCCGATGAGAAAAACTCAATCGAACAAGCCAACCTGTGCCTTATGGCACACGAAAATGAGGTAATTTCTGAACCTCCTAGTGACTTTACATTTGAAGAATTACATGAAGCTTTCTATGATTTAGTTGATAAATTAAAGAAACTAGGAATGAAGAACAAAGAGCTAAAATTAAAAAATCAATCTTTATTGAAACAAACTGAAAATATTTCAATTAGAAATCCACCCTGCTTCAAGAAAATCAAAGCTTAAAGAATGAAATTGCCAAGCTAAAACCAATAGTAGAAAAGTTCACCTTGAGTTCAAATAAACTCAATATGATTCTTGATAATCAAAAAGCCGTGTATGATAAGGTTGGACTTGGCTATAACCCCTTGAAGAAATAAAAATATTTGAAAAATATTTATGTAAACTCTTTAAGTAACAAGTCTTCTAATATAACTTACTTCAAATGTGGTAGAGTAGGACATAAGTCATACACTTGCTTCTCTAACAAGTCTGCAAACTCAACTATAAAGAAAATATGGGTTTCAAAAGAAACCATTATGACTAACCAAAAAGGACCCAAGAAAGCTTGGGTACCTAAAACAAAAACTTGACTTTTGCTTGCAGGTGTGTCTAGCATCCCAAGGAGGAAACAGAAAATGATATCTTGACAGTGGATGCTCGAGACACATGACTGGTGATGAATCCCAATTCATCACTCTTGATGCTAAGGATGGATGGATGGTCACCTTTGGAGACAATGGCAAAGGAAAAGATCATCGGTATAAGTACATTGGTATCACTCCCTCCAAATACATTGAAAATATTTTGTTAGTAGATGGTTTAAAGCATAACTTACTAAGCATTAGTCAATTTTGTGATAAAGGATATAAGGTTATTTTTGAATCATCTATTTGCATTGTAACTAGTCCTATTAATGATGGCATTAAATTTATTGGACATAGGCATGGTAATGTTTATATGGTAGATTTAAATGATTTAGCCAAAATAAGCATGCAATGCCTAGTATCCTTGAATGCTAAAATTAATGAGACTAGTTGGCTTTGGCATCGCAGACTTGCACACATTAGCATGCATTTTCTTTCAAATTAATTAAGAAAGAATTAGTTCTTGGTTTGCCAAAACTGAATTTTGAAAAGGATAGAATTTGTGATGCATGCCAACTAGGTAAACAAATAAGAGTTTCATTTAAATCCAAAAATATTGTTTCAACCTCTAGACCTTTAGAGCTTTTGCATATGGACTTATTTGGACCTACTAGAACCACTAGTCTAGGAGAAAAAAATATGGTTTTGTAATTATAGATGATTACTCTCGTTTTACTTGAGTTTTCTTTTTAGCACACAAAGATGAAACTTTTCATGTTTTCACTAAATTTTATCGAAAAATCACTAGTGAGAAAGGATTTTCAATTCAAAATATTCGAAGCGATCATGGAACTGAATTTGAAAATCAAGACTTTGAAAATTTTTGTGATGAAAAGAGAATTGGCCATAACTTCTCTGCTCCTAGGACACCCCAACAAAATGGGGTAGTAGAAAGGAAAAATAGAACCTTAGAAGAAATGGCCCGTACCATACTTTGTGAAAGCAACCTTCCAAGATATTTTTGGACGGAAGCAATCAACACAGTATGTTACATTTTAAATCGTGCTTTGATTAGACAAATTTTAAAGAAAACCCCCTATGAGCTTTGGAAAGAAAGAAAACCTAATATTGCTTATTTTCATATTTTTGGTTGCCGATGTTTTGTATTAAATAATGGTAAAGAAAGACTTAGAAAATTTGATGCAAAATTAGATGAAGCAATCTTTCTTGGTTACTCCTCTACTAGTAAAGCTTTTAGAGTTTTTAACAAAAGAACTTTAGTAGTAGAGGAGTCCATACATGTTGTCTTTGATGAATCTAACGATCTTCCTTCAAGAAAGAATGAAGGTGTTGATGATGCAGATCCTCTTATAGAAGGAATGAAGGAGATCACTCTGAAAGATTCAACAATTCAAGAGGATGAGGAACATGAAGACAAACAGGATGAGGAAGGTGAAGAACATCAAGAACAACCTCAAGGTATAAATGACCTACCCAAAGAATGGAGGTATGTTCACAATCACCCTAAGGAGCTAATTATTGGTGATCCTATGCATGGGGTAAAAACTCGTTCTTCACTTAGAGATGTATTTAATCATTATGCTTTTGTATCTCATCTTGAACCAAAAACTATTGAAGAAGCTGAAAATGATTATAATTGGATTAATGCAATGCAAGAGGAACTTAATCAATTTGAAAGAAATAATGTATGGACTTTAGTATCAAGACCTAAAAATTATTCAATAATTGGCACAAAATGGGTCTTTAGGAACAAATTAGATGAACATGGAAATGTAATAAGAAATAAAGCAAGATTGGTTGCTAAAGGTTATAATCAAGAAGAAGGAATTGATTTTGATGAGACCTTTGCACCTGTTGCTAGATTAGAGGCCATTAGACTTCTACTTGCATATGCTTGCTTTATGAAATTTAAATTATTTCAAATGGATGTCAAAAGTGCATTTTTGAATGGATATATTGCTGAAGAAGTCTATGTAGAACAACCCTCAGGATTTGAAAATCATACTTTTTCTAATCATATTTTTAAATTAAATAAAGCTCTATATGGATTAAAACAAGCACCTAGGGCTTGGTATGATAGGCTAAGCAAATTTTTACTAAATAATGATTTTTCAAGAGGTAATGTAGACACAACCCTCTTTATTAAAAGAAATCAAAATGATATGTTAGTTATACAAATTTATGTTGATGACATTATTTTTGGGTCTACTAATGAATCTCTTTGTCAAGACTTTGCTAAGCTCATGCAGGGGGAGTTCGAGATGAGCATGATGGGAGAACTTACTTTCTTCCTCGGACTTCAAATCAAACAAACAAAAGAAGGAATCTCCATCACCCAAAGCAAATACACCAAAGAATTACTCAAAAGATTTGGAATGGAGAACTCCAAAGCAATTGGCACACCCATGAGCCCCTCATGTAAGCTTGACAAGGATGAAGAAGGTAAATGTGTAGACTTAAAATACTATAGAGGTATGATTGGCTCTCTATTATATTTAACTGCAAGTAGGCCTGATATCATGTTTAGTGTTTGTTTATGTGCTAGATTTCAATCTAATCCTAAAGAATCTCACTTGAATGCTGTTAAAAGAATCCTTAGATATTTAAATGGTACTCAAACTCTAGGATTATGGTATTCTAAGGACTCACTAATTGATTTATTAGGATATTCAGATGCTGATTTTGCTGGATGTAGATTAGATAGAAAAAGCACTAGTGAAACTTGCCAATTTCTTGGAGTTAACCTAATCTCCTGGTTTAGCAAGAAACAAAATTCGGTAGCACTGTCTACGGCTGAGGCCGAATACATTACAGTCGAAAGTTGTTGTGCTTAAATCTTATGGATTAAGCAACAACTCGAAGACTTTGATATCAAACTTAGTGAAACATCTATAAGATGTGATAACACTAGTACCATAAATCTAACTAAAAATCCAATTCAACATTCAAGGTCTAAACATATTGAAATAAGACATCATTTTATAAGAGAACATGTTCAAAACAAAGATATAATTCTTGAATATGTTTGCACTGAAAATCAATTAGTTGATATCCTTACAAAGGCCCTTAGTGAGGATAGATTCTATGAAATTAGGAGAAATCTAGGAATTCTTGATCCTTGTGCCTAAATGTTTCTCCAATTCCAAGAAATCAATGTCAAAATTTCTTTGAGCTCAATTTTTATCATCTCTCTTGGACCTAAAAGCTCAAGATTATCATTCTCACAACTTGTCATTGAGCAAAATTTCTTCTCCCAAAATTTTAAATTTTTTCAAAATTTATTCATATTTTTTCTAAAATTTTGTGAATCATGAGTCGACCCCCTAGGGTCGACCCAATGGCATACTTGAAATTCTTGGCCAACTTCCCACGGATTCTTTTCTTTTTAACTTAAAGCCCGTTCATGAGCCGACCCCTTCTTCTTCTTCATCTTCCTCCCTCCAAGACTCATCGTCCTCATCTTCATTCTCTCCAAAACCAAGGATTTAGCCCAAGATCATTCTCCCTTCACATCTCCATCTCAAATCACCCCTTGGGAAAAGAGCTTCTCGCATCTTTCTCCCTTAATTGAAGCGGTTGGAGCGTGCCCTAGCTTCCACCGTTCTTCTCAAAATCATCATTTCTCTCTGCCAAAATCTCTTTCCATCCTCTAGTAACCTTCCTTCTCCTCACCCATTTGATCTTCCGAGTCTCCCTGCCTGCTCTTGTGGTGAGAATGGCCCCAAAGATGAAACTCCCTCAAAGAAGAAAATCAGTCCGTGCGCTGGAAGAAGGCGTCCGCAGAAAAAGGCAAGCTTCTCAGACCTCCTCTGCTCCCATTCCAGCTTCAGCATCTGCACCAGGTCCCTCTCAGTCTCCTCTTAGCTCTAGCAAAATTTTCTCTCTGACAGAAAGGTAGAAACCAGCAAGAATGTGGACTTTAGATTCTTTGAAAAAGAAGGTTTCTCCTTTGGTTCAAAGATCAAAAATCAAGGTTGGAGATTTTACTGTTCTCTCAAGAAAGTTACATATGTAGATTTGGTTAGAGAGTTTTATCTGAATCTGCACTATGGCAATGGAACAGTAACTTCTACTGTTAAGGGAATTGATATCTGCTTAGATCCTATTATTTTGGGAGAGATTCTGTATTTGCCCTGTGAGAGATATTCTAACATGGAACTCCCAGTGAAGGAAGAAGGGATCAATGTAATTTTAGGAGAAACTTACTCGGAAAGTCTAAATAAATTAGAAGCCAAGATCTTGTCAATTGAAATGAGAATTCTACATCAATTAGTGACAAAGCTTTTCTTCCCGAGAAGTGGTAGACATGACCTCCTTTCTGGCCGAGATATATGTATAATGTTTCATGTGATCACCCAAACCCCCTTAAACCTCCCTGCTTTAATGATTGAGGCCATGAGAGAAACACTGAATAGATCCAAGGCACATCTGCCTTTTGGTATGGCCCTCACACTAGTATTCAGGAGGTTTGGAGTTAGCTTTGAGGGGGAGGCATCTGCTAGGCTTTCTCACGCTGATACCATCAACCAACACACTCTGCACCACATGGGATTCACTAGGATTGATGGTGGTTGGATCAAGGGTACAGAAGAAAGAGCTGAGGAGAGAGCTGAGGACAGAATTGAGGACAGAGCTGAGGAAGAAGGTTCCTCATCACCTCTCCATGACTTCAGGGCAGCATCTCCAGACATCTAGTTTGTTTCAGATCCAGAGGCTGGCCCTTCAGAGTCCACCAGGAGGTACACACCAATTCAGCAGCCAGACAGCAGAGCACCTCCTTCAGAGTTCAGATTGGCTGATGATCAGATTGAGCAGATTTCTCAGCGTGTGGCTTCCTTGCTTTCTCGTCAGTGGAGCACTTCTGCATTTGCATCGGGATCCATATCATTAGATACATCTGATCAGACCTTAATCCTCCATATCTCCACTGTATTTCAGATGATCTCAGATCAGTCTGTTCGGATTCAGCAGCTCGAAGATTACATTTTGAGACTGACTGGGAGAGTACTTGACTTGCAGGGGCAAGTCTTAGCTTTGGCCCATCCTTAGCCACAGGAGTGCACTATTGAGGTCACAGACCTAACAGAGGAGGCTGGCAGACTCAGAGGTGTATTGGAGGGTGGATTTGATTTCTTGAGGAGAGAGATCAGAGGCTCTAGTGAGCATGCTTCTACACAGTTCACTGCACTGCTTCAGTCTGTTTCAAGAGCTCTGAACGTTCTTGATTCCATCAGGCTCTCTCTTGCAGTCCAGTCTTTGGCCTCTGAACGTTCTCAGCCTTCAGGATCATCTCGCCTACCTACTCGTGCCAGCACCTCCACTCGTGATAGAGGCAGATGGGGTAGAGGATGAGTCCTTGATCGTGATCCATCATCTCCCCACCCCATCTCTGATACATCTGATTCTGATCCATAGAGTCATGAGCTCTATTAGATCCTTGTTGATTAGTCATGTCTGTTGTTCTTTCTAGGATTTGTCTCTTGGGCCATGTAATGATGTTAACTAGTTGACTTTTATATTATGGAATATGTATTGAAACAACTATGGTATCAATCATCTTTTAATTATATATCTACTCTTTGTAATGGTATCAATCATCTTTTGATTATATCTACTCTTTGTTGCTATTTCATATCTATGGTACTCAATGGCATATTTTGTTTTATGATTGCTGTATTCAGGGAGAGTAAACATTAATGATTAGCACAAGAAGTTTGAAGAAACACTAAAGAGAAAATGTATTCAAAAAAAGAGGGGGAGTTAACAATGTTTGATGATGTCAAAAAGGGGGAGAAATTAAAGAAAAGTATCAAAAGCAAGATTATTAAATGACTTAAAAATACAATGAGTGAATTGCTAAGCAAAAGTATCAAAAGAGAGATAAATACAAAATTTAAAAATAAAATGAGTGAATTGGGAGAAATTAACAAGATTGCTAACAAAATGAATGAATTGCTAAGCAAAGCAAATGAGCAACCTTTAAAATTACTTCTTAGATATGCTCTGATATGCTTTAAAATTAGACATGCTCTGATACATCTTAAAATATTGACATACTCTGATATACTTTAAAATTAATTCTTAGACATGCATTGATACACTTAATTATTAAACATACTCTGATACTAAAACTAAATAATCAAATGAGAATGAGCAAATTTTCAAGATGCTAAGAAATTTGAAAAACAAGCAAATGAGATATTTTCAAACACGCAATTTTCAAATCCTAATGTAAATTCTGCTTTGCTCTGATAACAAAAATAAATTTTCTACTCTGATACCTAAATCACATAATCAAATGAGCAAATTTTCAAATCATTAAGCAATGGGCAAATTATTTATGCAAATGGGCACATGTATCACATGCCAAAAGAATCAATCTTCTTTTCAAGTAAATGCACTTATAAGTTGGTAGTAAATCTCCTATTTATCTTCAAACTACCTATAATGCATTTCATTCCTTTAAAATTCATGATCATTGATTCATATATGAATGCTTTTGTTCAAGTGTTTTGTCATCATCAAAAAGGGGGAGATTGTTGCTCCTTAGATTGATTTTGTTGATTACAAAGCAGTTGAAGGGGTACCAATGATTTTCACTTGAAAAAGACTTATTGCTCTTCAGGGACAAAATTATAATTTTACCAAAATCCTGATTTGATAGTATCAAATGATAGAACAAAAGATTTGTGATCCAATGGTGAAAATTTTATTAATTTTGGACTTGTATTTTGAAAGATATGCATGTTTGAAAATTATGAGTTGACCCATGAGTCAACTCATGGCACATGAGCTGTTTGGCACGCAGATTTTTTAGCATGGCACAACCTGTGAGTCGACCCATGAGTTGACCCCCAAGGCATGAGTCGACCCATGAGTCGACCCCTGCAGTTTTTAGGCCAAAAATCACAGAACCTTATTTTCTGGTGATTCTCTGATGTTCTTCCACAGAGGTCGACCCATGAGTCGACCCCCAGGCATGAGTCGACCCATGAGTCGACCCCTGTGACGGGATTTCTTCACAATGGCTAGTTTTTAACCCATTTTAAGTATTTTAATGCTCATTTAATGTGGTCTAACGGCTCTATTTTCAGCCTAGAATATTTTTCACTATTTCTTGAAGCTATAAAAGGGACAAAAAGGTGGAAATCAACAACAAGATTCAAAGAGAGAGATTTTGAAAAAGGGATTTCAAGCAAACTTTTCAGCCCCAAGCAAGAGCTCATTCAAAACTTTCAAGAAGCCTTTAATCCAAGCTCACCAACTCTTCAAGTGCACATTCAAGTCTCCAACTACCTTGAGGAAATCCAAAAAGGATCTTCTTCTCTTGAGTAAAGTGTATTTAAAGTCATATTCGCTCATTAAAGGAGCTTTCTTTGTACTTATTTGTGCTATTAATTGTTATACTCGGTTTGAGTGATTGTTTTTGTTTTGGAGGGGTTTCAAAATAAGGGAAGGTTGATCCGAACCTAGAATCGGAGTGTATTGGGTTGGCTTGTACCCATGAAACAAGTGGTCTAGCTTGGGATAGCTAGAGTCGGAGTTTTCGACGTTTGTATTCGGGTTGAATACAAGATTAGTGGATTGAAATTCCCAAGTAGGAGCTTGGGGAGTGGACGTAGGTGCAAGGTTGGCACCAAACCACTATAAATCCTTTTATTTGGTGTGTGTCTAATTGCTCTTCTTTATCTCTTCATTATTCTCTTGCATTCTTGCTCTTGCTATTAGCTTTGAATTAATTCTACTCACTCTATCTATTAAGCTTTGTCAAACATTTCTCACAAGTCATAAGTTAAGCTTAAAATTGTTAGAAACCCAATTCACCCCCCCTCTTGGGTTGCATAGCTGGGCAACACAGTGACAGTATAGCAGACTCACACAAGTTCTTGGTATATTCGTTACAGTCCACCATGATCTTCTAAATCCTTCCACCATCATAATATACACCATTAGCGTCACGATTGATCCTCCCATCCCAATAGAAGATAACAATGACAAAATTTGGATCCATTTTGTTAAAAATTATTATGAGAAGTACTGCATGAACATATAAACAGATGGTCACTAGGAGGAAGTACTTAACATTTAAAATGGCTTACATAATAAATGCATTCTATCACCGTCTAATAGGTAAAGTTAGATTCTATCTCATTTAGAAATTACATTAATTCTATAGATAATTATAGTAATCAAATGATGCGCAATAGGGATTGAAAGAAATTTCTACAGTACTTCTCCTTAGTTCTTCCCACACGACTGAAGATGTGTGAGGAGAACTAAAGAAAAATGTTGTCCGAAATTTTTTCCGAACCCTCTGTATATTGTTTGATTACTGTAATTATCTATAGAATTAATTACAATTCTCAAATATCCAAACTAGACAGTCAATTGATCAATATATATAATTCTCTCATCCGTACAAAGATGGAGAGAAGGTTCCTAACAAAGAGTATGAATACTGGTACTGTCAAGACCAGTTAATCCTACTTGCCATCATTGCCTCAACAAGTTTTTCTGTTATAAGCACAGTGGTCAATGCCAATACCTCTGCTGAAGCATGGAAAAAGCTACAGACTTCTTTTGCTAATAAATCACCTACTCGGATTCTTTCTCTTAAAGATCGACTGTCACAAACCAAAAGAGAAAACAAAACAGTAAGTGACTACCTCTTGTTTATGAAGAATATTGCTGATGAGCTTGCCCTTTGTGGTGATCCTATTTCAGATATAGATCTTGTGGTGCATATTCTAAATGAAATTGGTCCAGAATACCGTGATATAGCTGCTGCTGTGCATGCTTGTGACTATCTGACCTCCTTTGAAGAGTTACAAGATAAGCTTTTGGCTCATGAAGTATACCTGCACCGTATAGATCCTCAAACAGATTCAGTTCCTCTCACAGCAAATTATGCCAAGAAGTATGGCAATTCAAAACACTCCAAAGGCTCCTATAATCATGGAGGACAATCTTCTGCTTATCCCAACTCAAAAATATATTAGCCTGCTCCTTTAAAATTTGGTGCTCAGCCCACCTATCAAAAGCACAATACTAATAGGTCTGTAGATCCAAAACCTGTTTGTCAGTTCTGTGATAAACCCGATCATACAGTCAGGCAGTGTTACAAGGCTCATGATTATTTCAAAGAATATTTTAGTCAGCATCCTGTGGCTAACTATGCTGCCACCAATCCTTCTCCTGACCAAAACTAGATCATGGACACAGGGGCCTCTCATCATGTCACCAATGACTTGCGTAATTTATCTCTGCATTCTGCCTATGAAGGTTTAGACGAATTAACAATTAGTGATGGCTCAGGTTTGGCTATAACCCATATTGGTTCTGCTACTCTAAATTTTTTCAGAAAATCTTATACTCTTTCAGATACACTGTGTTCCCAAAATTCAATCCAATCTTATTTCTGTATCTCAATTGTGCAAAACCAATAATGTCTCAATTGAGTTTTTCTCTGATTTCTTTCTTGTCAAGGATCTCTTCACAGGGGCGACAATTACAAAAGGCAATCTTAAACACAATCTCTACAATCTGCCTGTTTCTTCCTTAGTGTCATCACCAACAGCGTTTATCAGTGTTCATGCATTTTCCAGTTCTTGGCACCAGCGTTTGGGTCATCCAGCTTTCAAGATCTTGAGTCATGTTCTTTCTAAGTTTCAATTGCCAGTAGGGTCTAGTTCTCAGTCTGAGTTAGTTTGTAATTCCTGCAAATGTAATAAAAGTCATCGTCTTTCCTTTGGTGTATCTAGTTTGCATAGCACTCGTCCGTTGGAACTTGTGTATTCTGATTTATGGGGCCCTGCTTCTATTAAGTCAATTGATAGTTTTTCTTATTATGTCATCTTTGTTGATCACTTTATTAAATATGTGTGGTTTTACCCCCTTAAGCAAAAATCTGATCTCTTTTCCATATTTTCTACATTTAAAAATTTGGTAGAGAATGCTTCCTGTTGGTGCAAAAATCCGCCTGCGCCGGAGAAGCTGGAGTCGAGGGAGTCGCGGTCGCCGTCGGGACCTGCAAAAGAAGTCTAAACCGGAGGTGGGGTTGCTCCGGCAAGACCCTCCGACGCTCAAGTCAGTTCTCTGCCTCAACAAGAATGGAGTGCTCGAACGAAAATTTTAGCAGAGTTTCTAGATAAAAATGAGAGCTTAGCCTATAACGTATCTGGGGTCCCCCCTTTCATAGGCGGAGGGAGAAACAGACTGATAGCTATATCTGTAACCGTCTAGTCGTGGGCTGTCCAGGGTCAGGCGGAGTTTGTTGCGAAGAGTAGTGGAGTAGACCCGTGGCTATCACCGAAGCGTGCCACGTGGAGTCTGCCGCAGGGAGTGGAGCGGCGTCCGTTGTCGCGACTTGCCAGAGGATGGAAGAATCGTGTGGTATCCATCGCAGGAAGTGGAGCAGGATCGTGGGCATCATAGCAGTCTGTCAGGGAGTAATGGAGCCGTGCGGAATCCGTCGCAGGAAGTGGAGCAGGATCGTGGCCGTTGCTGCGTCATGCCAGGGAGTGCAGATCTGTCGGCTGAAGTTCGGCTGGAGCATCTGGCGAAGAGGGGTGGTTAGCTATCCATTTGAGAGGAGCCCAGAGTCTGGCTCCCGTAAGAGTCCGGACGAAGTCTTCCTTTAGCCGGAGTCGGGACGAGGCCCGGCTCCCGTAGGGGTCCGGACGGAGTCTTCTTGCAATTAAAGTCAGGGGCGAAGTCCGGCTCCTGTAGGAGTCCGGATGAAGCTTACCAGCGGTTGAAGTTGGTGATGGAGCCCGGCTCCCGTAGGAGTCCGGGCGGAGTCTGCTTGCGGTCGGAGTTGTGGGTGGAGTCTGGCTCCCGTAGGAGTCCGGACGAGGTCTGTCTGCAGCCGGAGTCGGAGATGAGGCCCGGCTCCCGTAGGGGTCCGGGCGGAGTCTTCCTGCAATTAAAGTCAGGGGCGAAGTCCGGACGAAGCTTATCAGCGGTTGAAGTTGGCGACGGAGCCCGGCTCCCGTAGGAGTCCGGGCGGAGTCTGCTTGCAATTGAAGCTGGCGACGGAGCCCGGCTCCCGTAGGAGTCCGGGCGGAGTCTTCCTTGCAGTTGAAGTTGGTGACGGAACCTGACTCCCGTAGGAGTCCGGGTGGAGTCTACTTGCAGTTGAAGTTGGTGATGGAGCCCGGCTCCCGTAGGAGTCCGGGCGGAGTTTGCTTGCAGTTGAAGTTGGTGACGGAGCCCGGCTCCCGTAGAAGTCCGGGCGGAGTCTGCTTGCGGTCGGAGTTGTGGGCGGAGTCCGGCTCCCGTAGGAGTCCGGACGAGGTCTGTCTGCAGCCGGAGTCGAGGACGAGGCCCGGCTCCCGTAGGGGTCCGGGCGGAGTCTTCCTGTAATTAAAGTCAGGGGGCGAAGTCTGGCTCCCGTAGGAGTCCAGACGAAGTATACCAGCGGTTGAAGTTGGTGACGGAGCCCGGCTCCCGTAGGAGTCTGGGCGGAGTCTGCTTGCGGTCGGAGTTGTGGGCGGAGTCCGGCTTCCGTAGGAGTCCGGACGAGGTCTGTCTGCAGCCGGAGTCGGGGATGAGACCCGACTCCCGTAGGGATCCGGGCGGAGTCTTCCTGCAATTAAAGTCAGGGGCGAAGTCCGGACGAAGCTTACCAGCGGTTGAAGTTGGCGACGAAGCCCGGCTCCCGTAGGAGTCCGGGCGGAGTCTGCTTGCAATTGAAGCTGGCGATGGAGCCCGGCTCCCGTAGGAGTCCGGGCAGAGTCTTCCTGCAATTAAAGTCAGGGGCGAAGTCCGGCTCCCGTAGGAGTCCGGGCAGAGCTTACCAGCGGTTGAAGTTGGTGACGGAGCCCACCTCCCGTAAGAGTCCGGGCGGAGTCTGCTTGCAGTTGAAATTGGTGACGGAGCCCGGCTCCCGTAGGAGTCCGGGCGGAGTCTGCTTGTGGTCGGAGTTGTGGGTGAAGTCCGGCTCCCGTAGGAGTCCGGACGAGGTATGTCTACAGCCGGAGTCGGGGACGAGGCCCGGCTCCCGTAGGGGTCCGGGCGGAGTCTTCCTGCAATTAAAGTCAGGGGCGAAGTCCGGACGAAGCTTACCAGCGGCTGAAGTTGGCGACGGAGCCCGGCTCCCGTAGGAGTCCGGGCGGAGTCTGCTTGCAATTGAAGCTGGCGACGGAGCTCAGCTCCTGTAGGAGTCCGGGTGGAGTCTTCCTTGCAGTTGAAGTTGTGAGCGGAGTCCGGCTCCCGTAGGAGTCCGGACGAGGTCTGTCTGCAGTCGGAGTCGGGGACGACTCGTGAGGGTTAATCCCATTGAGAACTTCGGCTGAGGGTATTTTATACCCAACACCTTCAATACCAAAATTGTTCATGTTTACTCAGATGGTGGTGGTGAATATCAAAAGCTCAAAAGTTTCTTTCAAACTCATGGAATTTCTCATTTTCAAACCCCACCATATACACCCCAGCATAATGGTTCTGCAGAACGCAGACATAGACATATAGTTGAAAGGGGTTAACCTTATTACACCAAGCATCTTTACCTTCCAAATTTTGGACTTATGCCTTTAAGACTGTTGTATATCTTATTAATAGACTTCCCACACCACTGCTTGGTCTTGTTTCCCCATTTGAAAAGTTGTTTAAAAAAATTCTCAATTATCTTCATTTAAAAATATTTGGTTGTTTATGCTATCCTTGTCTTCGCCCCTATGACAAATCCAAATTTGATTCTAAATCTATCTCGTGTCTTTTTCTTGGCTATCCCTTGTATCAGAGTGCTTATCTCTGCCTTGACTTGGTCTCTCATAGGATATACACTTCATGGCACGTAGTTTTTATTGAAAATCAGTTTCCTTTTTCAACTCAAACTCCTGCTACCTTAGAGTCCAAAAGTTGGTATGATATCTCATCTTCTCCTAACTCTCCTACACATTATCATGTGCCTTTCTCTCACGATTGTGACTTCCTGTCATCATCTCTTACTAACTCAGATATGCTATCTCGATCTCCTCTAGCTACTCAAGTCCCTGCCACTCAACCTAAAACAGCAGCTTCTTCACGAGATCCAATTCCTCCCAATGTCTCACCCCCTGCTCCTTCACCATTACCTTCTCAGCGCACTCACTCTATGACTCACTCTTAAAATAATATCTTCAAGCCTAAAATTTTGAATCTTGCCACCAAACATCCCCTTCCAGAGTCTGTAGAACCTACTTGTGTTTCCCAAGCTTTGAAACATCCTCAATGGAGTGAGGTAATGTCTATGGAATTCAATGCTCTTCTTAATAATGGAACTTGGAAGCTAGTTCCACCTCAACCTTCTCAGAATGTCATTGGGTCTAAGTGGATATTCAAAATTAAATGAAATTCTGATGGGTCAGTATCTCGTTACAAAGCAAGATTGGTTGCTAAAAGGTATAATCAATGCCCTGGTATTGATTTTACTGATACCTTCAGTCCGATGATCAAGCCAACAACTATTCGCATTGTTCTCAAGTAGCAGTATCTCATGGGTGGTCCATCACCCAACTTGATGTTAACAATGCTTTTCTGCATGGTCCTCTCATAGAGAAAGTTTACATGAAGCAGCCTACTGGTTTTGTAGATTCATCTAAGCCAAGTTATGTTTGTGAACTTGTCAAAGCCATATACGGTCTCAAACAAGCCCCCCAAGCATGGTACATGGCATTGAAACAGTTTACTTTAGCTTGTGGCTTTATGCAATCTCAGTCTGATAATTCTTTGTTTATCTACAACCACAGTTCTATCTGTTGCTATTTTTTAGTCTACGTGGGTGATCTGTTGCTTATAGGGAATGATACCAACTTCATCAGAGACTTTGTTTTCAAACTTGGCAAGCAATTTTCTTTGAAAGATCCTGCGCCACTCAATTCTTTCTTGGGAGTAGATGTTGATTCTAGCAATGATGGTCTCTTCTTGTCTCAACATCATTATATTCGTAATCTTCTCTCTCAGGCCCACATGAAAAGTGCTAAAGAAGTATCTACTTCTCTTGCTGCCAATTATTCTTTAACCAAAAATTCATCTACTGAACATGTTGAAGATGTTTCTTCCTACAGAAAGTACATTGGTGCTCTCAGTATCTCTCACTGACTCGTCCAGATATCTCATTCTCAGTTAATAAACTTGCTCAGTTTATGCATTCACCATCGACAGATCATTCAAATGCTCTCAAGCGCTTGTTTCAGTATCTTAAAGGTACACTGCATCATGGCTTGTTTATTAAACCACACTCTTCCCTATCCCTACATGCGTTCTCTGATGTAGACTGGGCAGGAGACCCAAATGATCATACCTCTACATCTGCATATGTTCTCTTTTTGGGACACACTCCTATATCTTGGAGCTCAAAAAAACAAAAAACTATGGCTAGGTCATCTACTGAAGCAGAGTACAGGGCAGTTGCTTCTACAGCCTCTGAAGTTTTATGGGTTCAGTCACTTCTAACTGAGTTGGGACACAAGCCTTCTACTCCTACAATATTTTGTGACAATATTGCAACTACTTATACATGTCACAATCCTGTCTATCATTCTAAAATGAAGCATATCTCCATTGACATTCATTTTGTACGTGATTTGGTCCAAAAGGGTGTTCTATGTGTCTCTTATGTTTCTTCCAAAGATCAGCTTGCAGACATGCTGACCAAGTCTCTGTCAAGACAATCTTTTCAGCATAATAGATTCAAGTTAGGAATGCTGGATGGCACCCCTATCTTACGGGGGCGTATTAAGGATGTTCAAAATTCAAAATAACATTCAGTTATCTGATATAGTTTTACTAGTTCGAATACT
Source organism: Elaeis guineensis (assembly GCF_000442705.2). Lineage (NCBI taxonomy): Eukaryota > Viridiplantae > Streptophyta > Magnoliopsida > Arecales > Arecaceae > Elaeis > Elaeis guineensis. Next base: position 32,875,055 of record NC_025998.2, read on the forward strand.
CTTATCTGTTGTATTGAATATTTTCTGTTATCAATATCTTAGAAAATCTTACTGTAACTAATGATGATGTATTATTTATACTTGTGACTTAATGAAAAACAATGAAACTTTTCCCAGTCATATTTTCCTTTCAGCACCAACATCCAGCGAACTGGCAGTCCAGGTATGTTGCCCGGAGATATAACCTAAGAAAGAGTTGGGGGGGGTCGGGGTGTGTGGTGGTTTGGTGGTGGGATCATGAGTGTATGCAACAAGAATAATGAGTTGGTATACTAGAATTTAAATACAAAGAAGTAAGCAAGTAAAGTCACACACACAAATAGTAAATTTTATAGTGGTTTGGTGTCAATCCAACACCTACATTCACTCCTCAAGAAGTTCTCTTAAGAATTTCACTATAATCACTAAGATTATAATAAGATTGTTTTAGCGAGATCACAATCTTAATCCGATTGATTTTGTGGGGTCATCAACCAAAATCTATCCTTAAGTCACTCCTTAGCTTGTACTAATCTAATTCAAGGCTTGGATGAGCCTATCCCCCAAATTTCAATCCCTATTGAAATTTGAAATACAGAAATTGTAAGTATAAAAATTTAAATATAATTGCAAACTCCTTTAATGAGCTGATGTAGAAACAATGATGTCCAGGTTGAGAGGTTAAGAAGCTCTCTTTGAAGCTGAAGCTCTCTTCTTTCTCTTGAGGAAGATTTGAATTCTCAACAATGGGAGTGGTTGAAGTGGAGTGAATGCTCTTGAATACTCTTTTGAAGGTAGAACACACTTTTTGAATGATTCTCAGATTTTCTCTCTTGTTTTGGTCTTTCTTGTGTTCCCCTTGCTTTAATAATCATTTAGAATCCCTCTAATCCAAGTTGAGAACACTAAAGTTGGATTTATAGTCATTGGAGCTCGAGAAATGGCCATTTGAAACCTCCTGAATCAATTCTGTACTTTCTAAAAACTAGCTGCTACTGTTGTCAGAGCCTGTCGAGTCGACTCGAGTAAATCTTGAGTCGGCATATTCTTGAGTCGGCTCGAGTGAGTTGTTCAAAAAACCATCTCTCTCTCCTTTGAGATAAAGTCGACTTGAACAGTGCTAGAGTCGGCTCATACCTGTGCCGGTGTCATACTATGTGCCAAAGTTGACTTATCCTGTGCTTAAGTCGACTCAAGATCTATGTCAAACTTTGAATTGTTTCAGAGTTGGCTCTAGGGATATTTGAGTCGGCTCAAAATTTGTGCCAAGTACTGAATGCATGCTTGAGTTGGCTAAAATCCTTACTCAGTCAGCTCAATATCCTATTTCTTCAAGATATTGCTTGGCTTGGTCTCTTAAATCTTCATTCTCCGAACTTTTCATTCAAAATCCTTGAGCTTTGTCGGGATATGGTCCAAATCTTCTGAACTTTCTACTACACACTTAAATAGTTTATTAGTGCTAAAAATCTACTCGAAAATTTTGTTATTCATTAAAATCAAACCTAGGATCAACAATCTTCCTCTTTTTGATGATGACAAAACTTTTGAGTGAGAAGATGGAATATTCTCCAAATTTAAGATAAGATAGCATAGCATCGTCACGTATAAGAGAGATTTGACTTTGATATTCATATTGTCTAAAATATTTAGAACATACATTTAGTTAGGACATCTTCCTTTTTGTAAATAATAGCAAGTGTTGATTTGAGTTATCAACTTTGTATTACTCAGTTCTTTAAGTATGCCATTTTTGCTATTTTACCAAAAGGAAATGCTCTCCCCCTTAGCCATACATACCAAAACAAATTCGAAGTATTCTCCCCCTTAACCATAGTATTTCCTTCCTTAACCATACATAATACTTCTCTCCCCCTTTTTGTCATTATCAAATAAAAATTGTAGACCATTTAACATCAAAAACAATGAGACACCAATATAAAGCATGACATTTAACATATATTAAAAAAAGAGATTACATAGTCCATTAAATTGTGTACTGCATACAAAAGATGTGACTAAAATAGTACAACACTCAATAGTACAAGCAAGATGAAGTACAAAGCAACTACTAAGGTGTACATAGACTAAGTCCTATGACATATGATGAAACAAAAACAACATAATCACTACTGATTCTAGAAGAGAATCTAGGCCTGATCCTTATCAGATACTATCTTGAGAGTTGTGGAGGAACTGGGCCTGGCAATGGGAAAGCTTGATCTCCTGCTCTTAGTCCTAGTGGAGGGTCTCCCAACAGTAGCTCAAGTGTACATCCGAATGGGTCTAGGAGGAGGCTGCGAGGATGTGGAAGGCTGAGTGGGTGCGCTTGGGGGTGGCTGCGAAGTGGGAGGAATGATTGGATCAAATGAAATGTCAGCGACTGCCTCCCCTACTGCCTCTGCTGCTACCTCTGCCATTGTTGATGATGCTACCACTGTTGCTGCTGCTGCTAATGCAAATGGAGGATGGGTCCTCAGTAAGTCTGCCAGCTGCCCCATCAAAGCTAGAAGTATCAATGTGAGATCTTGGGGCACTCTAGAACCCTCTTTTTGCTCCAAGTTATCAATCCTCTATGCCAGATGAGTCACCTCAGATGATAATCTGCTAAGCTCGGATTGAGTACTCACCATCTGACCAATCCTCGCCAGTTGATCATCATCAAGCTGAGTTCGGGCTGGCGGAGGTCTCGCTGATCTCCTGGGGGGAGTCATGAAAGAATCAAAAGGCTGTGCTAGAGCTACATCTGACTCAATATTTGCTGGATGACTCGGTCCTCCTATATCTGTAAGCTGTTGTGGCTGTTGCTCCTGTCTTGAAACATGTCTCACCCACCTCTGACGAACCCGACAACATCCCATACGAATGACGGTCCTCTCATCATAGGTGTCAATGTGGCAAAGATCAACTGAAAGCTCCCCCTCAAAATCAATCCCTACCTCCCAAAAGATGGATGTCAAAGCTATGCCATAGGGTAGGTATGCCCTAGCCCTCCCTACACTATCTTGCATCTAAGAGAATATCATCTATGGGAGGTTCAACTGTTGACCCTGAATAATACAATCCATGATCCCAATGACTCTATCCAAGACTAAATCAAACCTACCAGTCTTAGGGAGAATGATCCTAGCTACAGTGTGACTAAGTACTCTCATTTCCACTATTAGGTGTTTTGCTTGAAGCTCCGAGATCCCATGTACATCTTCCCTTCCCAAAATCATCCTAAGGGCTTGATCTCTGTCGAATGGGTGATGAGGTGCTACTCCCTCAAACGGCAACCCCCAAATCTGTGCTAACCTCTCTGCTGTAACAACAAAAGAGACTTCTTTGACAATGCAATCTAAGTCATTATCTCCTTTGGCCATGGACTGATAGAAGTCATGCACAAGATGTGGATACGTCTGCTATTTCGTCGAGAAAAATCTTTCCCAACCTTGCAATCTGATCCAATTTCCAAACCTAAAACCTTCTCTATCAAAGAATCGAAAGTCCACATTTCTATCGGTTGTTACTAGTCTATAAGAGGAACAAGGAACGGGTGAATGGGGAGCCACGTTACCTTCTTGAAAATCTAAATTGGAATCACTTGAATATTAGATGTATATCCTAGAAGCTAATATGGCTGACACATTGTAATAACTCTAAGATATAATTTTGTACTTAATTCATTGATTTGATTAATAAAAAGATAAATTTATTTTTCATTCAAGTATGATGTGTCTTTGAATCGTCCATGAAATTAGTTTCAATACATATTCTCAAGGTGTTGAGAATTAAAGATATATATTTAATTTCTAAATTCTTCCGATCATAGGATCATCATGAGGATGATGATCGATCCAGATAGACTGGCATACAGATCATTTCTTTCGAGATAGATGAGTCTCTAGTCTACAGTGTAGAGACACTAGACGACAAGTGCAGATAGTTGTTAGAGAATAACTAGTACTGAGATGATCATACGAGAGATCACATGAATTTATACTCAATCGTCAGTGATCATTTTGATGCTGTAGTTATGTGAATGATTCTTTGATCTGAGATTATACTACTATCCACAGTGAGGCTGTTGAAGTTTAACTAACACATAAATATGGATCTCAATGAGCCCTTGTAGTGGATGTGGATGACAGTTGGTCTACTGTAGGATTAGGGTGCACATCAAGATGGGATCTATCAACTTTGATAGAAAGAAGTAGTCCTATGGGATTTGAGAAGCTAAGTTCGAGAATCTATGGCCACAGTACTGTAATTGATGAAAAAGAGTTTCTATAAAAATCACAACTGAACTTGAGCTAATCAAATCTATCATATAACTGATGTTGAGATTTGATGATTTATCCATGACCTACCATCAAGTCGGGACTCATGATAGAGGGACTGAATCACACGTTAACTACACCTAGAGGTTCATTTTAGTTCTACTAGGTTATCACTATATACTGCTAGGTATCATCGATGGATTGTGAGAGCTCACTAGAGTTATTCTGGATCGATAATCCTTGATGAGTTAGAGTCGAATTGTTCCAACTCATTGAAAAGAGTTTCAATGATACTTTGATAGAGATCATTGTATGTCTCACTACTAAATATAATTGAACCTATGGGGTCACACAACAAAGAGATTAGATCTAAAATTAGTAATTGAGCTTATAAAGTGTCAATTAGGTTTAGAGAAATCCGATTGGGTTCAAGGTAACCTTGCTAGCATATGGTTGGACCCAATTCCTCTTTTCGTTTGAATTTCTTATTTGATAAGATAATTCAAACTTAATTACCTGCTAATAACCTACATAAATAAGATTTATAAGACTCTAATTATTGGGCGTCTAAGGTTATAGATCATATGAATTAAGGGTGCAAGTCCCTAATTAATTTTTTTGATAGTTTATCTTGGGCGCCATCTTGATTTGATCAAGTTGGGCATATTCTATGATTAGAGGACCTTTTAATCTTATATGGGGTGTCTCTTGAATGTGTTTTGGGGTATAAAATAATGGGTGTAAGGGCTCTAAGAGTTGGTGCCTAATAGGATTCCTAATGTAAGTTAAATAACTTAAGTTATTAAAAAATCTAATGCAAGTAGGACTTGTATTATGAGATTAAATAGGATTCAATCCTCATGCCTATTTAAAAGGACCTCCCCTAAGATCTCTAGAGCATTTAACCATCATGCTACACACCATAAAGGAGACTCCCATGCCCTCTCTTCCTCTCCCTTCTCCTTCTCCCTTGGTGTCCCACATGCCCTACCATTGTTGGGCATCCCAAGTTCTTCACACCCAAGGCTGTTGGGTGTCCCATCCTTATTGGTTTTTACCTACTGGTAGCAGCATAAATCAAGGAGAGAAAGATTAGAAAAGAGAAGAAGAAGAAGATCAAGGAAAGAGATCAAGTATTGATCACGATCCAGGCTTCGTTCAGATTCAGCAGGCTAAATTTTCTTAGAAAAAAAATTTTAATTTGAAGAAGATTATTCTAGGCTGATCTCGAGTGGATATCTATAGAGATCGAACACTTGTACAGGTAGAAAAATTTTTTTTCTGTTTCAGATCTAGATTCGAAGAAAAGGATTGTGAAATAGGTATGTGAATTGATCACAATTTGAATTTCAGCATATGTTAATTTCAGCACATGAAATAGATCTTTGTGATTTTATATTTTTAAGCATGCATGATTCAGATTAAAAATATTTTAATCTCATATTTCACTATGATATTTAGAAAATAAAGTTTTGAAATATACATGCATACCCCAAACCTCGAAATCCAACGGTGGTATCAGAGCCACGGGTTTCATATTGCTGAAATTGTCATACATGTTTTGAAAAAAATTTTAAAATCTGATTTTTTTCTTGAGATATGATGTATAGATAAATTTTAGAATCTAAAATTTAATTTTGGATTTGACTTAAGAATATATATTTGATATGTGAAAGCATGCATAGATCTAAATTTTGATCTAGAAAGAGTTCTAGTTCATATTTATATGATACATAGATGTATGCATGAAACTTAAAATTTTATATGATCTAAATTTTAATTCATATATGTGATATATAATTACATATTTAGATCATAAATTTACTTTTGATATGATCCATGATTAGTATATGAGATAGATGATATCATATAGTAGATCTGAATTTTATTTAGATCTAAATTTTACATGCATATATATGATATATGTTTGTATGTTAAATTTGAAAATTATTTTTTATGATTTAAAATATATTTTTATATAAAAAAATTAGATCTAAAATTTTAATTTTAGAATCTAAAATTTATGTTGGTGCATAAGAATTTTGGTTATGAAAAAAATTATTAATTAGGTCATATAATAAGATTGCATCTAAAATTTTTGATTTGAGTCATATAGGTCTAATTTGATTAAGTAATTGATCAAGCCAAATCAAATATTGATTAGAATTAGATCAATTAAGTTATATGATCATGCAATTATTGTTGATCAAATCGTTTAAGTCCTATATGTAGAATCGATTAACCTAAGAACCTAATTTGACTCGATAGTTTGAGCTCGATTTGCTAGAGTTAACCTGTTTGGACCATTGACCTATTAGTGTCTAAGGCAAGTTAATGAGACATGATTATTTAATTGGTTTCATTTGCTTACCTGACCAATTTATTGGTATCTAAGGAAAGCAACGGGGGGACCCCCACTGATCTTGACTTACCTAGCCAATTTGAAAGATTGGGTCTTAAATTGTGTTGCTTAGTGGTTTGGTTTAACCCATGCCAATTAAATCGGTCATATGATGACTAATTAGATGAGATCTAAATCTAAACCTCTCCATAGATATTAAGTCCATAGATTTTCCATCATTGTAGATGTGCAGACGTACTACCAACGTTGATTATTTTCGACTGGTCATAGTGGTTCAGTTGCATCGAAAACACACAACTACTTTATTAGCAAAGAATTACTCCTGGATAAGGATGGAGTTGGGTCCAATAACTGTTAGATAAGGGATCCAATGACGGCCTTGCACCTACTTGTGAACGATGGATCAAGCTTAACTAAGAAGTATGGGCAATAACTATTAGATGAGCCCACATGACTTAGAGATCAAGTCGCTGCAATATGCTTAGAAAAGCATCTGGATAAAGAGTTGCCTATGCATTGGTGTGCATGTTATCAATAACTGTTAGGTGAGGTGCATGTCATCGATGGAACCGCAGCACCCACTAGGAATCCTTTATCATGTTAGAGTTTTCGTTTCCTTCCTGGAGAGTGGAGGGATCTGATAAATTAGTGAGTCATTATTTACATCTTAAAGTCTTTAGAAGCAAATATAACTATTAAGTACAAAAGTCTAACTTGAATATCTACTCTCGTAGTTAAACAATATCAGCCTCAAACCCTCTAGCCTGCATCTTTGAAATCAATCATTTGACCGGTATCAATTACAAAGACTAGCTCAAAAACTTTAGGATTATTCTGACCTCCAAAAAATTAGGTCATATACTCGATCAGAAATTCATAGTGCTACCAAACCATCCTACTGCTGAGCAAAGGGTTGCTTTTGAGAAGTGGACGGATGAAGATAGTCGGATTAAGTGTTATGTGCTGGCGTCTATGTCAAATAAGTTGCAAAGTCAGTATGAGCATATGCCTACTGTCAGGACTATGATCACTCACCTACAAGAGTTGTATGATGAGCAGAGCCGTACAGCACGCTTCGAGGTATCCAAAAGACTCATCAATTTGAAGATATGTGAAGGGAAGTCAATCCATGAGCATTGTATGACGATGATCAAGGATATTGAAGAGCTTGGGAAGCTCGAGCTAGAAATATAAAAAGAATTACAAATGAATTTGATCCTTCAATTCTTTACAAGTTCATGTAGTCAATTTATGGTAAATTTTCATATGAACAAACTTGATTGTACTATACCCGAACTGGTCAACATGTTGGTCACTATGAAGAGAACCTTGAAGAGTTCAAGGGGCACTGTTCTCGCTGTGGAGCAGATTCTTTCAAGAGAAAGTTTGCAGGAAAGAAGAAGGTTAAATCCATTAAGAAGCAGAAAAAAGAGAACAAGCCAAAGAAAGAAGTTTCTAAGAAGGCCAACGCAAAGGGAAAGTGTTTCCATTGTGATGCTGAAGGCCATTGGAGAAGGAACTGTCCACTCTACCTAGAGAGTCTAAAGAATAAAAAGGATGATAAACCTTTCGAAGGTATGCTCATAATTAAACTAACCTTACAATTTCTTCTACTTCTAGTTAGGTATTAGACTCTGGCTCGAGTTCTCACATATGTACCTCAATGTAGGATCTGATAGAAAGTAAAAGGTTGAGGAAAGGTGACATGATCCTTCGGGTCAGTAATGGAGTAAAGATTGCTGCACAGACCATTGGCACTTATCCTCTTCGATTATCGTCTGGTGTTAGATTAGATTTAAAGGATTGTTATTATGTTCCTGTAGCTAGTCAGAATTTGATTTTCATATCTGTGCTAGCATAAGAAGGTTTTGAAATTAGTTTTAATAAAAATTTTTATTCCATTTATTTATAAAATAAATTGATTGCATGAGATCTTTTAATTGACAGTCTTTATCACTTGCATGTTGATGCGAATATGAACTTAAATGAGTAAGTAGTGAGTACCATAAGCTAAAAGAGATCCAAAGATGAAATTAACTAGAAGTACTTGTGGCACCTTAGACTAGGCCATATTGGAGAGGATAGGATAAACAAACTGAAAATGGATGGGATCCTTGGTTCTCTTAATCTAGAGTCATATCCAGCTTGTGAATCTTCAAGAAAAAATGATCAAGTTACGCTTTGTAGGACATAGGGAGAAGGCCCCTGAGTTACTTGTCCTGGTAGACACCGACGTGTGTAGACCATTTGATGTGCAGGTTAGAGGTGATTATACCTACTTCATTATCTTTATCGATGATCTGTCTAGGTACGGATATGTGTATCTGATGAAATACAAGTCTGAGACCTTTGAAAGGTTCAAAGAATTCAGACATGAAGTAAAAAAATAAACAAGCAAATCCATTAAGATTCTTCGATCTGATCGAGGAGGTGAATACCTTAGTTAAAAATTTTTGAGATATCTTAAAGATAATGGCATAGTCTCTCAATGGATGCCTCTTGAAATACCTCAGCTCAACAGGATATCCGAAAGGAGGAATAAAATTTTATTGGATATGGTTAGGTCCATGATGAGCTTCACTGATCTATCCTTATATCTTTGGAGACATGCCTTGTTAACCATCATTTACCTGTTGAATAGGATTCTATCAAAGTCTGCTCCTACCACACCGTATGAGATATGGTTCGGTAAGAAGTCAAGTCTAGGTTATCTTAAGACTTAGGGATATCCGGCCTATGTCAAAAGATAGATGGCAGATAAGTTAGAGGATAGATCTATTATAGCTCATTTCATAGGGTATCCAATAGAATCCATGGGATACGACATCTACTTTCCACAAGACCATAATGTGATTGTGAGTCAAAATGCCATATTCTTAAAAAAATAGGTTATCCAGGATGGTGGTAGTGGGAGATTAGTTGAGCTTGAAGAGAAGGTCTCTGAAGAGCCAAGAGCTATAGATCCTCAGGAACCCGTTGTTCATGAGCCAGTAGTTGACGTTTCTCTACCACCTCATAGATCTAGCAAGGTCTCCTGACCTCTTGAAAGGTATATGGGTATGCTTATGAAGGAAATAAAAAAAATATTCCTTATAGGAGGTAAGGGTCACGGTGATGATCCTAATACCTTTGACGAGCTGATGTCTGATATTGATTCTGAAAAATAGTTAGATGCTATGAAGTCAGAAATTAACTTGATGCACTTGAACCAAGTCTAAACCTTATTGGATCCACCTGAGGGTATCGTACCCATTGGGTGTAAATAAATCTACAAAAGGAAGATGGTGCTGATGATAAGATAGAGACCTATAAAGCTAGGCTTGTGGCTAAAGGTTATAGTCAGCGCGAGGGCATTGACTATCAGAAAGCCTTCTCGTCCGTAGCCATGTTGAAATCCATCCGCACTCTGCTTACTATTGCAGCTCACTATGATTATGAAATCTGACAGATGGATGTGAAAACTACTTTCCTGAATGGATATCTTGAGGAAGATATCTATATGGAGTAGCCTATGAGTTTCACTTCTGATGATGGTGATCACAGAGTCTGCAAGCTGCAAAAGTCTATATACGGATTAAAGCAAGCTTCTCAGAGTTGGAACCATCATTTTGATGAGCCAATCAAATCATTTGATTTCATCAAAAATGAAGATGAACTGTGTGTATATAAAAAGATCAATGGGAGCATGATAATATTTTTCGTATTGTACGTGGATGATATTCTCCTCATTGAGAATGATATTTCCATGCTGACCACGGTCAAAAGATGGTTGTCCAAAAAATTCTCTATGAAAGATCTAGGAGAAGTATCCTATATTCTCAAAATAAAGATCTATAAGGATAGACCTAAATGGATGCTAGGCCTATCACAAAAATTGTACATAGAAAAAGTGCTGAAGAGGTTCAGCATAGAAAACTTCAAAAGAGGACTTTTATCTCTTAGGCATGATATTAGTTTCTCCAAGACGATGTGTCCGACCATATCTGAGGAGGTGCAGTGCATGAATAAATTTTTTTATGCCTCAATTATAGGAAGCCTCATGTATGCCATACTATGTACTCGACCTGATATTGTCTTTGCTGTGAGTGTCACAAGCAGGTATCAATCGAATCTAGATGAGGAGCACTAGATAGCTGTGAAGAACATCCTTAAGTACTTGAGAAGGACTAAGGATTTGTTCTTGATCTTTGGAGGAGATTCTGAGTTGCAAGTCGAGGGGTATACTAACTCAGACTTCATATCTGATCTTGATGATAAAAAGTTTATGTCAGGATATATGTTCGTTTGCAATAATGGTGCAGTTAGCTGGAAGAGTTCCAAGCAACCCATCATAGTGGACTCGACCATAGAGACTGAGTATGTCGCTGCTTTAGATGCTCCAAAGAAAAGCTTCTGATTTAAGAAGTTCATCACGAAACTTGAGGTTATGATATCGAATAACATACCACTCTATTGCGACAACAATGGAGCTATAGCACTTGCTAAGGAGTCAAGATCTCATCAGAAATCAAAGCACATCGAGCGGCGGTATCACATCATACGCAACTACCTCGAAAAGAAATATATCGAGGTGTGAAGAGTAGACTCTGCAGATAACATGACAGACCCACTGACTAAACAATTGAGCCAACCAAAAATAAAATTCCACCTTGAGAAGATGGGACTTAGATTTGTGGCCAATTGGCTTTAGTCCAAGTAGGAGATTGTTAGATGTATGTCCTAGAAGTCAATATGGCTGACACATTATAACAATTCTAGGATACAATTTTATACTTAATACATTAATTTGATCAATAAAATGATAAATTTATTTTTTATTCAAGTGTGATGTGTCCTTGAATCGTCTATGAAATTAATTTTGATATATATTCTCAAGGTATTGAGAATTAGAGATAATTTCTAAATACTCTCGATCATAGGATCATCATAAGGATGGTGATCGATCTGGATAGACTGACAAATAAATTATTTTCTTCAGGATAGATGAGTCTCTAGTCTACAGTGTAGAAACACTGGACGATGAGTACGGATAGTTGTTAGAGAACAACTAGTACTGAGCGTAACCATACGAGAGATCACTTGCATTTCTACTCAATCGTCAGTGATCATCTCGATGCTATAGTTATGTAAATGATCTTTTGATCTGAGATTATACTACTACCTGTAGTGAGGCTGCTGGAGTTTGACTGACACATAAACATGGGTCTCAATGAGTCCTTATAGTAGATGTTGGCGACAGTTGATCCACTGTAGGGGTAGGATGCACATCAAGATGAGATCTATCAATCTTAGTAGAAATGAGTAGTCTTATGAGATTTGAGAAGCTAAGTCTGAGAATCTGTGGCCACAGTAGTGTGATTGATGGAAAATAATTTCTATAGAAGTCACAATTGGACTTGAGCTAATCGAATCTATCATATGATTGATGTTAAAGTTTGACGATTTATCCATAATCTACCATCAAGTCGAAAATAATGATAGAGGGACTGAATTACACATTAACTGTACCTAGAGATTCATTTCAGTTCTACTGAATTATCACTACATACTGCTAGGTGTCACTGGTGGATTGTGAGAGCTCACTAGGATTGTTCTGGATCGACAATCCTTAATAAGTTAGAGTGAAATTGTTCCAATCCATTGAAAAGAGTTTCAATGATACTTTGATAGAGATCATTGTATATCTCACTACCAGATATAATTGAACCTATGAGGTCACACAACAAAAAAATTAAGTTTAAAATTAGTAATTGAGCTTATGAAGTGTCAATTGGGTTTAGAGAAACTCGATTCGGTTCAAGGTAACCTTGCTAGCACATGGTTGGATCCAATTCTTCTTTTTGTTTGGATTTCTTATTTGATAAGATAATTTAAACTTAATTACCTGTTAATAACCTTCATGAATAAGATTCATAAGACTCGAATTGTTGGGTGTCCAAGGTTATGGATGATATGAATTAAGAGTGCAAGTCTCTAATTAATTTTTTTGATTGTTTATCTTGGGCGCCACCTTGATTTGATCAAGTTAGGCGTATCCTATGATTAGAGAGCCTTTTGATCTTATATGGGGCATTCCTTGGGTGTGTTTTGGGGAATGAAATAATAGGGGCAAGGGCTTCAAGAGTTGGCGCCTAATAGGATTTCTAATGTAAGTTAAATAACTTAAGTTATTAGGAAACCTAATACAAGTAGGACTTATATTATGAGATTAAATAGGATTCAATCCTCATGCCTATTTAAAGGGACCTCTCCTAAAGTCTCTAGAGCATCTAACCAGCACCCCACACGCCATAAAGGAGACTCCCATGCCCTCTTTTCCTCTCCCTTCTCCTTCTCCCTTGGCATCCCACACGCCCCACCATTGTTGGGTGTCCCAAGTTCTTCACGCCCAAGGCTGTTAGGCGTCCCATCCTTGCTGGTTTCCACCTACTGGTAGTAGCATAAATCAAAGGGAGAAAGGTTAGAGAAGAAGAAGAAGATCAAGAAAAGATATCAAGTGTTGATCATAATCCAGGCTTCGTTCAGATTTAGCAGGCTGAATTTTTTTGAAGAAAAAAATTTAATTTGAAGATAACTGCTCCAGACTGATCCCGAGTGGATACCCATAGAGGTCGGATACTTGTACGGCTAGAAAAAAATCTCTTCTCTTCCAAATTCAAATTCAAAAAAAAAGATTGCGAAACAAATATGTGAATTGACCACAATCTAAATTTTAGCATATGTCAATTTCAGCATATGAACTAGATCCTTGTGGTTTTATATTTTTATGCATGCATGATTTAGATTAAAAGTATTTTAATCTCGCATTCCACTGTGATATTTAGAAAATAAAATTTTGAAACATACATGCATATCCCAAACCTTGAAATCCAACATTGAAGATTCACACATGGCCTGCGTCTTTTCCTTGGTGGCCTCAAAGTCACACTCTTTCATTATGGCCCCATTTGCACATGATAAAGAAAAAGAAAAGAGAAATTGACAAGTGGATCAGTTCGCTGGGGTCCTCATAGTGCAGTAGAGAGGTTCCTAGCGTGCACAGTGAAAAGGGTAAAGTGATTCGAAGGGAAGGAGGGTCAAGTTAAAAACAACATTTCTGACCATGAATCGACTCAACAATACCTTGAGTCAACTCGATAGGGAGTCGACTCAGACTTATCCATGAGTCAACTCAAGCTCCAGAAGTTGATAATTTTGAAATTTCAAGGAATGACAAGATACAATGGTTCAAGAAGATTTGAGTTTGGATTAGCTCGGTCTAATGTGAGAGATCTCATCTGAAAGATAACACATCCCCAGTTCTCTTCTAATTATGCTAAACTTTTCTTTATTAAGAAGTTTGGTAAAGATGTCAGTTAATTGCCTATCTGTACTAATAAATTTAAGCATTACATCATCATTTTGTACATGACTTCTTATGAAGTGATGTTTTATCTCAATATGTTTATAACTTGAGTATTGGATTAGATTCTTAGTTAAGTTAATTATACTTGTATTAATATATCTTATTAAAATTTTATTAAATTTAATGTCAAAGTCTTCAAGTTGTTGTTTAATTCATATAATTTAAGCATAACAACTTCTAGTAGCAACATATTCGACCTCGATCATAGATAATGCTATTGAGTGTTGTTTCTTGCTAAACCATAAAATTAAATTAACTCTAAGAAATTGATAAGTGCCACTTGTACTTTTTTTATCTAATTTATATTCGGCAAAATCTACATCATAATATCTAATTAATTTGAAAGGTGACATTCTATCATACCACAAGCCAACATTAAGTGTACCTGATAAGTATTTAAAGATTCTTTTAACCACTAATAAGTGAGACTCTTTAGGATCAAATTAATATTTAGCATATATGCAAACATTAAATATAATATCAGACCTACTTGCAGTGAGATAAAGTAAAGATCCTATCATGTCTCTATATAATTTGATATTAACTCTTTTATTTCTTTCATCTTTATCAAGCTTGCAAGGACTCATAGGTATGTCAATGGGTCTTGAAGTCTCCATTCCAAACTTTTTGAGTATTTTTCTTGTATATTTTGTTTGGTTGATGAAGATTTCTTCTTCATGTTGCTTAATCTGAAGTCTAAAAAAGAAATTTAGCTCTCTCATCATGTTTATCTCGAACTCATCCTACATTAGCTTAACAAACTCTTGACAAAGAGATTCATTAGTAGCATCAAATATAATATCATCTATATAGATTTGTACTACTAATAGATCATCAAATTTTCTCTTGAAGAAAAGTATCTTATCGATATTTTTCTTAGTAAATTTATTAATTAATAAAAATTTACTTAATCTTTTATACCATGTACATGGAGCTTGTTTTAATCCATATAGGATTTTATGCAATTTATAAACATAACTGAAAAATGCATGGTTTTCAAAGTTAGGTGGCTTTCAACATACACTTTCTCAGCTATATATCCATTTAAAAATATACTCTTAACATCCATTTAATATAATTTGAAATTCATAAAACATATGAATGGAAGTAATAATCTAATTGCTTTCAATCTAGCTACAGGCACAAAAGTTTTATAAAAATTAAAACCTTCTTCTTGATTGTATCATTTAGCAACTAATCTAACTTTATTTCTAATAATAATCTTATTTTCATCTAATTTATTTCTAAATATCCATTTAGTTCCAATTGTTGGGTAGTTATTGGGTTTATCAATCAAGGTCTAAATTTTATTTCTTTCAAATTGATTTAATTCATCTTGCATAGTATCTATCCAACAAAAGTCATTTTCAGCTTCTTCAATAATTTTTGACTCTATTTATGAGATAAAGGCTAAATAATTATTAATATTTCTCAAAGAAGAGCGAGTTCTTATCCCTTGTGATGGATCACCTATAGTTAGATCCTTTGGATGTCCATGTATACATCTCCACTCTTTAGGTAGTTCACTCTTTTCGCTATGGGTGGGTTCTTCATTCTTCTCTTCTTCATTTTTTGCTTCTTCCTTAGCATCTTGATTTGTAGGTTCTTTGAAGGTGAGCTTTTCAATTTCTTTGTCAATTATCCCTACATCATCATCAGCAAAATCCTCTTTTTTAGAAGATTAGTCATTAGTTTCATCAAATACTATATGTATAGATTCTTACCAATAAGTGTCCTTTTATTGAAGACTCTATAAGCCTTGCTAGATGATGAGTATCCTAGAAACATGCCCTCATCTACTTTGGCATTAAATTTTTTAAGATTATCTTTACCATTATTAAGTATGAAATATTTGCATCCAAAAATATGAAAGTAACTAATATTACGTTTTTTATTTTTTCAAAGTTCATAAGAGATTTTCTTCAATATAGGCCGAAATAATGCTCTGTTTAGAATATAATATGCTATGTTGATAGCTTTAGCTCAAAAGTATTTTGGGAGATGGCTTTCACACAACATAGTTTGGGTCTTTTTTTTAGGATTTTGTTCTTTCTTTCAACAATTTCATTTTGTTGTATGCGTTCTAGGAGCAGAAAAATTATGTTCAATCCTCATTTCATTACAAAAACTTTTAAAATATTGATTTTTAAATTCTATTTCATGGTCACTTTTAATGTAAATGATTGTTAAATTTTTTTCATTTGTGATCTTTTTATAGAACTAGGAGAATGCTGAAAATGCTTCATCTTTTTAAGTCAAAAATAATATCCAAGTGAATCTAGAAAAATCTTCTACAATCATAAGTCTGTATCTTTTTCCTTCAAGGCTTGTGATCCTAGTTAGTCCAAATAAGTCCATATGAAGTAGCTTAAGAGGCCTTGAAGTTGAAACCATATTCTTAAATTTAAAAAAAATTCTAGTTTATTTTTCAAATTGGCATGCATCACAAATCTTATCTTTTTCAAAATCAAGTTTTGGTAAACCTCTTACAAGATCTTTTTTGATTAATTTTGAAATTAAATTTATACTAGCATGTCCTAGTTTATGATGCCATGACTAGCTGATTTCATTGATTTTGGCATTCATTGCCATTAGACATTGGTCATGCTTTATAGAATGATCATCTAGATCAGTCATACATATATTTTCATACCTATATCCAATGAGAATAATTCCATTATCAATAAGACTAGACATTATGCATATCAAAGATTCAAAAACTACCTTGAATCCTTTATCACAAAGCTAACTTATACTTAAAAGATTATGCTTTAATCCATCTACTAAGAGAATATTTTCTATGTAAGTGGAAGGGGTGATACATATTTTATCAATTCCAACAATATGTCCTTTACCGTAGTCGCCAAAGGTCACCACTCTCCCTTCCTTAGCTTCTAGGGTGACAAACTTTGATCTATCATCGGACATATGTCTGGAGCAGCCACTATCTAAGTATCATATTCTTTTCTTTTCTTTGGCTGCAAGATATATCTGCAAACAGAAATCAAGTAAATAATTTAGACACCCAAGTCATCTTGGATCCTTTAGGATTAGTAGACATGGTACCCTTGGAAATCCAAACCATTTTAAATTTATGTCCATTTTTTAGTTTTCTGAAATCATAGTTATAGGCTTTGTGTCCTTCTTTACCGTAGCAAAAACATATTATGTTTTGAGATATAGTGGTTGATTCTTTTACAAAGAAGTTCTTTAAGTATTTCTGCTTCTTTTGAGGTTTAAAATCAAGACCTACTTTGTTAAAGATAGCTCGTTGATTATTTAAAATCATATGTAATTTTTCAAAATTATAGATAAAATTTTCAACTATTGACTTATATTTTTCAACTTCTTTTCTTAGGTTCTAAATTTCTATAATGATAGCTTCTTTTCCTTTCAAGATTTCTTCATTTTCTTTAATGAAGGCTTGGTTTGAAGATTTGAGACTTTTGTTTTTCATAGAAAGCTTTTTATGTTCATCAATTAAGTCATGAAATACCTCTTGTAACTCTTCAAAAATAAATTCAAATTGAGTTTTAGAATTTACCTCTTCTTCTTCTTGTGCCATGAGACAAAGGTTCACCTCTTTTTGAGCCTCTTCCTCTGAACTAGACTCATCACTATCACTCTAAGTTACAATCATCACCTTCTTCTTGGTCTTCTTGGAGGATCTCTTTAGTATAGGGTAGTCTATCTTGAAGTTCCCCGGCTTCTTATATTCAAAACATGTAGGTAGCTCCTTCTCTTTATCTTTCTCTTTTTCTTTGCTTTGCTCATCCTTAGAGAATTGTTTTCTTTTGAAATTTGGTCTCCTCTTTTTCATAAAGCATCTAAATTTTTTGGTTATGAGGGCCAACTCGTCATCTTCATCTTCATCCTCCGTATCCTCACTTTCCTCCTCTATTTTGGCTGTTGACTTGAGGGCTATTGTCTTCTTCTTCTTGGTATCTTCCTCTATGTTTTGCTTCATGGTCAGCTCATGTGTCATAAGAGAACCAAGAAGCTCTTCAAGTGGTAAGATGTTAAAATCTTTTGCTTCTTATATTGCCATCACTTTTGTCTCCCAAGTCCGAAGAAGAGACCTAAGAATTTTTCTCACAAGTTCACTATTAGTGTAGGATTTGCCCAAGCTTTTGAGACTATTAATTATATCAATAAAATGAGTAAATATCTTAGTTATGGATTCAGATTGCTCCAATTTAAATAATTCATACTTATGCACTAACATGTTAATTTTGGATTTCTTTACTTAGTTGGTACCTTCATGGATAACCTCAAGCCTATCCTATAATTTTTTGACAAAAATACAGGCAGAAATTTGATTGAATTTATAGGCATCAAGTGAGTAATAAAACACATTCATTGCTTTAGCGTTCAATTGAATAATTTTCTTGTCAATGTCATCCCAATTTTTTTTTGATTTTGGAATAGCATTGCCATCAATGATGATAGTGGATGTGTGTGGTCTATTGATTATTGATTTATGTCACAAATTGACATAAAAAGTATCAATTAATATCTAAATTATCTAACTTTATTAAGAAATTGATACTTGTTATTATATTTTGCAGAAGAAGAGATCATCAATAGAAAGAACAAGGAAAGAGGATTCCAACGGCGCAAATTTTATGCAAAACGGAGTTAAATTGACCCAGGAATTGAAGAATGAAGAAAGAAGACTCAATTGGGTCAAACCCGAGTCAAATCAGATCAAAATTGGTCAAAAATCAACTGATTTGGTGATCTGGTTAGCCGCCTGGTCCACAGCAACAGGCGCATGAACCATGGACCCATCGGCGCACCATAAACCCCCTAAAACCTCTTAGTCCCACATCGGAAGTTTTGAAAACCTTATAACCCCCAAATGCCTATAAAAAGCCCCCAAAGGCCCTTGTTTTAGGTATTCTTCCTTGAGATCAAGCTTGTAACCCTAGATAGTGGGATTTTTAGCTCTCTTTTCAAGCCTCGAGCTTTGAGGTTTTTGTAATAATTTTTTTATATATATAAAATCTTATTTTTATGCAATTTCATCTCTTTACATTATGCAATTTATTTTTCTTGTAATTAGGATAGTTTAATTTATGCAATTTAATTTTATGCAATTAGGTTAGTTTAAATTATGCAGTTTAAATTTATGCAATTAGGATAGTTTAATTTATGAAATTAGGGTAGTTTATTTTTCTGCATTTAAATTTTGCAAGTAGATTTAGATCATGTCTAGCTAAGCATCCCTTCTAGGGTTTGCGATGAAGCTAGATCATGAGTAGGGATTTTACATAGAGTTCTTTCTTTTTCTTAGGGTTTCTTTTTCTTTCTCTTTTGCCAAGAATTTTTGATGAACTACAGTTGGGTCAGAGTCTCTTCATAGTTCATGCTTGATTCAGTGCATAGGAGGAGAAAACCCTAAGGGATCCTAGTTACTACTCCCCTGTAAAGAATCTTGATGGATTATCGTTGGGCCTTAGTCCCTTCATAATCTATACTTGGGAAAGACAAGAGGAGTAGTCGTTAGGATCAATAAGAAAAATTCTAGGTAGAATTCCCTAATCTAGATCTAGTGGATTCAAAAAACCCTAGACCCTTAGTCTTATTGTCTTTAGCAAACAACTTTCGACTTTCGATTTTTGTTAAAGCTCGCTTGAGCATAGATTTGAAAATCATTTTAAAAACCAAGTCTCTATGGGATCGATCCGTACTCGCTGGTCGTGCTACTCTGCACACCGTGCGCTTGCGATTTTATTTACAAATTTTAAGATTTGCACATCAAGTTTTTGGCGCCGTTGCCGGGGATCTGGCATTTTAAATTATTTTCAAATATTTGTTCTTCGTGCGTTATAACTCTCTTTTTTTTTTTTCTTTAGGTTTCTATATTTAGTTGGTGATTGCTGGAAAACTCAGGTACGCTTCTAATTTCTCTTTTATTATTTTTAGTTAATTACTTTTGCTTTTAGACCTAATCATTTGAATTTACTTAATCACAAAAAAAAAAAAATATAAAACAAAACAAAAGACATTTCATAATCGTGAAGTAAAATATCAAAATAAAAAAAAAATTTAAATTAAAATCTTTTACATTCTTGGTCATCTTGTTTATTTGTATTTGCATTTTCATAATTAATCTAAGGGCATCAACCCATTAACAAGATAAGGTGGGGATTTCATTACCCTTCCTTAGCCCAAAAACCATCTCCATCATATTGCATTACCTAGACTTTTAATCTTAAAATCAATTAGACGTCAACCTTAAGGAATTCGAGCTCAATAGGACAAGGAACCCTAAGAGTTCTACCAAGTTTGAGTTGTTTGATTAGTTGGTGTCTAGGCAAGTCCCTGAGGGTGGTTTGTTAAATTGGTTCAATTGCTGGCCTGGCCAACTCGTTTGGTGTCTAGAAAGGCAACGATGAGTGAACCTCCCACCTCTTATACTTACCTGGCTAACTAGTTGATCAATCTCCACTTGGAAGGTTTGAAGGGTCATCTTGGAACAGTTAGGAGCTGTCTAGATTTAGGTTAACCCTAGGATAGATTGAGTTTAATTTATTGATTCACTTGTTTGAAAAAAAAAAAAAAAAATTTAAAATTTAAATTAATTTGGTTACTTTTCTTTAGATTTAGGACTCCTTAGGATCTTCTCTTTAGAACTTTTTCTCTTTTCTTTCTTTTCCTTATACATAAAAATTTTATAAAAAAAAAAAAAAAAAATTGTATAAACATCGAGAACCGTACACCTCATGTGTGGAGAAGAGTGTCGGGTCGTCTAGTTAGAATTGAGTCAATTCCTGTTGTTCCAATGGCTGAACCAATCCAACCCATGACCCTTAAGGATTTGTGTTATCCAGTTGGCTCCATCCAACCATCTTGTATCAGGTTGCCACAACCCACAGCTAACAATTTTGAAATCAAA